>NC_056745.1:928215897-928530897 GCF_019279795.1 Protopterus annectens
AATTAACTGCTGTAACTAAATATATAACTAAATAATATGAAAACATTTAATTAGTGAAACAAATTTCCAAAGTTTGGATCTCAAGTGCATGGAACTGTTCTCAGAAGAATGCAAATAGATATTTGATTTAGCCTAAAATTAATATTTGATTCCTGTCTGCAAAAATTGTTCACTTTGAAAACAAAGGCAAATCCTTGTTTTCTATGCAAAAGTCAAGGATTTGCATTTTTTTAAGAATTCAGGCAGCATCTGATTTTCAAAAAACAGTGCTCTAATATTCAGTTGAAGCACTTAGGTTTAAGCAGAATTATTCCTTTGGATGAGATGTTAAACTGAAGCCTCGTCTGCTTGAGTCGGTGATAGCTCAGGTGGATATAAAAGAGAAGTTGTCTGATGCCTTGGACAAATTTCCTCCAGGACTATAAATACTACCTTGAACCTCCCCTGAAAAGAAGCTACTAGCCTAGTGGGTCTAACAAAGCATAAATAAAATTAGAGGTATGCATATTATTGATTATTATACCATGATCCCCCCAAAACGTGCACGCTGATTGGCCAGCGTGCCCGTTGTAAATCGAGTTATACTAATGGAAAAAGGTCCGGTCGCCCGGACATTTTTCCATTAGTATAACTCGATTTTTTAAAACACTGTCTCACTATGTTAAATGGGTTTAACATAGCGAGACAGCTTTAAAATAAGCAACGGAGATCTCCGTTGCTTATTTTAAAGCTGTCTCGCCATGTTAAACCCATTTAACATAGCGAACAGTGTTTTAAAAGCAACAGAGAAGCAAGATCTCCGTTGCTTTTTAGTGTCTCGCTATGTTAAATGAGTTTAACATGGCGAGACAGTTTAAAATAAGCAACGGAGATGTCCGCTGTTTATTTTAAAACTGTCTCGCTATGTTAAACTCATTTAACATAGCGAGACGAAAAAGCAACGGAGATCTTGCTTTCTCCGCTTTGCCACAGCTCTGATGTACTGCGCAGGCGCGCAGTACATCAGAACTGCCGGATGCCAGACATCTGCGGAAGGGCAGTAAACAGGCATTATACTATGCCATTATTTAAGAAAAGTAACAGTTTCTTTTCTTAAATAATGTCATGTATATAATAACCACACCTGGGTGTGGGTAATGCTAAATTACCACGGTTGGCTTTGTTTGGTCCTCGGGCCGCCCGGGACCAAACCACGCCAACCGTGGGTAAATTTAGCATTACCCACACCCAGGCGTGGGTTATTGCTATATTCATTGCTCTTTAACTGAGAAGTTATTTCACCATCTGTCTGCTTTCAATAATTCTTTCTAAACTGCAGTTTTGTTTGCAATTTATAATATAACAAAAACAGGAGTGCTAATAGAAAAAATAACATATTTTAGACATCTTTATGTTGATGATGACTGTGGTTTGGGTTCACAATACTTACCTTAAAACAAACAAACAAGTTAATTAATGACTGCTGTTAATGCAAAAGCATAGCTGCAGAAGCTAAACAAAATCTGTTTGATTCACTGTGGTGAAATCAGAAATGACACATACACATGTTGCTATAAACATTGCAGTAATTGACGAGTCAAGTGCTGCAGAGCATTTTTACACTTGTCTATAATTATCTATTTGGGCTGTTTTTTTAATAAAAAGCTTCATAAACTTTTATTAACCCACAGCCCAAAGAAATGTAGTATTTACTACTGTGACTTTACCTTGAGGTCATGTCCATAGACTTTAATGGGGCACCTTTGCTCATGTGCATTAAAATCTATGGATGCAATACAAGGTTTTCCTACACTGATGCCACTAAGGTTAAAGTTTGTTGTTTTTCCTTAGTGATGTCATACTAGGGAAATCCTATTTTATTAAAACTGTTTTTCCTGTCAAAAATACAACCAAAAAAGCTCCCGAATGGGTAAAAGTGCTGTTCAGCAGTTTAAGCATAGAAAACATTGGACAATCACTTTAAGAGCGACTGACTTAGGTCATGTGACTTTTAAAGTTTTCCTTGTTGTTTTACTGCCACAATTTGATTAAGTTTTCTTGAAAGAGGAAAGTGCTTACTGTGTATGAATAAAGTTGCATTTCTTCACAGCATTTTATTTTTTTTTATTTTGTTTTAACATTGTGTACACATAATATGCTTGTGCACAGACACAGTGCAGCCTATAGTGCCATCATTCTGTCTAGATGCTTTCAAAAGTGGACTGTTACTGCCTGATGATGCATGCCACATGTTGTCCATAATGTGTAGCTGGTCACATGGAGCTACCATTTCATCCTCATTTAAACCTGTTGAATGGACACGGCCTCTTGACGTGCTGGGTTTAACATATACCCTAACTGTTTACCCAGGAAAGTAAGATCTTTTTTTTACCTTTTTTCTATATGCTGCACAGAACTGGCCATAAAGATGGTTCCTTATATAAGGTTAATGCCTGATACCAGACTGCCAGGGTGATGCGTGATGTCACTGGCATCACCAGCTCTGGAAAACAATGCAGATATTTCTATAGTGAACTAGAGACAGACCAAACCCCTACCTGCTGTACAAGTGACAGGAACTGATTAGGAAGAGTAAGACAATATTTTACAGCAAAAACTGTGTATAGGTTTTGCCAGTTTAATTCTTCTGGCTATTATTTGCTGATTTCCTTTCATTCTGTTGCCAGGGTCACATTGTACTGAATAGTCTCAGTTTTTTTTTATAGTAGCAGAGGAGATAACATTCAACAGGAAGGCCTGTCTATGTAGGCTGACAGGCTGTCAAGGAGTTAGGGTATATATACTATGTCCATGTCTGTCGTGTGCTGTTTACATGCTACTTGCTATACAGGTGTACTAATGTTTTGCATGTTTCCTTCCCCTAGTCCATGTCTGTCATGTGCTGTTTAAATGCTACTTGCTATACAGGTGTACTAATGTTTTGCATGTTTCCTTCCTCCTAGTCCATGTCTGTCGTGTGCTGTTTAGATGCTACTTGCTATACAGGTGTACTAATGTTTTGCATGTTTCCTTCCTCCTAGTCCATGTCTGTCATGTGCTGTATAATGCTACTTGCTATACAGGTGTACTAATGTTTTGCATGTTTCCTTTCCCCTAGTCTATGTCTGTCATGTGCTATTTAAATGTTACTTGCTATACAGGTGTACTAATGTTTTGCATGTTTCCTTCCCCCTAGTCCATGTCTGTTGTGCACTGTTTAAATGCTACTTGCTATACAGGTGTACTAATGTTTTGCATGTTTCCTTCCCCCTAGTCCATGTCTGTCATGTGCTGTTTACATGCTACTTGCTATACAGGTGTACTAAAGTTTTGCATGTTTCCTTCCTCCTAGTCCATGTCTGTCATGTGCTGTATAATGCTATTTGCTATATAGGTGCATTAATGTTTTGCATGTTTCCTTCCCCCTAGTCCATGTCTGTCGTGTGCTGTTTAAATGCTACTTCCTATACAGGTGTACTAATATTTTGCATATTTCCTTCCCCCTAGCCCATGTCTGTCATGTGCTGTTTAAATGCTACTTGCTATACAGGTGTATCATTGTTTTGCATGTTTCCTTCCCCTAGTCCACGTCTGTCGTGTGCTGTTTACATGCTACTTGCTGTACAGGTGTACTAATGTTTTGCATGTTTCCTTCCCCCTAGTCCATGTCTGTCATGTGCTGTTTACATGCTACTTGCTATACAGGTGTACTAATGTTTTGCATGTTTCCTTCCTCCTAGTCCATGTCTGTCATGTGCTGTATAATGCTACTTGCTATACAGGTGTACTAATGTTTTGCATATTTCCTTCCCCCTAGTCCATGTCTGTCATGTGCTGTTTAAATGCTACTTGCTATACAGGTGTACTAATGTTTTGCATGTTTCCTTTCCCCTAGTCCATGCCTGTCATGTGCTGTTTAAATGCTACTTGCTATACAGGTGTACTAATGTTTTGCATGTTTCCTTCCCCTTAGTCCATGTCTGTCATGTGCTGTTTAAACGCTACTTGCTATACATGTGTATTAATGTTTTGCATGTTTCCTTCCCCCTAGTCCATGTCTGTCGTGTGCTGTTTAGATGCTACTTGCTATACAGGTGTACTAATATTTTGCATGTTTCCTTCCCCCTAGTCCATGTCTGTCATGTGCTATTTAAATGCTACTTGCTATACAGGTGTACTAATGTTTTGCATGTTTCCTTTCCCCTAGTCTATGTCTGTCATGTGCTGTTTACATGCTACTTGTTAAACAGGTGTACTAATGTTTTGCAAGTTTCCTTACCCCTAGTCCATGTCTGTCGTGTGCTGTTAAGATGCTACTTGCTGTACAGGTGTACTAATGTTTTGCATGTTTCCTTCCCCTTAGTCCATGTCTGTTATGTGCTGTTTAAATGTTACTTGGTATACAGGTGTACTAATGTTTTTCATGTTTCCTTCCCCCTAGTCCATGTCTGTCATGTGCTGTTTACATGCTACTTGCTATACAGGTGTACTAATGTTTTGAATGTTTCCTTCGCCCTAGTCCATGTCTGTCATGTGCTGTATAATGCTACTTGCTATACAGGTGTATTAATGTTTTGCATGTTTCCTTCCCCCTAGTCCATGTCTGTCGTGTGCTGTTTACATGCTACTTGCTATACAGGTGTACTAATGTTTTGCATGTTTCCTTCCCCCTAGTCTATGTCTGTCGTGTGCTGTTTAAATGTTACTTGCTATACAGGTGTACTAATATTTTGCATGTTTCCTTCCCCCTAGTCCATGTCTATCATGTGCTGTTTAAATGCTACTTGCTATACAGGTGTATTTTGTTTTGCATGTTTCATTCCCCTAGTCCACATCTGTCGTGTGCTGTTTACATGCTACTTGCTGTACAGGTGTACTAATGTTTTGCATGTTTTCTTCCTCCTAGTCCATGTCTGTCGTGTGCTGTTTAAATGTTACTTGCTATACAGGTGTACTAATGTTTTGCATGTTTCCTTCCCCCAGTCCATGTCTGTTGTGTGCTGTTTAAATGCTACTTGCTGTACAGGTGTACTAATGTTTTGCATGTTTCCTTCCCCCAGTCCATGTCTGTTGTGTGCTGTTTAAATGCTACTTGCTATACAGGTGTACTAATGTTTTGCATGTTTCCTTCCCTCTAGTCCATGTCTATTGTGTGCTGTTTACATGCTACTTGCTATACAGGTGTACTAATGTTTTGCATGTTTCCTTCCCCCTAGTCCATGTCTGTCATGTGCTGTTTAAATGTTACTTGCTATACAGGTGTACTAATGTTTTGCATGTTTCCTTCCCCCAAGTCCATGTCTGTCGTGTGCTGTTTAAATGCTACTTGCTATACAGGTGTACTAATATTTTGCATGTTTCCTTCTCCCTAGTCCATGTCTGTCGTGTGCTGTTTAAATGCTACTTGTTATACAGGTGTACTAATGTTTTGCATGTTTCCTTCCCCCTAGTCCATGCCTGTCATGTGCTGTTTATATACTACTTGGTGTACAGGTGTACTAATGTTTTGCATGTTTCCTTCCCCCAGTCCATGTCTGTCATGTGCTGTTTAAATGCTACTTGCTATACAGGTGTACTAATGCTTTGCATATTTCCTTCCCCCTAGTCCATGTCTGTTGTGTGCTGTTTAAATGCTACTTGTTATACAGGTGTACTAATGTTTTGCATGTTTCCTTCCCCCTAGTCCATGTCTGTCATGTGCTGTTTACATGCTACTTGCTATACAGGTGAAGTAATGTTTTGCATGTTTCCTCCCCCCTAGTCCATGTCTGTCAAGTGCTGTTTAAATGCTACGTGCTATACAGGTGTACTAATATTTTGCATGTTTCCTTCCCCCTAGTCCATGTCTGTCATGTGCTGTTTAAATGCTACTTGCTAAACAGGTGTACTCATGTTTTGCATGTTTCCTTCCCCCTAGTCCATGTCTGTCATGTGCTGTATAATGCTACTTGCTATGCAGGTGTACTAATGTTTTGCATGTTTCCTTTCCCCTAGTCTATGTCTGTCATGTGCTCTTTACATGCTACTTGCTATACAGGTGTACTAATATTTTGCATTTTTCCTTCCCCTAGTCAATGTCTGTCATGTGCTGTATAATGCTACTTGCTATACAGGTGTCCTAATGTTTTGCATGTTTCCTTCTCTCTAGTTGATGTCTGTCATGTGCTGTTTAAATGCTACTTGCTATACAGGTATACTAATGTTTTGCATGTTTCCTTCCCCCTAGTCCATGTCTGTCATGTGCTGTTTACTTGCTACTTGCTATACAGGTGTACTAATGTTTTCCATGTTTACTTCCCCCTAGTCCATGTCTGTCGTGTGCTGTTTACATGCCACTTGCTTAACAGGTGTACTAATGTTTTGCATGTTTACTTCCCCCTAGTCCATGTCTGTCATGTGCTGTTTAAATGCTACTTGGTATACAGGTGTACTAGTATTTTGCATGTTTCCTTCCCCCAGTCCATGTCTGTCATGTGCTATTTAAATGCTACTTGCTATACAGGTGTACTAATGTTTTACATGTTTCCTTCCCCCTAGTCCATGTCTGTTATGTGTTGTTTAAATGCTACTTGCTATACAGGTGTACTAATGTTTTGCATGTTTCCTTTCCCCTAGTCTATGTCTGTCATGTGCTGTATAAATGTTACTTGCTATACAGGTGTACTAATGTTTTGCATGTTTCCTTCCCCCTAGTCTGTGTCTGTTATGTGCTTTTTGAATGCTACTTGCTATACAGTTGAACTAATGTTTTTCATGTTTCCTTCCCTCTAGTCCATGTCTGCCGTTTGCTGTTTAAATCCTACTTGCTATACAGGTGTACTGATGTTTTGCATGTTTCCTTCCCCCTAGTCCATGTCTGTCATGTGCTGTTTACATGCTACTTGCTATACAGGTGTACTAATGTTTTGAATGTTTCCTTCACCCTAGTCTATGTCTGTCATGTGCTGTTTACATGCTACTTGCTATACAGGTGTACTAATGTTTTGCATGTTTCCTTCCCCTTCGTCCATGTCTGTCGTGTGCTGTTTAAATGCTACTTGCTATACAGGTGTACTAATATTTTGCATGTTTCCTTCCCCTAGTCCCATGTCTGTCGTGTGCGCTGTTTACATGCTACTTGCTATACAGGTGTACTAATGTTTTGCATGTTTCCTTCCCCCTAGTCCATGTCTGTCATGCTGTTTAAATGCTACTTGCTATACATGTGTACTAATGTTTTGCATGTTTCTGTCCCCCTAGTCCATGTCTGCCGTGTGCTGTTTAAATGCTACTTGGTATACAAGTGTACTAATGTTTTGCATGTTTCCTTCCCCCTAGTCCATGTCTGTCGTGTGCTGTTTAAATGCTACCTGCTATACAGGTGGACTAATGTTTTACATGTTTCCTTCCCCCTAGTCCATGTCTGTCGTATGCTGTTTAAATGCTACTTGCTATACAGGTGTACTAATGTTTTGCTTGTTTCCTCCCCCCTAGTCCATGTCTGCCGTGTGCTGTTTAAATGCTACTTGGTATACAAGTGTACTAATGTTTTGCATGTTTCCTTCCCCTAGTCCATGTCTGTCGTGTGCTGTTTAAATGCTACCTGCTATACAGGTGGACTAATGTTTTACATGTTTCCTTCCCCCTAGTCCATGTCTGTCGTATGCTGTTTAAATGCTACTTGCTATACAGGTGTACTAATGTTTTGCATGTTTCCTTCCCCTTATTCCATGTCTGTCATGTGCTGTTTAAATGCTACTTGCTATACAGGTGTACTAATGTTTTACTTGTTTCCTTCCCCCTAGTCCATGTCTGTCTTGTGCTGTTTAAATGCTACTTGCTTTACAGGTGTATTGATGTTTTGCATGTTTCCTTCCCCCTAGTCCATGTCTGTCATGTGCTGTTTAAATGCTACTTGCTAAACAGGTGTACTCATGTTTTGCATGTTTCCTTCCCCCTACTCCATGTCTGTCATGTGCTGTATAATGCTACTTGCTATGCAGGTGTACTAATGTTTTGCATGTTTCCTTTCCCCTAGTCTATGTCTGTCATGTGCTCTTTACATGCTACTTGCTATACAGGTGTACTAATATTTTGCATTTTTCCTTCCCCTAGTCAATGTCTGTCATGTGCTGTATAATGCTACTTGCTATACAGGTGTCCTAATGTTTTGCATGTTTCCTTCTCTCTAGTTGATGTCTGTCATGTGCTGTTTAAATGCTACTTGCTATACAGGTATACTAATGTTTTGCATGTTTCCTTCCCCCTAGTCCATGTCTGTCATGTGCTGTTTACTTGCTACTTGCTATACAGGTGTACTAATGTTTTCCATGTTTACTTCCCCCTAGTCCATATCTGTCGTGTGCTGTTTACATGCCACTTGCTTAACAGGTGTACTAATGTTTTGCATGTTTACTTCCCCCTAGTCCATGTCTGTCATGTGCTGTTTAAATGCTACTTGGTATACAGGTGTACTAGTATTTTGCATGTTTCCTTCCCCCAGTCCATGTCTGTCATGTGCTATTTAAATGCTACTTGCTATACAGGTGTACTAATGTTTTACATGTTTCCTTCCCCCTAGTCCATGTCTGTTATGTGTTGTTTAAATGCTACTTGCTATACAGGTGTACTAATGTTTTGCATGTTTCCTTTCCCCTAGTCTATGTCTGTCATGTGCTGTATAAATGTTACTTGCTATACAGGTGTACTAATGTTTTGCATGTTTCCTTCCCCCTAGTCTGTGTCTGTTATGTGCTTTTTGAATGCTACTTGCTATACAGTTGAACTAATGTTTTTCATGTTTCCTTCCCTCTAATCCATGTCTGCCGTTTGCTGTTTAAATCCTACTTGCTATACAGGTGTACTGATGTTTTGCATGTTTCCTTCCCCCTAGTCCATGTCTGTCATGTGCTGTTTACATGCAACTTGCTATACAGGTGTACTAATGTTTTGCATATTTCCTTCCCCCTAGTCCATGTCTGTTGTGTGCTTTTTAAATGCTACTTGCTATACAGGTGTACTAATGTTTTGAATGTTTCCTTCACCCTAGTCTATGTCTGTCATGTGCTGTTTACATGCTACTTGCTATACAGGTGTACTAATGTTTTGCATGTTTCCTTCCCCTTCGTCCATGTCTGTCGTGTGCTGTTTAAATGCTACTTGCTATACAGGTGTACTAATATTTTGCATGTTTCCTTCCCCTAGTCCCATGTCTGTCGTGTGCGCTGTTTACATGCTACTTGCTATACAGGTGTACTAATGTTTTGCATGTTTCCTTCCCCCTAGTCCATGTCTGTCATGCTGTTTAAATGCTACTTGCTATACATGTGTACTAATGTTTTAAATGTTTCTGTCCCCCTAGTCCATGTCTGCCGTGTGCTGTTTAAATGCTACTTGGTATACAAGTGTACTAATGTTTTGCATGTTTCCTTCCCCCTAGTCCATGTCTGTCGTGTGCTGTTTAAATGCTACCTGCTATACAGGTGGACTAATGTTTTACATGTTTCCTTCCCCCTAGTCCATGTCTGTCGTATGCTGTTTAAATGCTACTTGCTATACAGGTGTACTAATGTTTTGCTTGTTTCCTTCCCCCTAGTCCATGTCTGCCGTGTGCTGTTTAAATGCTACTTGGTATACAAGTGTACTAATGTTTTGCATGTTTCCTTCCCCCTAGTCCATGTCTGTCGTGTGCTGTTTAAATGCTACCTGCTATACAGGTGGACTAATGTTTTACATGTTTCCTTCCCCCTAGTCCATGTCTGTCGTATGCTGTTTAAATGCTACTTGCTATACAGGTGTACTAATGTTTTGCATGTTTCCTTCCCCTTATTCCATGTCTGTCATGTGCTGTTTAAATGCTACTTGCTATACAGGTGTACTAATGTTTTACTTGTTTCCTTCCCCCTAGTCCATGTCTGTCTTGTGCTGTTTAAATGCTACTTGCTTTACAGGTGTATTGATGTTTTGCATGTTTCCTTCCCCCTAGTTCAAATCTGTCGTGTGCTGTTTACATGCTACTTGCTATACAGGTGTACTGATGTTTTGCATGTTTCCTTCCCCCTACTCCATGTCTGTTGTGTGCTGTTTAAATGCTACTTGCTATACAGGTGTACTAATGTTTTGCATGTTTCCTTCCCCCTAGTCCATGTCTGTCATGTGCTGTTTAAATGCTACCTGCTATAAAGGTGTACTAATGTTTTACATGTTTCCTTCCCCCTAGTCCATGTCTGTCGTGTGCTGTTTAGATGCTACTTGCTATACAGGTGTACTAATATTTTGCATGTTTCCTTCTCCCTAGTCCATGTCTGTCATGTGCTATTTAAATGCTACTTGCTATACAGGTGTACTAATGTTTTGCATGTTTCCTTTCCCCTAGCCTATGTCTGTCATGTGCTGTTTACATGCTACTTGTTATACAGGTGTACTAATGTTTTGCAAGTTTCCTTACCCCTAGTCCATGTCTGTCGTGTGCTGTTAAGATGCTACTTGCTGTACAGGTGTACTAATGTTTTGCATGTTTCCTTCCCCCTAGTCCATGTCTGTTATGTGCTGTTTAAATGTTACTTGGTATACAGGTGTACTAATGTTTTGCATGTTTCCTTCTCTCTAGTCCATGTCTGTCGTGTGCTGTTTAAATGCTACTTGCTATACAGGTGTACTAATGTTTTCCATGTTTCCTTCCCCCTAGTCCATGTCTGTCATGTGCTGTTTACATGCCACTTGCTATACAGGTGTACTAATGTTTTGAATGTTTCCTTCGCCCTAGTCCATGTCTGTCATGTGCTGTATAATGCTACTTGCTATACAGGTGTATTAATGTTTTGCATGTTTCCTTCCCCTAGTCCATGTCTGTCGTGTGCTGTTTACATGCTACTTGCTATACAGGTGTACTAATGTTTTGCATGTTTCCTTCCCCCTAGTCTATGTCTGTCGTGTGCTGTTTAAATGTTACTTGCTATACAGGTGTACTAATATTTTGCATGTTTCCTTTCCCTAGTCCATGTCTATCATGTGCTGTTTAAATGCTACTTGCTATACAGGTGTATTTTGTTTTGCATGTTTCCTTCCCTAGTCCACATCTGTCGTGGTGCTGTTTACATGCTACTTGCTGTACAGGTGTACTAATGTTTTGCATGTTTTCTTCCTCATAGTCCATGTCTGTCGTGTGCTGTTTAAATGTTACTTGCTATACAGGTGTACTAATGTTTTGCATGTTTCCTTCCCCAGTCCATGTCTGTTGTGTGCTGTTTAAATGCTACTTGCTATACAGGTGTACTAATGTTTTGCATGTTTCCTTCCCTCTAGTCCATGTCTATTGTGTGCTGTTTACATGCTACTTGCTATACAGGTGTACTAATGTTTTGCATGTTTCCTTCCCCTAGTCCATGTCTGTCATGTGCTGTTTAATTGTTACTTGCTATACAGGTGTACTAATGTTTTGCATGTTTCCTTCCCCAAGTCCATGTCTGTCGTGTGCTGTTTAAATGCTACTTGCTATACAGGTGTACTAATATTTTGCATGTTTCCTTCTCCCTAGTCCATGTCTGTCGTGTGCTGTTTAAATGCTACTTGCTATACAGGTGTATTAATGTTTTGCATGTTTCCTTCCACCTAGTCCATGTCTGTCATGTGCTGTTTAAATGCTACTTGCTATACAGGTGTACTAATGTTTTGCATTTTCCTTCCCCCTAGTCCATGTCTGTCATGTGCTGTTTAAATGTTACTTGCTATACAGGTGTACTAATGTTTTGCATGTTTCCTTCCCCCAAGTCCATGTCTGTCGTGTGCTGTTTAAATGCTACTTGCTATACAGGTGTACTAATGTTTTGCATGTTTCCTTTCCCCTAGCCTATGTCTGTCATGTGCTGTTTACATGCTACTTGTTATACAGGTGTACTAATGTTTTGCAAGTTTCCTACCCCTAGTCCATGTCTGTCGTGTGCTGTTAAGATGCTACTTGCTGTACAGGTGTACTAATGTTTTGCATGTTTCCTTCCCCCTAGTCCATGTCTGTTATGTGCTGTTTAAATGTTACTTGGTATACAGGTGTACTAATGTTTTGCATGTTTCCTTCTCTCTAGTCCATGTCTGTCGTGTGCTGTTTAAATGCTACTTGCTATACAGGTGTACTAATGTTTTCCATGTTTCCTTCCCCCTAGTCCATGTCTGTCATGTGCTGTTTACATGCCACTTGCTATACAGGTGTACTAATGTTTTGAATGTTTCCTTCGCCCTAGTCCATGTCTGTCATGTGCTGTATAATGCTACTTGCTATACAGGTGTATTAATGTTTTGCATGTTTCCTTCCCCTAGTCCATGTCTGTCGTGTGCTGTTTACATGCTACTTGCTATACAGGTGTACTAATGTTTTGCATGTTTCCTTCCCCCTAGTCTATGTCTGTCGTGTGCTGTTTAAATGTTACTTGCTATACAGGTGTACTAATATTTTGCATGTTTCCTTTCCCCTAGTCCATGTCTATCATGTGCTGTTTAAATGCTACTTGCTATACAGGTGTATTTTGTTTTGCATGTTTCCTTCCCCTAGTCCACATCTGTCGTGTGCTGTTTACATGCTACTTGCTGTACAGGTGTACTAATGTTTTGCATGTTTTCTTCCTCATAGTCCATGTCTGTCGTGTGCTGTTTAAATGTTACTTGCTATACAGGTGTACTAATGTTTTGCATGTTTCCTTCCCCCAGTCCATGTCTGTTGTGTGCTGTTTAAATGCTACTTGCTATACAGGTGTACTAATGTTTTGCATGTTTCCTTCCCTCTAGTCCATGTCTATTGTGTGCTGTTTACATGCTACTTGCTATACAGGTGTACTAATGTTTTGCATGTTTCCTTCCCCCTAGTCCATGTCTGTCATGTGCTGTTTAATTGTTACTTGCTATACAGGTGTACTAATGTTTTGCATGTTTCCTTCCCCCAAGTCCATGTCTGTCGTGTGCTGTTTAAATGCTACTTGCTATACAGGTGTACTAATATTTTGCATGTTTCCTTCTCCCTAGTCCATGTCTGTCGTGTGCTGTTTAAATGCTACTTGCTATACAGGTGTATTAATGTTTTGCATGTTTCCTTCCACCTAGTCCATGTCTGTCATGTGCTGTTTAAATGCTACTTGCTATACAGGTGTACTAATGTTTTGCATTTTCCTTCCCCCTAGTCCATGTCTGTCATGTGCTGTTTAAATGTTACTTGCTATACAGGTGTACTAATGTTTTGCATGTTTCCTTCCCCCAAGTCCATGTCTGTCGTGTGCTGTTTAAATGCTACTTGCTATACAGGTGTACTAATGTTTTGCATGTTTCCTTTCCCCTAGCCTATGTCTGTCATGTGCTGTTTACATGCTACTTGTTATACAGGTGTACTAATGTTTTGCAAGTTTCCTTACCCCTAGTCCATGTCTGTCGTGTGCTGTTAAGATGCTACTTGCTGTACAGGTGTACTAATGTTTTGCATGTTTCCTTCCCCCTAGTCCATGTCTGTTATGTGCTGTTTAAATGTTACTTGGTATACAGGTGTACTAATGTTTTGCATGTTTCCTTCTCTCTAGTCCATGTCTGTCGTGTGCTGTTTAAATGCTACTTGCTATACAGGTGTACTAATGTTTTCCATGTTTCCTTCCCCCTAGTCCATGTCTGTCATGTGCTGTTTACATGCCACTTGCTATACAGGTGTACTAATGTTTTGAATGTTTCCTTCGCCCTAGTCCATGTCTGTCATGTGCTGTATAATGCTACTTGCTATACAGGTGTATTAATGTTTTGCATGTTTCCTTCCCCCTAGTCCATGTCTGTCGTGTGCTGTTTACATGCTACTTGCTATACAGGTGTACTAATGTTTTGCATGTTTCCTTCCCCCTAGTCTATGTCTGTCGTGTGCTGTTTAAATGTTACTTGCTATACAGGTGTACTAATATTTTGCATGTTTCCTTTCCCCTAGTCCATGTCTATCATGTGCTGTTTAAATGCTACTTGCTATACAGGTGTATTTTGTTTTGCATGTTTCCTTCCCCTAGTCCACATCTGTCGTGTGCTGTTTACATGCTACTTGCTGTACAGGTGTACTAATGTTTTGCATGTTTTCTTCCTCATAGTCCATGTCTGTCGTGTGCTGTTTAAATGTTACTTGCTATACAGGTGTACTAATGTTTTGCATGTTTCCTTCCCCCAGTCCATGTCTGTTGTGTGCTGTTTAAATGCTACTTGCTATACAGGTGTACTAATGTTTTGCATGTTTCCTTCCCTCTAGTCCATGTCTATTGTGTGCTGTTTACATGCTACTTGCTATACAGGTGTACTAATGTTTTGCATGTTTCCTTCCCCCTAGTCCATGTCTGTCATGTGCTGTTTAATTGTTACTTGCTATACAGGTGTACTAATGTTTTGCATGTTTCCTTCCCCCAAGTCCATGTCTGTCGTGTGCTGTTTAAATGCTACTTGCTTTACAGGTGTACTAATATTTTGCATGTTTCCTTCTCCCTAGTCCATGTCTGTCGTGTGCTGTTTAAATGCTACTTGCTATACAGGTGTATTAATGTTTTGCATGTTTCCTTCCACCTAGTCCATGTCTGTCATGTGCTGTTTAAATGCTACTTGCTATACAGGTGTACTAATGTTTTGCATTTTCCTTCCCCCTAGTCCATGTCTGTCATGTGCTGTTTAAATGTTACTTGCTATACAGGTGTACTAATGTTTTGCATGTTTCCTTCCCCCAAGTCCATGTCTGTCGTGTGCTGTTTAAATGCTACTTGCTATACAGGTGTACTAATATTTTGCAGTTTCCTTCTCCCTAGTCCATGTCTGTCGTGTGCTGTTTAAATGCTACTTGTTATACAGGTGTACTAATGTTTTGCATGTTTCCTTCCCCCTAGTCCATGCCTGTCATGTGCTGTTTATATACTACTTGGTGTACAGGTGTACTAATGTTTTGCATGCTTCCTTCCCCCAGTCCATGTCTGTCATGTGCTGTTTAAATGCTACTTTCTATACAGGTGTACTAATGTTTTGCATATTTCCTTCCCCCTAGTCCATGACTGTCATGTGCTGTTTAAATGCTACTTGCTATACAGGTGTACTCATGTTTTGCATGTTTCCTTCCCCCTAGTCCATGTTTGTCATGTGCTGTATAATGCTACTTGCTATACAGGTGTACTAATGTTTTGCATGTTTCCTTTCCCCTAGTCTATGTCTGTCATGTGCTCTTTACATGTCACTTACTATACAGGTGTACTAATATTTTGCATGTTTCCTTCTCCTAGTCAATGTCTGTCATGTGCTGTATAATGCTACTTGCTATACAGGTGTCCTAATGTTTTGCATGTTTCCTTCTCTCTAGTTGATGTCTGTCATGTGCTGTTTAAATGCTACTTGCTATACAGGTATACTAATGTTTTGCATGTTTCCTTCCCCCTATTCCATGTCTGTCATGTGCTGTTTACTTGCTACTTGCTATACAGGTGTACTAATGTTTTCCATGTTTACTTCCCCCTAGTCCATGTCTGTCGTGTGCTGTTTACATGCCACTTGCTTAACAGGTGTACTAATGTTTTGCATGTTTACTTCCCCCTAGTCCATGTCTGTCGTGTGCTGTTTAAATGCTACTTGGTATACAGGTGTACTAGTATTTTGCATGTTTCCTTCCCCCAGTCCATGTCTGTCATGTGCTATTTAAATGCTACTTGCTATACAGGTGTACTAATGTTTTACATGTTTCCTTCCCCCTAGTCCATGTCTGTCATGTGCTGTTTAAATGCTACTTGCTATACAGGTGTACTAATGTTTTGCATGTTTCCTTTCCCCTAGTCTATGTCTGTCATGTGCTGTATAAATGTTACTTGCTATACAGGTGTACTAATGTTTTGCATGTTTCCTTCCCCCTAGTCTGTGTCTGTTATGTGCTTTTTGAATGCTACTTGCTATACAGTTGAACTAATGTTTTGCATGTTTCCTTCCCTCTAGTCCATGTCTGTCGTGTGCTGTTTAAATGCTACTTGGTATACAGGTGTGCTAGTATTTTGCATGTTTCCTTCCCCCAGTCCATGTCTGTCATGTGCTATTTAAATGCTACTTGCTATACAGGTGTACTAATGTTTTACATGTTTCCTTCCCCCTAGTCCATGTCTGTCATGTGCTGTTTAAATGCTACTTGCTATACAGGTGTACTAATGTTTTGCATGTTTCCTTTCCCCTAGTCTATGTCTGTCATGTGCTGTATAAATGTTACTTGCTATACAGGTGTACTAATGTTTTGCATGTTTCCTTCTCCCTAGTCTGTGTCTGTTATGTGCTTTTTGAATGCTACTTGCTATACAGTTGAACTAATGTTTTGCATGTTTCCTTCCCTCTAGTCCATGTCTGCCGTTTGCTGTTTAAATGCTACTTGCTATACAGGTGTACTGATGTTTTGCATGTTTCCTTCCCCCTAGTCCATGTCTGTCATGTGCTGTTTACATGCAACTTGCTATACAGGTGTACTAATGTTTTGCATGTTTCCTTCCCTCTAGTCCATGTCTGTCATGTGCTGTTTAAATCCTACTTGCTATACAGGTGTACTAATGTTTTACATGTTTCCTTCCCCCTAGTCCATGTCTGTCATGTGCTGTTTACATGCAACTTGCTATACAGGTGTACTAATGTTTTGCATATTTCCTTCCCCCTAGTCCATGTCTGTTGTGTGCTTTTTAAATGCTACTTGCTGTACAGATGTACTAATATTTTGAATGTTTCCTTCACCCTAGTCTATGTCTGTCATGTGCTGTTTACATGCTACTTGCTATACAGGTGTACTAATGTTTTGCATGTTTCCTTCCCCTTAGTCCATGTCTGTCGTGTGCTGTTTAAATGCTACTTGCTATACAGGTGTACTAATATTTTGCATGTTTCCTTCCCCTAGTCCCATGTCTGTCATGTGCGCTGTTTACATGCTACTTGCTATACAGGTGTACTAATGTTTTGCATGTTTCCTTCCCCCTAGTCCATGTCTGTCGTGCTGTTTAAATGCTACTTGCTATACAGGTGTACTAATGTTTTGCATGTTTCCTTCCCCCTAGTCCATATCTGTCGTGTGCTGTTTAAATGCTACCTGCTATACAGGTGGACTAATGTTTTACATGTTTCCTTCCCCCTAGTCCATGTCTGTCGTATGCTGTTTAAATGCTACTTGCTATACAGGTGTACTAATGTTTTGCATGTTTCCTTCCCCCTATTCCATGTCTGTCATGTGCTGTTTAAATGCTACTTGCTATACAGGTGTACTAATGTTTTACTTGTTTCCTTCCCCCTAGTCCATGTCTGTCTTGTGCTGTTTAAATGCTACTTGCTTTACAGGTGTATTGATGTTTTGCATGTTCCCATCCCCCTAGTTCAAATCTGGCGTGTGCTGTTTACATGCTACTTGCTATACAGGTGTACTGATGTTTTGCATGTTTCCTTCCCCCTACTCCATTTCTGTTGTGTGCTGTTTAAATGCTACTTGCTATACAGGTGTACTAATGTTTTGCATGTTTCCTTCTCCCTAGTCCATGTCTGTCATGTGCTGTTTAAATGCTACCTGCTATAAAGGTGTACTCATGTTTTACATGTTTCCTTCCCCTAGTCCATGTCTGTCGTATGCTGTTTAAATGCTACTTGCTATACAGGTGTCCTAATGTTTTGCATGTTTCCTTCCCCCTATTCCATGTCTGTCATGTGCTGTTTAAATGCTAATTGCTATACAGGTGTACTAATGTTTTACTTGTTTCCTTCCCCCTAGTCCATGTCTGTCTTGTGCTGTTTAAATGCTACTTGCTTTACAGGTGTATTAATGTTTTGCATGTTTCCTTCCCCCTAGTTCAAATCTGTCGTGTGCTGTTTAAATGCTACTTGCTAAACAGGTGTACTAATGTTTTGCATGTTTCCTTCCCCCTATTGTTTCCCTCCTTCTACAGGTGCAGCAGTGGTGTGAGATGCACAGCAGTGATAGATAGGTGAGTCTGCTCCAGCTGAACAGTCTTGTATTGGGTCACTAGTGGGTCACCAGCTTTGCTTCTCAGTAGAGGGACAAATGTCGCCCTTCTGAAGGTGAAGTGGAGGGCTCACTATTGTCTTCAGTGGCATTTCTTAGGAAAGATATGGAGGTTTTTTGGCTGAGAATGGACTAGAGGGATCTCCATTTAAAAACCAATCTGAATTGCAGTGGTTGGTCATGCCTTGGGTGGTGTGAAATCTAAACACCCACATAGGGACTATAATGCACATCCTGGTGTGTCTGACAGAATCATGAGACCAGATTGCCCCAAACATCAGCCACAATGGTGAATGACCTCTGGGTGGAGTCTCCTTCAGACCAGCTGGGCAGACCCTCTGTACTGCACCTTATCCCCATCATGGTTGTTCCCTTTGTTAAGAGTCGGGCCCCATACACTGACTGTAATCCATTTTTTGCCCATTACCAGTTGTCCTCTCTATGCTTGTATCTGTCTACTGCTATCACTCCTTTTGTGTCCATACCACCCCTGTCTTTATCTGCATTTTATGTTTGTTTATCTGCTCATGTTGCCTTTCCTGCTCCCTCTTCTCTTCCTACACAAGCTCCATGTTACCATTCCCGTCTACCCTTCTTCTTCATAGGTTCATCCGTTCTTATTTGCAATGATCTTCAGTTGGCTAGCCATGAATTCCTATTAGTTTCTAGTCCTAGTATTTTAAGTGCAATTAACCCAGAGCCTTTTGTATTATCAGTGCAAATAACACACAGCCCTTTGTATTATATGTATGAGTAACCCAGGACATGAAGACATTTACATTTTAAAAAAGTAAAATGGGCACCAATGCCAAAAAATAGTATTCCTTTTCTCCTTCACCTATCCTTCCTCCAGTTTATCATTTTATATCTTCTTGTACTTTTCTTGACCCTTTTATACCTTTTCTGTCTCCCCCTTCCTCTAGATTTATATGAAGAAATGAGTTGGCACATTGCTGTGCTTGCTCTGGGTGGTCTCTTCACAATGTACATGTTGCAGCTATGAGGATCTTCATTGTGCACATGAACAGGCATAGCCTTGGGTAGGGTGCCATGCTGTTCTTGTCACATTGATCATGTGACCATACATAACACAGCTCCTTCTCTGCATTTCACAAGCATGGCTGATGCCAATAACACAGCTGGCTTAATTTACTATGCAGCCCTTTTCCCAGAATGTTGATGCTATGCTGATCCTATTACAGAGCTAAGCTGCATCAGAACTTGTTGTGATTTGACATCCTTGATATTAAAAGGTGTAATGCAAATATTTCTGAATACTCCCTTAAGAGTTGTGATCAGCTGTGCCATGTTAGAGTTTCACATTCAATACATTTATTGTTTTTAATATGTAAAATCTTAGGATTTAGCATTTACTATGTTTTAATAAACAGGCAATGACATCAGTCAATCAGTCACCCAATCAACAAATCAACCAATCAATCCGGACTGAATTCTGGGCCATGATTTGTTCTGAGACAAGTTTTTTGAATATTTTTCTTGTGGTGTGGGGCATGAATTATTGAGACACTTGTTATTTTCCTTTTTGGCACATATGTAAAGTCAGACTATCACCTGATTTAAAAATTTGATGAGTCCATTTTTTGGGACTGATGATTGCTTTTCTTTCTCTTGGATGGTTTACACTATACAATATTTTACTTATTTATTTATTTATTTATTTATTCTGTTCCATCAAATGCCTCAGTGTTTATTGTAACGTTCAAAAACACTTAATGTAATGTCTTATGTTTCTTCTTTTCAGAAAGATTTTGAAATGTTCATTCTAATTTACTTCTGGAGCACTGCAGCTATTTTGTTTAATCTAATAATATTCAGAAAGGCTAAAAGGTGACCACAGAGGTATAAACTTCTATGTACATAAAGAACATACAAAAATAACTGCTGCAAGTGATGAAAAACTCTCCGTATGAAATAAAACTAGTTTATTAGGCATGCTCCAGGTAAGTGCTTTTGCAAATGCTTCTTCAGATCGTTAAGTTTCAAAAATACATTCAATTAAGCTTTTTATATATTAAATGCTCACATGATGAATTAAACAATGCATTACAATTAGATGTTTAAAGGTGCATCATAATTACGAGCAACTCTATATTTTTTTTGTATTTATGTAAACACAACATCAAATTAATACAATAAAAATACACTACCATTTAATGAAAACGAAAAAAACTGTTCTAACTATAAAAATATATATGTGTAATCACCATCTAAATTTATATTAATACCTAATGGATATATAAAAAATATATATAAAAAATTATATATAAAAAATTATTACCTATTAAAAAATACTACCCTAGCTTAACAACACAATAATTGTATCGGAACCAACTAAGCACAAACCACATAATATATTTCATCAAATATTCAGCTGGTCTGAAACACTCCACAGAAGTAAAAATAATAAAATACTTTGAACAATATTCCAATCATTATTAAAACATACACAACAAATAAATAATCACATCAAAATCAACTGAACCCGAACTACATAATATATCCATTGACCAGCAAGATTTCATAGAAATTTTTGCTGGTCTGCAGCACTCCACGAAAATAAAAATGGTAATAAAAAATGTTTCAAACAGTATTCTGACTCTTTAACCAAATACGCTATAGGCCATGGACTAAGAATGACGTTATGCATCTAGTATAAGAACATATACTAGATACCTATGGCTTTTATAGTCGCCATATCGCCCATGGCATACTAACTAAAAAAATCTATAATTATATACTGTATGCAAAGCTGCTTCATGAAGTGTATATACATGAATGTATATAAAAAATAAGAAATAAATCAAAACTATGCTTAAATATTGGGACACACTATGACCATAAACTATGAATAGCATATTGCATCCAGTGTAAAAACTTGCACTGGATATGGATGGCTTCTACAATCGCCATAACGTCCATGGCATACTAACTAATAAGATCTATAATTATATTTATAGTGTGCTAGGCTACTCCAGAAATATATACAAAATGTATATATAGAGGTTAGTATATATGCCAAAACTGTATTCACATAATAGAGGATACACTTGATAATACATCCAAATGTGAAATCTGACGTACACTGCTCTTCTATATATACAAAATGTATATATAGAGGTTAGTATATATGCCAAAACTATATTCACATAATAGAGGGTACACTTGATATTACATCCAAATGTGAAATTTGACGTGCACTGCTCTTCAATATTTACGTAGATGAAATAAAATAAACGGTAGCCCAAAACAAACCATGAAAAAGCACAACATCCAAAAAGCGACTATCCCAAATAACATAGCCACAATGATGGTTTATAATTGTACCTAATCAAAACAATAGGAATTAGTTTTATTCCTACTGCTTCAAGTCACCTCACAGATGTATTGACAGATGTAAACATTTTTGCTAGAAATGTAATGCTTCGTTATCAATTCGGGGATTGTAGCGGTAATCAAAGTCAAAAAATTTTTTAAACATTGAGTGACTACATCCCACAGAATCATCCACTAGTTGAGGCATTTTATAATTTGGTGGAAGATGACTTGTATAAGTTGTATAGTGATACCCGGGGTAAAAATGACCATAAGAGGATGAAATATAAGAATAACTTAAGTTGGAATGAGAGAAAGCGTTGCATAGATTACAACAAGATGACACCTTAGTTTTCAGACCAGCCGATAAAGGCTTAGTAGTTATGGACAAGGACCATTATCATCATGCCATGACTGATATGCTTAACAATGACAGATTTTATGGTTTTATAACTAAACAAAGAGTGAATGAAATTCAATTTAAAGTTTACAATACCATTATAGATCTGGTTGATAGTCATCTAATTACCACTGAATTAGCCAAATTTCTGGAAACTGAACAACCTATGATACCACACATACAGGGTATTCCCAAAGTCCATAAAGACGGTGCCAACCCCCCTATGAGACCTATTGTTTCAGGTAGGGGTTGGTGTACCGAATCATTTTCCTTATATGTAGAAAAATATCTAAGGCCTGTGATAGATAGGAATCTCCATATATTGAAGGACACCAAACAATTTTTACTGGACTTATATAAATTCTTTGATGAAGTGTCTATGAAGTTAGACATGATCTTTGTAACTTTAGACATACAATCCTTATTCACTATTATACCCAACGAGCTGGGAGTTATTACTATTAAAAATTATTTAATTAGACATAGTGATTATACTGAAAGGCAGATTGACCACCTCTGTCTATTTTTGGAAATTATCTTAGAGAACAATGTCTTTATCTATGAATCCACTTTATATATTCAACGTAATGGTGTAGCTATGGGCACATCCTGTGCCAATAGCTACGCCAACATGTTCCTAGCAGCATGGGAGGAGAATTAATTGTTTGTAGTTCACCAATATCAGGAAAAGTTCTTTTTATCGACATTTTGTGGACGATGTCTTCCTGCTTTGGGAAGGCAGTCCTACAGAACTAGTTGAATTTTCAGAACATTTGAATGGTATGACAACTTACTTGAGATTCACTTCTAATTATTCAGTTAATAGGATTGAATACCTAGATGTATACGTGGAGCGTGTTATGGAGACCCACGTTAACACTGGCGTCTATAGGAAACAATGCTATAGAAATTCACTTCTCCGTCGCTATAGCATGCATCCTAATTATATTTTTAGAAATATAATTAAAGGACAAAGTATGCGTATATCTCGACTTAATGCCAGTAATGAAGGATACCAAGAAGAGATTAATTGTTTTAAGCAAAGATTATTGAAACGTGGCTACAGAGAATTAGAAATCATGACAGGATTAGAAAACATTAACACCTTGAGGCAAAAGAGAGCAGCACTATATTTTTCCGCAACAGCTCAATCCAATTATCAGCACTGGTAGCACATTAAATACTATTAAAATACCTATGTTTTCCCTAGTGATGTGTATAAGATAAAGGAGTTAATCGATAGTCATTGGCGCATCCTTACCATGGATAATGATATTTTGAACATTGTAGGGGATAAACCCCAGTTTTTATTTAAAAATAAACCCAATCTTAGGAGATTACTCTGTAATACCTTAGGTAAGGGTGAACTAGCCCCACACATTGGTACATACCCATGTGGTAAGTGTAATTATTGTACACATATTGAACCAGGTGATAGCTTCATGCATCCAGATAATGGTCAAATATTTCAATTTCATGTCTTAGCTAATTGCAATACTGCCTATATAGTATACTTAGCTTCTTGCCAATGATGCCAATCTAATTATATTGGCAAAACTGACAGATCTTTTCTTACTAGAATACGTGAACACTTGTATGCTATTAGGATTAAACATCTAAACAATGCGTTAGCCAAACATGTAGACATTGCAGGGCAAGACCATACTTTTACATTCATGGCTATAGACTATAAAGCACCCTCAGTTAGGGGAGGTGATGTTCACAATCGTACAGAGAAGAAAGAGATCAAATGGATTATGAGGCTAAGGGCAGACAAGGGTAGAGGGCTTAATGAACGTGCATCCATTAAACCCATCCTTAAAGCCAGACACAAGATAGCTAGATAGCTTCATCATTTATTTATATTTATACATTTGTTCTCTTTGCCAGATATAGTCTAGATATATGTATGGCCAAGCGCATTGAGCCTGTGTTAGTTGTCTTCTATTTATATAGTCATTATTTTAATGTATTTGTCCACAATATGCATGGATTGTAGGGTCATGTTTGATCGTACCACTTAGTGTTTTTATAATTCCATATACTCTTAGACACAATATATATTTGAATTGGTTAGCTCTTTGGTGCCCTCATTTAGGAGTTAGAACCAGCTTATTTCATACTGTGCATTTAGTATAGACATTGATGGTTATGATTCGGCCATGTTCTTGCCTTGTTCCATTCAGATAAATTCTGTATTTGTTTGTTCGGTAGGTGAGTACGTGGTTATTCACCTATTGTTTTGATTAGGTACAATTATAAACCATCATTGTGGCTATGTTATATGGAATAGTCGCTTTTTGGATGTTGTGCTTTTTCATGGTTTTTTTGGGCTACCGTTTATTTTATTTCATCTACGTAAATATTGAAGAGCAGTGCACGTTAAATTTCACATTTGGACATAATATCAAGTGTACCCTCTATTATGTGAATATAGTTTTGGCATATATACTAACCTCTATATATACATTTTGTATATATAGAAGAGCAGTGTACGTCAGATTTCACATTTGGATGTATTATCAAGTGTACCCTCTATTATGTGAATACAGTTTTGGCATATATACTAAGCTCTATATATACATTTTGTATATATTTCTGGAGTAACCTAGCACACTATAAATATAATTATAGATCTTATTAGTTAGTATGCCATGGACGTTATGGCGATTGTAGAAGCCATCCATATCCAGTGCAAGTTTTTACACTGGATGCAATATGCTATTCATAGTTTATGGTCATAGTGTGTCCCAATATTTAAGCATAGTTTTGATTTATTTCTTATTTTTTATATACATTCATGTATATACACTTCATGAAGCAGCTTTGCATACAGTATATAATTATAGATTTTTTTAGTTAGTATGCCATGGGCGATATGGCGACTATAAAAGCCATAGGTACCTAGTGTATGTTCTTATACTAGATGCATAATGTCATTCTTAGTCCATGGCCTATAGTGTATTTGGTTAAAGAGTCAGAATACTGTTTGGAAAATTTTTTATTACCATTTTTATTTTCGTGGAGCGCTCCAGACCAGCAAAAATTTCTATGAACTCTTGCTGGTCAATGGATATATTATGTAGTTCGGGTTCAGTTGATTTTGATGTGATTATTTATTTCTTGTGTATGTTTTGATAATGATTAGAATATTGTTCAAAGTATTTTATTATTTTTCTTCTGTGGAGTGTTTCAGACCAGCTGAATATTTGATGAACTATATTTTGTGGTTTGTGCTTAGTTGGTTCCGATACAATTATTATGTTGTTAAGCTAGGGTAGTATTTTATAATAGGTAATAATTTTTTATATATAATGTTTTATATATATATCTTATATATCCATTAGATATTAATATAAATTTAGATGGTGATTACATATATATATTTTTATAGTTAGAACAGTTTTTTTTTGTTTTCATTAAATGGTAGTGTATTTTTATTGTATTAATTTGATGTTGTGTTTAATAAATACAAAAAAAATATAGAGTTGCTCGTAATTACGATGCACCTTTAAACATCTAATTGTAATGCATTGTATAATTCATCACGTGAGCGTTTAATATATAAAAAGCTTAATTGAATGTATTTTTGAAACTTAATGGTCTGAAGAAGCATTTGCGAAAGTGCTTACCTGGAGCATGCCTAATAAACTAGTTTTATTTTATACGGAGAGTTTTTCATTGCTTGCAGCAGTTATTTTTGTACGTTCTTTATGTACATAGAAGTTTATACCTCTGTGGTCACCTTTTAGCCTCTCTGAATATTATTCGATTTAAAACTTTTTTCATGTCTGAGAGGGGTTTGTTCCGCTGGGAGCTCCACCCATTTGTTATTTTGTTTAATCTGCTAACAGCACTCCTTTCAATCAAATTTATGCTTTGCATCAAGCCTTTTGCTTACATTCCAAGCTTGATCAAGCACTGAAAATTTAAAATGTTTACAAACAATGCACAAAACAAAATGTTGAAACGCGATGTTATTTGTATTCCTAGATTCAAATGCATGTATTCGATGATGCATTCTGTTGTGCTCCTACCTATGAAAAAGATGTGCATGATTCACAGCACACAGCATATACAACAACGCTTGATTTAAAATTAAAATAAATATATTATTGTAATTTTCTTACTATTTAAACATAGAGCATTTTTGCCATAATTAAAAACAATGTATGGCTCACTAGCACGTTCTAAATTAGAGGACCATCACCCCAGTACCTAACTGCTGGTAGACCCCTGAGTGAAGGGAACATGGCTATGAGACCTTGGTACATGGGACAATCAAGAAGAAGGCTGATGTAGCAGTATTCTGATCAACTACTGTTTTATATGGATTTTTAATGCTGGTGCGTGGGGCACACATTGATGCATAGGCAATATGACAATAGTTGTCTCACCTTTGGATTCACTAAGATGCCAAATGTCACTGAACCTCTGCCAGCTATCAGTTCAGTAGTGAGTTAACCTTCCATCATACCATCACCGAAGAAAGGCGTAACACATGGTGAGTAATCGTCCTTCTGTTAACAGAAGTTCATTCTTGGAACTAAGTAGCAAGAACTTCAAGAGGAAATCTGTCCACTGCATTAGTGGGTGGCAGCAGTCTGGTGTCTGTAATCCAACTAACTGTATTAAGTACAGTACAGGTTTAAGAGCATGGCCTCATGTGGAAATTGCCTCTCATGCTTTCTCATTCTGTTTTTTATATATATATATATATATATATATATATATATATATATATATATATATATATATATATATATGTATACATACATACCTAAAATACCTAAAGGGCAAAAAGGTCATATAGACAAACCATTCGGTAAAAAACTGTTAGAAAGACCCAGGCAAGCTTGATTCTTCACTAGGTAATTCCTTAAACCTCCTGTAGTGGAGGCCCATTGGATACATGCAAATGATACCTGAAGGGCATAGCAGCATTTCAGATACATGGCTTCTGAATTGCCATTAATTTTTACGGATTAATTTTTAAGTCTTTATAGGTACATTCAGGTCAATAAAGCCTAAACCTCACTAACTGTAGATTACATTTCGGCCTTTTTTTTAACCTTGGCAGTACAGCATAAGTGGATTGTCTAAATGTACACACAAAGCATACAATCAAGCCTTTTGTCCATAAACATTAGGGTGCCTGCAAAATATCCCATAAAATATCTAAACCAAAAATTAAAAAAAACAACCAAACAAACAAACAAACCTTTCAGCAAAAACTGCAAGAAAGGCTCAGTCATATGTGTGTGTGTGTGTGTGTGTGTGTGTGTGTGTGTGTGTGTGTGTGTGTGTGTCTGTGTTACACTTGGAAGTAAATGCAACAGCAGAGAAAAGAAATAACTGGTAGGCTGTTATTACACCTTTGTGTTATTTCTAAATGGGAGTGGGTCCTCGCATTTCTTAAATCCCATTTCCTGAATGCAGTGAACAGGACATATTTACACACTGAAAGGTAGCCATGAAAAGGAGATGATAAAATTCCACTCACACAGGCATACGTAAAACATTATACTTTGCTCTAGACTTCGGAAGGAATAGTGCTGCTGCCTTGGAAGAGTGTCTCAGTGCAAGTACTTCTCAGCCTAGCTCTCAGCTGTCCAGCTTTTTGCAAAATGCCAAGATTTTTGGCACACATTTTTGGTCTGTTCCTATAAAACTTGTGGTTCCCTGGCAAATTAGTGAGACCTGAATTCACTAAATGACAACATTTAAGTTTCAGATTTCATATTGTTCAGAAAATGCGTGATAATACTAAACCGTTTAATCTATCAACTTTCTAAGTTTATACAAGTGATATTTAAAATTTGTCCCTATTTTTGGACATTTGTCCCCCTATTATTTTTGCCTTTGTCGAGATTTATTGTGCTAAGAGTTTAGAGGTATGCAGAAATAAAAAGCCAAGGTTTCAGTAAGAACTATTTCAGGCACTACATAGTAGAAGAAAGACTGTTCTTAATATGAAGAAAGAGAGCTAGGATGTTCAATAAATGTTTACAATAACAGAAAATGATAATGGAATTGTGACTGTCGAGTTTGGTGACAGCAACCCAATAGGAAGCAAAGTTTTCTGAACATTACAACATGCTAAATATCCCTCTAGTGGAGGGAAAATGATAGAGCGGGAACTATTCATTTAGTATTAACCTAGTGCTGGAAGTAAATGCAAATTAACACTGTCTGTCAGCATCAACCCCCTTATTCCCATTTTGTGCACGGTGTTGGGAATGTCATATCAGTAGTGACCATCACCTAGAGCCAATTTTCTGCCTTTGAGTGACTTGCACCATACATAAGGACGACATTTTATTAAGGAGGATACCAGATGAGAATCATGAGTGCTTCTACTAAACTACTAATCTGTTCTTGCTTTAAGTTTGTTCAGTCATGTTGAAAATTGTTTGGTTAATTCTGTGTCTTTAACATTCCCTGAATGACAGCAGCAGTAGCTTATTGACAGTGTTATTATTCAGGATTGACAATGTTATTATTCATATAGTATGTGGCCTCATCAGTCTCTTTACATAATGTTGTTTGTGGCATAACATTCTTAGCTAAATTAAATAATTAAATCTGAATCACTTTAGGGTGTTATATATGGAATGAGAAATGGAAAGTTCAAGAACAGAAATGAGAATCTAAGAGGCACGTCTGATATATATAATTTCTTTCTTGTTTATATACTATTTATTGACTTTTGTGAAACAAGCCAGGCACAGACACACACACACACATATATATATATATATATATATATATATATATATATATATATATGTGTGTGTGTGTGTGTGTGTGTGTGTGTGTATGTATGTGGATTCCCTTCAATCTGGTTAAAAACTCCACTGCCATTTCACCTAAACACCTCCATGCTTCCACAGGTATGTCATCTGGACCAAAAGCATTTCCATTCTTCATCCTCTTCATAGCTATCCTTACTTCCTCCTAGCTAATCCATTGCACGTCATGATTCACTATCCCCACATCATCCAGCCTTCTCTCCCTCTCATTGTCTTCATTCATCAACCCCTCAAAGTACTCTTTCCATCTGCTCAACACACTCTCCTCTCTTGTGAGTATGTTTCCCTCATTATCCTTTATCACCTTTACCTGCTGCACATCTTTCCTAGCTCAGTCCCTCTGTCTAGTCAATCAGTACAGGTCCTTTTCTTATGGAAAGTGAGAGGATGCCCGAGGAATGGAGAAAAAAGTGTTTTGGTACCGAATTTTAAGAATAAGGGTGATGTGCAGAGCTGGAGTAACTACAGAGGGATTAAATAAATCAGTCACAGCATGAAGTTATGGGAAAGAGTAGTGGAAGCTAGGTTAAGAAGGGACATGATGATTAGTGATCAGCAGTATGGTTTCATGCTGGGAAAGAGCACTACAGATTCAACGTTTGCTTTGAGATTGTTGATGGAGAAGTACAGAGAAGGTCAGAAGGAGTTGCATTGTGTTTTTGTAGACTTAGAGAAAACATATGACAGGGTGCCTAGAGAGGAGTTGTGGTATTGTATGAGGTAGTCGGGAGTGTCAGAGATGTATGTAAGAGTGGTACAGGATATGTACGAGGGTAGTTTGACAGAGGTGAGGTCTGCGGAGGGAGTGACGGATGCATTTAAGGAGGAGGTGGGATTACATTAAGGATCAGCTCTGAACCCTTTCTTATTTGCAATGGTGATGGACAGGTTGACAGACAAGATCAGACAGGAGTCCCTGTGGACTATGATGTTTGCAGATGACATTGTGATCTGTAGTGAGAGTAGGGAACAGGTGGAGGAGACCCTGGAGAGGTGGAGATATGCTCTAGAGAGAAGAGGAATGAAGGTCAGCAGGACTAAGACAGAATATATGTGTGTAAATGAGAGGGAGGATAGAGGAATGGTGAGGATGCAAGGAATAGAGATGGCAAAGGTGGATGAGTTTAAATACTTGGGATCAGTAATTCAGAGTAATGGTGAGTGTGGAAGAGAGGTGAAGAAGATAGTACAGGCAGGATGGAGTGGGTGGAGAAGAGTGTCAGGAGAGATTTGTGACAGACGAGTACCAGTAAGAGTGAAAGGGAAGGTCTACAAGAGGGTAGTGAGACCAGCTATGTTATATGGGTTGAAGACAGTGGCATTGACAAAAAGGCAGGAGTTAGAGCTGGATGTGGCAGAGTTAAAGATGTTAAGATTTGCACTGGGTGTGACGATGATGGACAGGATTAGGAATAAGTATATTAGAAGGTCAGCCCAGGTTGGAAGGTTTGGAGACAAAGCCAGAGAGGCAACATTACATTGGTTTGGACATGTGCTGAGGAGGGATGCAGAGTATATTGGGAAAAAGATGCTAAGGATGAAGCTGCCAGGTAACAGGAAAAGAGGAAGGCCTAAGATAAGGTTTATGGATGTGGTGAGAGAGGACATGCAGGTGGTTGGTGTGACAGAGCAAGATGCAGAGGACAGGAAGAAATGGAAACAGATGATCTGCTGTGGAGACCCCTAACGGGAACAGCTGAAAGAAGATGATGATGATATGGATTCCCTTCACAAGCTTGAAGTTTCAAAACTTCGAAGTGCAAATGGTCGAGACCATACGATCGAAGTTTTAAAACTTTGAGCGTTTTCAAAGGAGATCGCTGTACAGCATGGAACAGGAAATTTACTGTTTTCTTCACTATAGTGTGATCTCGGAGTTGGTATATTTATTTAACAGGGTGCGTGGTGGTGCAGGGGGGCTTGCCCCCTGCAAAAACTTAAAAATACATTTTTGTTTTTATTTTTGTATTACAGTTTCAAAGTTTCAAAACTTCAATCTTATGGTCTCAACCATTTGCAGTTCAAAGTTTTGAAACTTCGAGCTTGTGAAGTAAATATATAAATAAAAAATAATTTGCCTCAACTACTATAGTATGGGATGCAGGGAGTATGGTTCCCTGCAAAAACATTGTATTGCATGATTTTTCATATGATTCAAGGGTTGGTATTCTTATTTTTTTTTCATTTTCATCAAAAATCGATTTATGTATTGTCAAAACACTTTGGTCAGTGATTCAGACGGTTGACAGTTGTGCGAGAATATACAATCCCTGGGGTTGGGGAATATGCCCTCTCCTCAGGGAACATGGGATCTTGGAGTTGAAATAAATAATAAGCAGGAGCTGTAAGGCAACGTTGTTTGATAATTTGCATGCTCCACGGAATAGCTTCAAAGCATGTGCAGAAGCATGTCGGTTTGTTTGTCAATGTAAGCATGTCAACATCAACACTGAAGCCTTTGGATAACTGCTACTATATCCATAGCTGTGTATCTATCAATGTATCTATCAATGTATCTTTGTACTTATATGTCTATCTACATATATCATCATCATCATCATTAACTCTTTTTTCCCATTTTCCACATAGGGTTTGGGTGTCATGTTCATAGGTTCATAGGTTCATAGATTAGTACTAAGCTACCTGCCCTTGCGAGCCATTTTAAGCCTAGCCAATTATCCCTTGGGAGACTCAAACCCTGCACCTTGTGTTTGTAAGGCAAACACCTTAACCATTAGGCCATCCTCCCAACCAAAGCAGTGTTCATAGGTTCATAGATTAGTACTAAGCTAACTGCCCTTGCGAGCCATTTTAAGCCTAGCCAGTTATTCCTTGTTAGACTCAAACCCACCACCTTGTGTTTGTAAGGCAAACACCTTAACCAATAGGCCACCTTCCCAACTGTCACCATTTCTCTCTCTCGATTGTATGCCACTGTCCTCCCTTTTTCAACATTCATGCCTGTCTGTCACAGATCTTTCCTCAAACAATCCACCCACCTCTTTGCTGGAAGCCATCATTTCATCTTGCCTTTCTGTCCCAAATCTTCTTCACCAGATTGTCTTCTGTTTTTCTGCACATGTAATTGAACAACTGTAATCTGTTCTCTTTGACCTTCTCAGCAATTGGTGCTAGTCTGGCTTCTGTTATTATCTCCTCATTTTTTTGTCTATCCCATATTGTGCATTCTACCACCCATCTCAGGCACTTTGTCTCTATCACCTCTAGCTTCCTCAACAGCTCTGCTTTAATTGCCCAGGTCTCTGTACCATACTGTAGTAATGGTCACACCACTGTTTTGTATACATTACATTTCAGCTTCTTTGGTATTGTTTTGTCATACACTACCTCTGACACTGTGCCAGTTGGCTGCAGACCCTCTGTTTCTAACGTTCACCTCCTCATTCAGACTTTCCTTCTCCTCAACTAGTCCTCCCAGTTACTTATAGCTATTAACCTATTCACATATTTTTCCTTCTGTCTTAATTCTCAGCTTCTTCTGATTTTCCCTATTTGCTGCCATTACCACTGTCTTATCTGTACTTAACTTCATCCCATGCGCCTTCAGTTTTGCATTCCGTTCCCCTATCCTTTGCTGAAATTCTTGCTCAAAGTCTGCCTGTAATGCCACATCATCTGCATACAGCAACTTTGTTGACCAGACTCCTCCAACTTGCTTAATAATGTAGTCCATCACCAGTATGAACAGCAGTGGGCTTATAACTGAACCCTGATGTGCAGTCACTTCCACTGGGAACCCCTTTGTGAGACCAAATGCTGTTCATAGTTGAGTCATTGGGTCCTTGTACATAGTCTGTCCTTATTCTTATGTTTCAGTGGCTTTGAACAGCATCAGGACTGCCCAAACTAGCTTTCTTTGGGCCTTGTCACATGCTTTCTCCAGGTCAGAGAATGTCCAGTTGGACTCTTTTTTTCATCTCTCGTTTCTTCTGAACTATCTGCAAACATCAGGTCAGTTGTGCTGCGTCCTGATCTGAATCTGAACTGCTCACCTCCCATCTTACTTTCTTCTATTTTGTTTACTTGTTTATCAATCACCATCATCAGAACTTTCATACAGTGTGACAGGAGATTGATAACTCTATCAGGGGTCACAGTTGTGGATATTATGTTTGTTCTTGATCACTGGTGTTAGTATGTGTATTTTTCAGTTATCTGGGATATGTCTTCTTCTCCATATTGGTATGAATACCCTCAGGAGCCACTTGCCCCCTATTTTACCCAACATCTTTATCATATCTGCCGTGACCTCATCTGAGTCTGCTGCTTTCCCTGAATTAATTTTCCTTATTGCTGTTCTTGCTTCATTTAGGATGGGCTCCTCCTCTTCTTTCACTATAGACTGTGTCTGGAACAGTACATCTTCTATGGGATTTTCTACATTCAGAAGCTGCTGGAAGTACTCCTTCCATCTGCCTTAGATGTCCTCTGGACTGGTGAGTAGGCTGTTGCTGGCATCTCTTATGAAGTGTAGTGTTTGATAACTATCTTCTTCGTCTGTCTCTCTTTGCCTTGCAACCTGAAAGAGTTTCTTTGTGCCATCTACTGAGTCACTTTCCAGAAGTTGGTAGAGTGCCTTTGATGCCTTAGTTTTTGCTATTGCAACTGCCCTCTTAGCCTCTTTGTTAGATAAATATAATTCCTTCTTATCCTGGTCCATCTTTCCTATATTCCACTTTTTCTGTACTCCTTTCTTTTCATGACTTCCTGAACTTTTGCATTCCACCACCAGCTTTCCTTTTGTACCTTATTTCCATACCTGGCTCAGCTGCATATCTGTTCTCTAGTCTTTGCACATGCTGTTTTGAGGCACTGCTATTCTTCTACAACTCCACTTATTTCCTCTGCTTCCTGAGGTGCTACAACCCTAAGTAATTCCATGAACTCTTGTGCTTTCTCATCAGTCAACTTCCAGATCTTCACCGTAGACTCTGTTCACCTTAGAGGCTTCTCTGACCACTGCTTGCAGCTGATTGTAGCAACCAGTGGTTTATGTTGTGGGCCAGCTATCTCACTGGGGATGACTTTGCAATCATTTATTCTACCCCAGTGCCCTTTCCTTATGAGAAAGAAATATATCTGAGTTGCATGTTGGCCACTCTTGTATGTGATCTTGTAACTGTCTGTTTTGCTGAACTATGTGCTAGCTACCATCAAGCTGGAATGGCCTCTCCTGCTTTGTTCCTTTTACCCACACATGTGGACGTAGGTAGTCCTCATAGCCTGTTCTGTCTTTTCTGATATGTGCATTCAAGTTGCCTATTATCAGCAGAACAGCACTCATCTGCCAACAAATAAAGAATTAAGCAAAAAGAAACCAAAGGTTCCAGGGGTTTTATTTTAGGCTTATTTAAGCCATAGGAGTAAGGGCATCCATATTAGGATGAGAATGCAACGCCTATCACCCAAACATACTTTTAAGGACAAAAAAGCCAGACAGAGATTACACTGATGGTTGAAACATCCTGTAGAAGTACAACCTAATTCCAAAAGGTTAAATATAAGAATGTAAACGTCCTTATCAGGATGAATAGAACTACACAGCCTACTGAAATGCTCTCTTTTGGATGTTTCATGTAACAGAGACATTTTGTCTTTTAAACTGAACATCTGCAAAATCTTTAATAGGATGACCTAAAGGTTAAACTCAATAATACAAATGTCCTAATTAGGACAAAGAAAACAGCTCAGTTTGCTGAAACACCCTCTTTAGGATGTTTCATATAACAGAAATGTTTGGCATTTACAAATAATGTCCTTACTACGATGACCTGGAATTGTAAAGCTACAGGATGAAGAAAACAACATAGTTTACCATAACCATCCTATTAGGTCCTCTGTAGGATGTTTCATGTAACAGAGAATTTTAGTCACTTATGAATAATGTCCTTATAAGGATGACCAGAATTCACAAAGCTACTGAAGTATTATAAAAAAAGTCTTTCTAAGGACTTACCTCTGCTTGCTTAACCCTGAAATAGCCACTTTCCATGTCTTTTGCCCTAATGGTCATCCATTATCAACACTAATTCATGTCATCCTGCTTTGTCTAGTAGGTCCTACAACTACTGTTTGAATGCAATCTTTTCCTGACTATCACAACCCTGCTGTGCAGCATGGGCTGAGATTATGTATAGTGCCCTAGCTTTACACTGAAGTCTATTAGTCTGATACTAATTTTGATGATATCCTTCACTGTCTTCTAAAGCCTGTCCTTCAACACAATTCTCACACCATTTCTAGTCTGTTCTCCTCCTGTGTAGTAGACTGTGGACCCCAAGCTAGGTGGCTTTGCTGCATTGCCCTTCTATCTTGGTTATATAGGATGTCCAGGGACCCTACATTGAATGCAGAGATTTAGTTCATGTTTGGCAGTTTTTTTTTTATGTCCAGTTTTCTTTCAACAGAGCTATCCCGGCTAACCCAAGGAGGCAGCTGAACATGGGCCAGACATTAGCTTACTGACCCAGGGCTGCTGGGCTTTATGGAATGCACACACTGGCTAATATGGGTGCATGCACCTCTCCCATCATTAGCATGGGTCCCTGGAGTAGGTAGGAGTAGGCCAAGCCTCAATCCACTTATCACATGAAAATACTCGCCTAGTTTTGGTGACATTAGTCAACTAACTTAATTTTCTAGAGCCAATTTTATACCACTGAGTGGTTAGCCCTAACACAGTCTGTGATTTGTGTTCTCCTCTCTTGAGGATACTGAGGATACTGTGCACCATAGTTGAGGCCCAAAATGTTTGATCTATACAACTCTTCCCCCTGTGGGGGGGGGGGGGGGGCACCATGTAGAGTCTATGCTGCTGCCCAAAATCCCATTCTTGGGTGAGTTTGAGGTGGGAGCACTCAGTATGTTTTTGGGAAGGGAGAGAACCCCCACAAAGACAAGAAGAACATACAAACTCCATATTAGTATATATAGTAAGCAGGGAGTGTTGTGCCCACTCCCTACATGGGTGTGTGGGGGGAGCTTCCTGCCTCCATGAAAAACACTTGCTCTTTATTTTGCAAGATCCAAGGTTCACCCTCAGGACACACACAGAAGACTGTCAACATACTGTTATCAACATTTTTGCATTATGTTTTGGACAGTGATATTTCTACCATACAATATATAATATATACATATATATATATGTATATATATATATATATATATATATATATATATATATATATATATAGATATATATATATGTATCTATATATATATATATATATATATATATATATATATATATATATATATATATATATATGTATCTATATATATATATATATATATATATATATGTATGTATATATATATATATATATATATATATATATATATATATACATATATACACACATGGGCCTACTTTGTTTGATAGAAAACACATTTCACTGAAAATGATTTCGTCAAAGCCTCATTTCACTGAAAATTATTTCCCTGAGCACAATTCACTGAAAGCTCACTTCACTGAAAACACATTTGATTGAAGGTCATTTTGTCTAAACAGGTATGTGCCCTGTTCTCCACTGTAGTGCGATTCTGGAGTTAGTATATCTAGTTGGGTGTGTGTGGGTGGCATAGCCTCCCCCCCACCTATTTTAAATGTTGTAAACCATAGACATGGATTCTTACAAGTCAAATGAATATCTCTTCCCAGAAAATAATATATACCCAAACTATATATACACATAAATAGATTAGATATATCTATATACAGATGCATGTATAGATATATATATATATATATATATATATATATATATATATATATATACATACATATAAACATATATGTTGTGTGTGTGTGTGTGTGTGTGTGTGTGTGTGTGTATATATATATATAGATATTATATATATATATATATATATATATATATATATATATATATATATATATATATATATATAAAATATATATATATATCTATATATATATATATATATATATATATATATATATGTTTGTATGTGTGTGTGTGCATGCACGCATGTGTGCATGTGTACATATATATGTTTATTATATATATATGTGTGTGTGTGTGTGTGTGTGTGTGTGTGTGTGTGTGTGTGTGTGTGTGTGTGTTTGATACTCTATATATGAACACATACACAGCTATATATGAGGATGCAGGTATATAAGGCAAGAATTTGCATCTTACAATGCACTTCTGTGCTCTTTGTCTGCACTATATATCTTCCAATTAGAAAACAGGTGCCACATTACAGCTGACCACTAACGCAGTGGACAGAGTTCCTCTTGAAGTAGAAGTAATTTGGTTGCAACAATGGATTCAGATTAACAGAGAACCAGTCAGCAAGTAAATAATTTCTCAGCATCTCTCCTACTTTCCTTCTAGACTGGTAAGAAGGAATGCCAGCTTGATGTTCACCCAACAGCTGGGATCAGTGCTCACAGTCAACAGTAACCAGATCTGACATTAAATGAAGCCAAAGGTAGGACAGACTTTGTTAGGCTACCTTTCAGTAAATACATGATGCATGAGCTCAACCAGCAAGCTGAGCACCCTGTGGAGTTACAGGGGAATATGGGAAAGGAGCAGTATATTTTGGGATTGCCTCTTCTGGGTGGGGGGCAAAGATTGACAGCTCTTAGTGGTGAGACTGGGAGCATCATCTCATGAACAAAAGTAACAGGGTAGCACACTTACAAATGCTTCTAGTCTTCATGACCTTGCGTTAGTGTACGAGGTGACACAGGAAGATCATATACAAATAAAAAATACCTAAAACATTCGAATTGTGCTGTGCTAAAAGACTTCAGTCTCCTTTCTTGACTGGAACCGCAATAATATGGGGTAAGCAGTGTTTGGGGACCAGTGATTGAGGAAAGGTAACACTTGCAGCAACAGAGGGTTAAATGCATAGTGACCAAAAAATTAAATAAAGGCATAACTCATGCACCAGTGTCAGAAAATCAGTATACAATAGTTGTTGAGAAGGATAATGAAACATCAGCCTTTTTCTTAATAAGCCCTAGTACACCAAGGTCTCATACATACACTCTCTGTACCCAAGGGTCCGCCAGCTTTCAGGCACCAGGGTGACGATTCTCTCCTTTGGAACAAATTGGTGTGACATTATTTATAATGTGTCTAATAGCAAACAATAGTGGAAGGAGCTCCAATTAACCTATGGTTAATTTATGATACCAGAATATAGCAGACTATATACAAAGAAAGCACTACACCAAACCTGGTCCCTCCCAATCTGTTTCCTAAAAATGGAAATTGCATGAACCATTTGAAAGAATCTACAAGCTATATAGTGAAATAGTATGCACTTCCAAGCTTTATTTGTAGTGAAACAAGAATAGTAGACATTGCCGTAAATTCATTTTGTATTCTCTCCTGCTTGCATCGCCTTTATACATCTACTATCTTCCTTGCTCTTTACCAAAACTGCTGTTAAAGGAGTCATAACAAATTGAAACCAGGATCACAGTTTACTTTCACATTTTTTAAAAGCCACATTTGCAATATATAACATTAAGACCAAATAGCAACAAGCTATAAGCCTTTGATTTTCATTCAGTGACCAAGAAAAACAAGTAATCCATGCATTTTGGCATTGCTAACAGCTTACCGTGGAAAAGGCTACTTGATAAGTAACTAAATGTGTGGACATGTATCAATCCATTAATAGGATGGCATAATGCAACTCCTTCTTGACCATTGATAGCCTTCATTTTCTTATAAATTTGATTACTTTTCTTTGCAGGTTTTTGCTATAGGTCATTGCGCACAGGATTTGAAGGTGGGCCATAAGATGAAAGACAGTATAGCAAAACATCATTTTTGTGAATGTCATCCTGGAGGTAAAAGAAAGCAATATCTCCTACTATTAATCAGTTATACTTCTGATCTGCTGAAACAAGGCATAGTAATTTAGTTAGTTTATTTTACTTCATAATAAATGACTATGCAAAGATTTCAAATACTATTCATTGTTTTTTATGGAGATGACCATAATAAACTATATATCTTATGAGCAGCAAGTGTCCTTCACTTATTTAATTTTAGTCTGAAAACTCTTTATGTTGTTCCAAAATGTCAAATAACATAGAAAGAGAATATTGACCTCTCAATCATCTACACATAATAAGGTTTTAGGGAGAATTATATTATTATCACAGTGGGGAATTAAAGGGGAGGCCTGAAGATACAGGGATATTGCTTATACAACAATGCAAAAAAGCAAAAGGGACATCATATGGCCCTGTTTTCTACTTTAGAGAATAGGAAGGTGAGATGATAATCCTATCTGTCATCACCCTGGCTGACTAGCAATTTTATTTCATTTTGCCTTTGTTTACCAGAATAGTCTTACTGGGTTTAGCATGAACCCCATTTTAGTGGATGGTTGGGGAGAAACACTCCATATATATTTTACAATCATTGAAGCGACCATGAAATTTTAAACAAAAATTTGAGCATTATATACGATATACGAGTATTCATAAAAAACAGGTCAGGTATTATAAACAGTACAAGAATCTGCGGTAACATATGCATCACATACATTTAATAAGGAAATATTTATACAGAGAAACAGTTTACAAGATGAAAGCACTTAAGTGAATACATTTTTTCTATTAATCTACTACTTGTAATGTACTTTTGTGGATTTTCTTAATGCTTCAAGGATATGAAGTATGAAGCTTATTTTTATTATTGGTGTAATAAAAATAAGCTTCATACTTGACAGCTGTGTCTTGTGTTATCTTTCTGGGTATAATCTCATCAGTCAGGGTGAATATTCACCCAGTGATGTATTATCCTTTATTTGTGTTGCTTGGTTGGTTTCAATGCATTCAGTGGCCTGTTGAACCTTTGTCTAGGGAGTAAAACATTCTAAATTAGCTTTCAAGTGCTAAAACTGCCCTTTGAGGATAGGGACAGGACATGTAGATACCGAATTTCCATTCTTATTATTATATAACTGTAATTGCTAGTTAGCTGTATTATCACAGGCCACAAAAGGTGGGACAGCAATTCCTTGTTAATTCTGGTGGAGAAAAGGAAACTGGATAGGTTGGCATAAGCAAGGAAGTGACAGGCCATCTCTCATTCAGTGAGCATGTTTTACAGTAAAGTCACAGGTCCCCTGCTTTCACCAGCAGTGGAATTATTTAGTAGACACTTCATGAGATGTAAAGGGATTCCCAAAAATGATGGATGGCAGCCTACTCAGATAAACCAGGGAATGGCGACATTGGACTGGATGTGCTTATCCCTTTTATGCTCAGAAAAGTTGAAAATAACTCTGTTATTAATCCTATGGGATGCATAGCATTACTACATCAAGTAAACCATGGCACTGATGTCAAAAACTTCAGCAGCAATAACTCATACAATTTAGAAATAAATAAGCATTCCAAACTAATATAAAATAGAAAGTGTCTTAATGCCTTGCTACCTTCAAAAATGCATCTACTATAACAGGAGATTTCAAAGGGAGTTTCAACAGTCAATCAAATTCTACAGTGCAGGTAACATAATTGGTAATGAGGACATTTGTCATGGAATACGCTGTAACATACTAAACATGTAAAACAGACTGGGATTGAACAAAGGCTAAAGAAATGCATTAGTGTTGCATAACCTTGAAGCATTAAGAAAATCCACAAAAGTACACATCCAATGTGCTGATGGACTCTGTAACCACCACTTAGCAGATTAATAGAAAAAATGTATTCACTTAACTGCTTTCATCCTTTTTTAACATACTAGGACTTCAACAAAACTGAAATATTCATCCAACATCCTAACATTTCAGTAAACCAAACATAGTCATGTGACTTCACTAACTAACTTGGAGAAATACAATATGATTCGTTCAAACATATATAGGTTAAAAAATATCAGTTTTATTCATATAAATGCATACATATGTAAAAATACGTATCTGTATAGAAATAATTAATTAAAACATTCAGTCAACACAAACTGACTTGATACAACCTCTAAGGACCAGTCATTTGAATATATAAATCTCCCCAGACCTCTGTACTTAAAATTAAAATTTGAAAAATAAGAAAAGGGAAAAATAGAGATTAAAAAAATAATAGTAATAATGGTGTTCAGAAATGGCACCTTAGACTATAACCACATGGGTTTTGTCTACCAACCATTTAGCTATTCATCACACAATATAAGGATAAAGTATCAGTACAGCCACAATTAGTGAGCCTTCTTTACTCTTTTAATTAAAGCAGTAAAAAAAAAATCAAGACCATCGTGACCACTATAGAATATGATTAACTGCCTGCTAGAATAGTTGAGTCTGCCTTCTGCTATTGTGCTACTGCCAAGTTAAGTATAATGTGTGAAAGTGTGGCAGGGAACTGTAAGCTTTACTAGAATTTGACACTAAGTAATGCTCATTAATGTGCAGTTGTTTTCATATTCATTACTGGGGGTCTGTCTGTGTTTATTTGATAGTATAGCACAGAGAAAACATAAGCCTTTAAAAGCAGCAGCTATATGAAACATTATTAGGTATGCATTTAGATTTTTCTAACCACCACTGTCTTTCTGTTAAAACAATTTTCTCTCTTTTCTCTTTGATAAATTTCAGTTTTAAGTTGTGTGTTTGTAAAGTCAGCTTTTGAATAAGCTTATGTAAAATAATTTACTGTTGTATACAAACTTGTTACTGCCTGGCAATTTAGTATATGCATAAGGGTGCCTATATTAATCCATAAATACTGATGTGTTTGGCATCCCTCTTGTGGAGAGAAAAACTTGGTCAAACTGTCTGGACCTGGTTAAGTGTTTCATATCACTTAAGTCCCTAGTAGTCTTATAACACAGATTAATAACATAATATTCTTGACATATTAAATAGGTACCGTGGATCTAGCCTTTGTGCCAGAGTGGTTTCTTTGTTCTGGACTGGATGTTGGAAAGGTATAGTTAGCTCCAAGTGTGTGTGTGTGTGTGTGTGTGTGTGTGTGTGTGTGTGTGTGTGTGTGTGTGTGTGTGTTAAAGTAGACCACAGTGTGATACTAGGACATTTGGCACTATTAGATGCACTGATCCAGTACTGCGGTGGTGGTGCTGCGGTAGCGTTGTCGCCTCACAGTTAGACGTTGCCCGTTCGATTCTCAGTTAGAGCGTCTTCTGTGTGGCAACATGCGTGACTGGGTGTTCTTTCATTGAAGGTTGTGTGTTAGGCCCGGCAAGCCAGCACGTAAAAATCTACTGCCAATCATTAGCGGACTGGAGTTCCGCTGTGGCGACCCCTAACCGGGAAAAGCCGAAAAACACAAAGATGCATTGATCCAGCAACTCAAGAGATAATTATTTCTTAAATGCTGTTCTTCCTGTACCAATATGTGTGTTTCATAACCTGTTTGGTGGACAGTGGTGGTATCATAACCATTCTAGCGGTTAAAAGGATATTCCTGACAAAGCTTTCTATTACCCTATCAAATCCAGTAGTATTCCTGCAACAGCTATTCAACAGACTTAGAGTGCACAACTGTAGCCACTAGCCAGACAAGCTAATGACTGGAAATCTCACAAGGCTATGTGGAGCACTTAGAACTTTTCTTTGTAAAATAACATCAGCAAATAATCAAATGCAACAGTTAGTATTTTGTGAATGGAAGGGTTGCAACTGTCATTCCTACCTCAGTGATATTTTGAGCTATATACCTGGAGGGAAAACATACTCTTTTGATTATCTCTGGTAAGGACAACATCTCTTCACAAGGGAGTGGTACTGTAAAACAGCAACTTGGCAAATGTCAACAACTGAGAACACACTGACATTTAATCTGTCCTTTAATGTGCATCATTAAGGAACACGAAATTAAGGGCTGTTGTTTAGGGCTGTCATTGTTAAACTGCAAAATGTGAATATTTCTGATTTTTAGATACTGTTTCAGGTTTGGGTGTGACAGCTGACTCACAAAGTGAAAAGCCAGTGCTTAAATGCCAAGGGTTCAGATTACAGACAGACACTGGCTGTGAGTTCACATTTTAAACTAAAAGGTGAATGACTTTGCTGACAGATACAAAGCAGTTTCTACCTAAAGCACGGTGACCAAAATTAAAATAATGTAAAAGGAATGTGGATTCGTTTATTTTTCTTCCTCATATATTTTGACAGTTAATGAATTTATAAATGGCTGGCTAGATACTAAGTATGTCTGCATTTGCCTTTGTTCTTTGTCAATCACTGCTTTGGTTAACTAATACCTAAAGTTTTGTGTAGCTTTTCTCCAAAAAAAAAAAAGTGCTATAGAAAAAAGAATAAATCTGTATTTCATGAAAATCTAATAGTGACGAGTAATAGATATACAACCTTCCCCAATGGCAATGTCCTCTTCAATGTAAATAACTTTTCCTCTGAAAATAAAAAAAGGTTTCCCCTGCAGATGTTTAAGTGAAAGGTCCTTCTGTCTCCCCCAATAAACCGCTACTAATTTTTGTAGTTGCAGCTAAATGTTTTGAGACAAGATGCCTAAGATAATGGCAAAACAAAATTCATTTCAAGTGTCTGTAGTGGACGGTTTCCTGTTAGCAGTATGTCATATACAACAGTAGTGAATCTTGCAGTAGCAGTTAAAAGGGTAGAACGAGTTATGTGAGCAGGGCTTCCTGTAAGCAGTATGTCACATGCAGAAGTAGTGAATTGAGTGGTTAGAGAAAAAATAAGAAAGCGAGTCATGTGAGCAGAGGGATGAATACCAGCCTTCAGTAAAGCTTTGAGCACTAACTAGGTCTGTGTCTAAGCCTCTTCGTTTGACCTTCTTGACAATGTATTCTCCTGAAACCAGTATATGTATATATAGTATAAGTACATAGCATAGTGTCAGAATTGAGTGGTTTGACACATCTGACTGCTTTCGGGGGGCTTGTTCTGACTTTTTTCCTGTCTTGCACATTAAGGTACCATGTTCTTCCTCCTGTGGTCTGTATCATATTGGATTCAAAGGAATGCAAGGCCAGCAGTAAGACTAAGATTGAGCACTTCTGCCTTAATCTGCCATTCTTTTTTATTATTTTTGCATTTTCTGTTTTGATGATAACATTATTTGTTTTTGCATTTTAAAGTTTCAGATCATGTCATCACAACAATAATTCCATATTTCAGTTTTGTTCTCCGGTGAACCACCAAATTAGTTTTGCTGTGTTTCTTCAATGTGCAGTGCAAGAGAATTACACAACAAACACTAATACATCAAAACTTGCAAAGAAACCTTTGTGAAAATGGAAATAGTGTACTCAATATTTGGATCCGTATTTCATTGTTATGGTGCAGTATCTGTGTCTATCGATCACTTGCAAATGCTACATTACCACTAAAGAAGCTACTACAGCATGAATCAGTATGGCAGTGATCAGATGAAGAGAAGAGTGTTGAAGTACTTAGATACCTAGAAGACAGCACCATATCTTGTGCCCTGTGATTTATTGCTTCTTACTACTTTGCAAGTAGCTGCCAGGTAGCAAGGTCTAGACCATAAATTGCTTCAAAGCAACTTCAGAAAATCTTTACACAAAATGTTAGCACATCTATACACAATGCTACAGTCTTTGCAAAAATATAACCTCCAAGTACAGTATAAACTTTGTACATTAATGCACTAATTGTTAATACTCTGATTACAACATATCTAAATCACTGCAAAAAGTTCTACTGAAAAAAATCTAGATGTGCAGTGGGCAGTCCCACGGGTGCTAGTAGCAGCAGAGAAGCTACAGGAATTAAAGATTTATACTCAAGATGACTTGAAGCTTCATTGCTCTGACATGTGGATTGACCTGATGGTGTGACATCATCAAAGAGTATTTTGTATAGCAAACTGAACTGTCATATATTTAAGGTTTGTTATTTAAAGGTGACAGAGTGATAGTTCTGGCTCAGCTGCATGAATGCATATTGTGTAAGATGCACGACTCATATTTTGACATAAGTAGGTGCAGGTAAATATTATATAATATCATGCGTTAGTCCAATATGATTGTACAAATAAAACAGTACAAAACTGTGACGTCTGAGGTATTCCCAAGAATCAAGCAAAAACAAATTTTACCCAATTACATGATTTTACTGTTCTGGCTGAAAGTATGAGGTGATTGTTTCAATATAGAAATCAATTATTTTCATAGGTTCATAGGCGCATAGGTGTGTACTAGGCTAATGGCCCTGCTACAAGCCTAGCCATAGGATTACCCTGGCATAGTGCCACCCGACCTTAGTTCCAAGTGCCTCTGTCAAGTAGAGCCACTAGAGTTATCCCTGGAGTGAATTTTCTGTTTTCCATCCACTCATCAAGATTTCTCTTGAAGAGGGTCAGCAAGGTGCTCTGCTTGACATGTATGGGAAGTCTATTACATAGCATGGGCAGTCTCTGGGTTATGAACCTGTCCCTCCAGCATGTTCTGTTAATTGTGGTAATGAGGTTTAGGTCTCTGGAGTGTGGGGTGTGGAGGGATTGGGATTTCTTTAGATGTAGCATTTCTAATAGAACTGGGTCAGACATGACTTTGTAAGTCAAGCAGAGATCGCCACTAAGTAGGCGACATGAGACAGAGAATAGTTGGAGTTTTTTGAGTCTATCCATATAGGACAAGTGTTTAAGGCCTTGGATCCTCTTTGTGAGGTACTTTTGTGGCCTCTCCAGTTGTTGCAGGTGTCTAGTGAGCTACATGCCAAATGGGGGAATTTTACCTGATGATTGGCCTAATGAGGGACGAGTAGAGGGAGACAATGATCTCTTTCTTCCTGGATGCAAAACCCTTAGTAATGAGATGTGCCACTTAGAAGGACTTTCTGACCACAGTGGCAATGTAGTGATTAAAAGAGAGGTTGCTGTCACCTGTGTTTCCAGATCTCTTATAATGCCTTCTGTGTTCAGTGGACTACCATCAGTGTGGTAATTCATGGTAACTGTTTTTTCCCCAAAAGGGAAGATGACACATTTTTTGGCATTGAACTTAAGGCCATGGTTCTGACATCAGTTGTTGGTCTCAGTGAGGCCATTCTGTAGGATGTCAACATCACTTGGGGAGTTAATAATAGCTCCCAGCTTGCAATCGTCTGTGAACTTTGTCAGCCAGAGTCCCTTCATGTTTGCCTGGACTTCAGAGAAGCAGATACCAAACAGGAGAGGACCCAGGACCGAACCCTGTGGGACTCCACTAATGACTAGTTGGCAGTCTGACTTGGAGTCAGCTACTTTCACATTGTGGGTTCTATCTGTGAGCCAGTTTGCAACCCACCTAGTGATATATGGGTTGATGCCAAGCTTAGTGAGTTTTTCTATGATTCCTGAGTGGGACAAAAGCTGAGGTGAGGCTATGACTGAACAGGGCACAGAGGTGAGGTGCCAGTTCACTCTGTAGTTCATGTAGAACACAGCCAGGGATATTGTCAGCTCCCATAGAAGATTTATTCTTGGCCTTGGACAGTGCTGTTTTAACCTGTGCAGCAGAAATACTGGGTACCTGGCAATCTACTAGTATTGTGATTGGTCCTTTTGGGGGGAGAGAGGGGTAAAGTTAGCACTGAATCTGTCAGGCAGTATATTGGCAATATCTGTTGACATGGTATAGGAAGTACCACTGTGCAGTAGCTCAGAGCAAATCTTGGTATTGCTGTGGAGATTCTTTATATAACTATAGAAGGCCTTATGGTTGTCTTTTCTATCTGCTGCAATTCTGCTTTCATAGCTAGCTTTAGAGGATTTGATGAGGGATCTCACCTTTCTGTTGAGGCTGTTAAGGGAGTTTTTCCAGTCGTTGTACTTCACCTTATTCTGCATCAATTTCCTCCTTCTGTTGTAGAGTTTGTTTATGGCAGGGGACCACCAGATTGGCTACCTTTTTTTTTGGAGGAGAGTGTCTTGGTTCAATAGGGTGTGGTGAGATCCATGCATTTGTGTACGTATTCGTAGAGTACATTGGTGTATGATTTGACAGTCACGCAACTATTCTCCAGTTGCATGGGTGCCTTGAAGTTAGCCACCTCTGTTTTTAGGAGCCCAAAGTTAGCTTTGGAGAAGTTTTTCATGATGGTTACTTTTGTGGGGGTGGGGTGGGAGTGGGAGGGATATGGATTTCCAAGGCGATTAGTTTGTGGTCGGATCTAATTGGCGAAGAGCTGACTATTGCTATAGAGCAATGGTTGCCCATTTTAGTAATGACCAGGTCAAGAATGTTGCTACCTCTAGTGGGGGTAAGAACGAGCTGGTCCAGGCCATTGGAATTAATGAACTCCAGGAAACATTGGGCAAGTGTATTGGTACATGAGTAGTTTTCCCAGTTAATGGAGGGATAGTTGAAGTTGCCTAGTAAGAGAGTGTTAGGTTGTACCCTAATATTTTCCAGGGTGCTTAGGAACATGGTGTGTGAGTCTTGGGACTTGCTTAGGGATCTATAGCAGGCTACGACCTGAATCGCTGTCTTACCCAATGTTAGCTGCACCTGCAGTATCTCTGATATGTTATGTTGGACTACCAGTCTGGAGGTGTCTGCATCCTTTATGAATATCGAAACACCACTGCCTTTGGAGCTTTGGTCCAAGTTCTGGGGCTGAAATGTGTGGAATGAGTTATAGCCTGGTAGTGCAGGGGTGTTTTCTGCTGCCTTGAACCAGGTCTCTGTTACAGCACAACTGTTGATGTTCTCCATTTTAAGGAGTGCTTTGAACAAGTGCATTTTGAGATTTAGACTTCTAGCATTGAGCATCATGACCCTCAGATTGCATTTGTTTGTAGCTGTTATGGTGGTAATTTGGTCTTTGGAACAAGTAAGACAAAAGGCATTATAGGGGTGGCAAGGGCCTTGGCCAGTATCCAGAAGCTCAGGGGTGACAGATGCAGTCCATCTCTGGAAAAGTATTGCGGTCTGTCAATCATGTATCCCAGGCAGACAGATACTGGATCCCCTTAGAATGACACCAGAAACTTAGCCAATTGTTGAAATCAATAATTTTCTGCTTGTACTGTGGTATAATTCTGGGTGATGGTAGGACACTGCTCAGGGCTAGGGTCATACCTGCCTGGGCTACATAATCTGAGAGCTCCTCCATGTCTCTTTTCATGTAGTCCAGGGAGGTACATCTCAGGTCATTCATGCCCACATGTACAATGACAGAGTCATAATTGTAACTCTTGTTGAGGGACCTGAGTGCATGCATTATGTGGTGGATCCTGGCACCTGACAGGCAGCTGACTGTTACTTTCTCCTTATTCAACCTAGTGAGTGGGACATCAGTGTGCCTCATTATTGAGTCACCTATGACTAGTGTGTTGGGCATACTGTTTTGCCTTAGGGGCTTTGGTTGAGTGGTACACTGTTTAGGAGAGTTATGTGTCTCGTGATTAGTGTTGTGTTGTGGTGGTCGAGTGTGTTTCTGCCTTGGAGGTCTCTGCTGCTTGGGTAGATTTTTATTGAGAGCCTCCATGAAGGTGGGTGTGTGGTTTGTGTTTTTATGTGAAGGCAGTGCTGGTGTGTGTTTTGGAGGGCTATGTGTTCCATGTGGTTCATAGGTTCATAAGTTCATAGATTAGTACTAAGCTAACTGCCCTTGCGAGCCATTTTAAGCTTAGCCAATTATCCCTTGTGAGACTCAAACCCTGCACCTTGTGTTTGTAAGGCAAACACCTTAACCATTAGGCCACCCTCCCAGTCCCGATTGTTGTGCAAGTGTTGCCCTTCTCCTCTTGATCAGCTATTCCGGTCTTGGCTGGAGAATGCATGGCTTCCAATTTGGATATATAAATGCATCCCTCGCAAGTCTGAGTGTTGAGAGGTAAGTGGAGAGGGTTGTTGGTGTACATGAGGCAGCTGCTACATTGCCTCAGGATGCCCAAATTCACCAGATTAATAGGAGAAAGCACAGGGAACTGACCTTTAGACATGCCTGGAGGGGTGGGCATTGATAATAAGTACTGGATCTGTTTCCTTGTAGAATGTCTAGTGCTAGTAGCACTTTTGTGTGCTACAATAATTGCTACAAGAAGTCGGGTAAAGTGCTAGACTAATAAGCTAGTATAAGTGCAGGAGAGGAGAGAACTAGTAGATCTAAGGGGAAATTGAAGATTGCAGATTTTGGCACCACTCAGATGCTTACAAACAGTCCTGGACACAGAAAATCTGTATCTGGACTAGACTAGTTACAGAAAAGGGGGGAAACAAGCACAAATGTGAGCTTTTAAACCAGAAAGTTGAAAGAGATGGAAAAAACTGCCCGAACGGCCAATAAACCACAATTACTGGGCCAGAAACCACTCCTCTTGTGGTAGATAGGCTACCTAGTGCTTACCACTCCCACTGATAAGCTAGAAGGCTTCCCTCCAACACAGAAAGGCTTGGGGGGCTCAGAAGCTTACAAATATTCCTGGATACAGCAACTCTGAATCTGGACTAGACTAGTTACAGAAAAGGGGGGAAACAAGCGCAAATGTGAGCTTTTAAACCAGAAAGTTGAAAGAGATGGAAAAAACTGCCCAAATGGCCAATAAACCACAATTACTGGGCCAGACACCACTCCTCTTGTGGTAGATAGGCTACCTAGTGCTTATTACTCCCACTAATATGCTAGAAGGCTTCCCTCCAACACAGAAAGGCTTGGGGGCTCAGAAACTTACAAACAGTCTTGGGTGCAGCAAATCTGTATCAGGACTAGACCAGTTACAGGAGAAGTGGGAAACAAGCTGAACACAGGCTTTTAAACCAGAAAAGTTGAAAGAGATGGAAAAACTGCCCAAACGGCCAGTAACTACAATTTCTGGCCCAGAAACCACTCCTCTTGTGGTAGATAAGCTACTTAGTGCTTACCACTCCCACTGATAAGCTAGAAGTTTTCCCTCCAACACAGAAAGGCTTGGGGGGCTCAGAAGCTTACAAACAGTCCTGGATACAACAAATCTGTATCTGGACTAGACTAGTTACAGGAAAGGAGGGACACAAGTACAAATATGGGCCATAGTTTTAACTATTATTCAAAATTCCTTTTTACTCTCTTATGTTACCACACCTCAGAATAATAATTCCTTCCTTTCTTCCAAACATAGAATACTGTTGTCTGGTATTTTGCAGATATTACTTATTCAATGATTGTTTCATTTTAAAGCTATATTCTGACTGGGTCTACTCCTATACCCTACCCCCTTTCTCACACACCCTCCCCAACATCATTCCCTTTATAGTTACATCCCCCCTCATCTTCCTGCTTTAGTTACTTTCCAGTGAAGCCACTATATCCAACATTACTCTAATCATTCAGTAAATTACAAAAAATCAGGAGAGTGTCAGGGATTTTATGCTGCTTGGCTGACAAAGTAATCAGTACCACATAGTGACCATTTAATAATGGTGATTGTATATGAGGAGGGCAAGTCTACAGAAGATATTTGTTAATATCCAGTCAAGAATAGTATGATGTTTGTTTTAGGCTTAGATCTTGTAAGAGGAGAAATGCAAGATGGTAGGGTCCCTGATTCAGAAATGAGAGAATACATTTTTCTTTAGATTTGTCATACAAATTTACAATAATGCCTCTTAGTAGAATAGTACTGAAAATTCTTTAGTAGTAGTAAACTGAGTTGATGACATGCTCTACTATTTATAGGGAAGAGAAGGAGGGATATAGAATATTCTTTCATTGAGCTTTAGGTATCCAGTGACTAGACATTTTCACAATACCCTCTTTGGATACTTTAGTCTTTCACTAGGTGATAATACTAAACTGACTGTAGAGTTTAGAAATGGGTGTCAGGGTACCCCTTTCTCTATATTTTCCTTGATGGAATCTATGTAAGAAGTGCTAGTTGTTTTTTGGGTTTACACATGAAAAGGTCATTACCCAAGAGTCAAGATTCATTCACTGTTATATTAGATCTGTTGTGTCCAGAAACCCTTATGATGTACATAATTTATTTAGTAAACTCCATGTACTGATGGTAGGAGCAGTAGAACCCTTGTATTTGTAATTGAGTCATTCCTTTTGTAAGGCTGAAAAGATGAGTTTGATTGGGAGAGATAGTAGAAGGACATGTTTGCCAGAAATAAGAGTAGTTGGGCAATTCTTTCTGGATAATGACTGTGGTACAGATATAGAAAGCAATATGAAATAAGTTTATTATGCTTATAATGGATGTATACATGCATTCATGCATTGTGTTGCAGATAACTGAAGGATAAATGTTAAAGTAAAATAAAAATGATGTCTATTTTGCAATGGTTTTGAGTAAATTGTGTACATAACTGTAGAAAAGGATTCCAAGGGAAGGTAGGTGTCTGCATGCAAAGATAATGCTGGGAGTGAGGCTGAGTGTGGTAAGTGTTATGACAAGGGCACCATATGACTGGTTATGTTATTGTTGCTGTATCTTTCGGCTTTTCCCGGTTAGGGGTCACCACAGCGGAACTCCGGTCCACTAATGATTGGCAGTAGATTTTTACGTACCGACTTGCCAGGCCTGACGCACAACCTTCAACGAAGGTACGCCCATTCACACATGTCTCCACACAGAAGACGCTTTAGCTGAGAATCGAAAAGGACAACGTCTTACTGTGAGGCGACAACGCTACTGCAGCACACCATATGACTGGTTATATGAAAGAAATTAAGCAATGTGTGATGCGCTATACATTAATGTAAGTGTGAGAAGTGGGTGCAGTGAGGTTGGTTTACATTGAGTTTGCTACCTTTGGGTGCTATTATCACTAATGATTCAGATCCTTGTTTAACCTTTTGTACCGGCTACAGCTTACATCCTGCAGCTGAGTTGTCCCACATAATGATAAGTATTGAGGTATGTTTGTTGTACAGGATTGCCAAATATCTTATTTCAAAAACACTAATTTTTGGTTTTATTTATTATATGTTTATTTATATTTATTATATATATATATTATATATTTGTATATTTAGGGTATTGTATATTTTAAATGTTTTAGTGTGGTTTGTGACTCTTTGTATGTATAGGTTATAATGAATGCATACCATTTTAAATGAATCAATGATGCAGTATTTAGCATATCTAATTAATTAACTTTGAACCTATCAGCTTTGTTTTTTACATATTTAAATGATGTTTTTAAGTGGCAGCTTTGTAGTTTGAGAAAGCCTTTTTGGTGAAAGCACTAACTTTTGCTAGCTGAATAAATAACTTTTTATACCCTACTGGAATTGGAATTCGTAATTGAAGTGACAGAGACTGTGGATTTTTCGGCTGTTTTCTCTACCTGCATGTGGACATTTTATATTTTATCAGTATTTTTATACTTGGATGCAGGAGAGTTAATCCCTTCGTTGGTTTGTTGTTCTTTGATTTGTTATTTCAAAAACATGCCTAAACTAATACAAACATTAACCAAACAACAGTGAAAATTAAAAGTGTGTTAATATATCACTTGTACAAACTAATTTAATGGGTTAGCAGAAAAGTTACATTACACAAAATGGGTAAAACACCAGACACAGATAAACTAAAACAGACTAAAAAAGTTTGCGGATGGGTAAGTAGCAGGCAAAAGACTCAAATAGGCATATAATAAGAAAAAAACAAAGACACTCCAAGCCAAGAAAAAACACAGCAGGATCCATACCAAGTGGTGTAAATAGTATATAATCAGCCCTCAAACAATTCCACATGCAGTACTAGAGAAAGTAACAGCAATCCACACTACAACAAAGTAAAATTCATGACACTACAGACACTAAGCGCTTTCATCCCTGAGTGTAAAACAGGACTTCCTCAGACACTGAGGAAGTCCCATTTTACACTCAGGAATGAAAGCACTTACGGTTTGTAGCAATTTCATCCCTGAGTGTAAAATGGGACTTCCTCAGGCTCTGAGAAAGTCCCGTTTTACATTCAGGGATGAAAACACTTAATGCTTGTAGTGTCTGAATAAAAATTTGTGGATTTTACTTTGTTGCAGGGTAGTTTGCTGTTACTTTGTCTGGTACATAGTGTGGAACTGTTTGAGGGCTGATTCTATAGTATTTTCACCACTTGGTCTGGATCCTGCTGTGTTTCTTCTAGGCATATAATAAGGACAAAAGCCATTAAACACACTTGCAGAAGTTAAAATAACACAATTCAATTGACCCTCATTCATGTTTTTTTTATATTGCTTGTGTTACTTACCTTGTAAATTACAGGTTTTCACATGAAAATTAGGCACATTCAAAATACTTACTGCATCCAACAGCAATACTCTCTCTCTCTCTCTCTGTCATTTCTCAGGAATTTGATCTGCAGTATCAGTACATAAGACTGGATCACACTGTTGGTGTCTCTGTGTAGATAAGAGCAAAACATCAGGACAAGCACAAGAAAAGTTTATATTATAGCCTCAGAAACCTCATCCAAAGTTTATTGCTTCTGTTATAACTCTCTTTGGTTGTACAAAAGCTGTCTAATTAGGACTGATCAGAAGAAAATAGAGTTAAGCCCACAATAAAATAGAATGTGTAATTATGCGTGTTGGACAGTAAGAAGGAACGAGGTTTAAGATGCAGGATTTGAATGAGCCATATAATGCTTTACTGACAATGACTGGATAGATTATTAAATGATGTATAATGTTTGCAACTAAAGTGGTGTCAATGTTTGTTTTTCATTTATATAAATGTAAGATTGCCTATGCCATACTTGCTAATTTAATAAAGATGTTTACTGAAAAAAAAAACTGTTATCAGAATGTATCTTCATGAAGGGCATATACATTTCATTCAAGAATAAGATTCCCACAATTTGCTGCAACAAGGCTCCACCATGCAATAAAAATTGTAGTACCTCAGCCACAGGATATTTAAATTGGGTATGTGGCTTCATCTAGAATGCAATGCAACAGAAACACAGAGGCTATTTCCATGCAGTGACACTTCTGAGCTGTGGTTTAAACACACAGCATTTGCTGAGTACTCTAAAGAAGTGCAACATCTTTGCCATCAATGAGAATTACACCAACATTTACAGCATCATTAAACTCAGCAGTTATTGCCATTTCTGTGTTATTAGGTATCTAACAGAGTCAGCTGCCACTAAAAGAAACCAAAAATGAAATATGCAGCTATTTTAAAAATACTATATCAGTAGAATATTCTGTAAATGCAACCATTACTGTGAGTTTACAGCATTTCAGAAACAACCATTTACAAAACAAAGTTGATATATGTCAGGAAAAGCATGGATAAATGGTCCAGGGTGACAACCATGATTACAGTAGAGAATCCCTTGGGATTTCCTTGGGAATGTCTAGCTACTCCACACCATGAAATAACAGCAATTGTTTCATTGCTTGATCTTTGTCTTGTCCAAATGATCGTTGGTAGATTACTTGTACTTCAAACACAAGACAGACAATATGGCAATTGAACAAGGCATTGATAACTCAACCCTCCTTACCACTAGAGGACATATTATCTTCTTAAAAATGACCATATCATGAAGAAGCCTACAAAACTAAGATTGCTTTACAATTTATGACTCATTTCTAAACAGTGCCATAATGTTGCATTGCTTGAATAAAGTTTGAAGTCACATAGCACATTGTCAGTAGCCCTTCTGCATTTAGTTAACTGGTTAAGTTTTACTGGGGCCTTTTTTCCAGAGAAGGCCTGGGCAACAGAAGGTGAAACTAAATTAGAAAACTATTTCATAGTGTTAAGCCTTAACATCTGAAAAGATCTGCATACCTTTGGACAGCACCTGAAATATAGAAATCAGCTGAACAAAGCTAAATCAGGATATACTGTAGTTTAATGCAGAATATATTGTGAAGAAGCCTAACATAATTGTGTGAAATATTTCTTAGCACAGATAACAGCATGCAAATGGCAACATATTTACTATGTCAGTAGTCAGAAAAATTGCTGCATGAAGATATGAGACTTTCTAGTACTATTATCTGTTAGGCAACGCCTAGCATTTTCTCCTGTCTTGAATGATGGCTTTTAATTTCTGACATAAATGTACCAGTAGAGTCTGATTTCTTGAAGGGAGTGGGGTGTAGTTTGTTTCCCATTGGGGAATGCCAATATTGATGGAATTACCACTTGAAGCTTATTTGGTGCTGGTCTTGCAGCCAAATCATTAATTTTGTGCTAATAACTTTATACTGCTGTTCTCCACCCATTCCACTATTGCAGTAGTGTCTAAATGCAACCCCTACACACTTAAGAAAAGTACACTGAATTTTCTGTTGCTGGAAACATTGTATATTATAAGCTGATCTTCATTCAGTTACAGGGAGAATGTTAACAGCTCTGCACAGGTTTTGTTAAGTCTCAACTCACTGACATGGATTCATTTAAAACTTACATTCAGTAAAAACAGTGTTGGCCTTTCCCCACTGTTATTGGACCATTGAGTTAGTATGTATAATATATATGCCTGCTCCATGGGAGAAAAAAAAAACAACTTTAAGTTTGCTGAATCTGGTTTTCAGCTAAACTGTTCAGGGGTTTTGGGCACACTGAAAATACCTTTGATGAGACGATCAGAATCACTTATAGGCACCTCCTGGGCTCTGTAAACCATAATATTTCTGGCAGCAGCTCAAAGAAATCTCTTTGCTGAATACACAAAATATGCCTGACTACTCCCTTATCTCTAGGAAGCATCTTTACAGCCTGCAAAATCAATAAATATATCATTTATCGTGAATTTCTCTTAAAACTTGAACTTAAGCTGTCTGAAGATCTTTCAGCAATATGCGTAGGTGTCGCATGCAAGGTGTGAAATTACTATATTTAGTGGTTAAAAGTGTTAAAAGTTTTAACTAGCAGTACAGGAAGACTACTGATAACACCGAGCAGCCATGGAACTAGAGATTTGTTTTACAGAAAATGTCAGTACTTAAAAACCAAGCAAATGAAAGTAGCTCTACAGTAAAAGTGCTGCTGTTCTATAACTATTTTAAACCCTTGCAGTGTGACTTTGCAAGTGCTCTGGTGCTTGCAGATTAGCAAGGCTTTTAGGTTTTTAAATAGTAATTCAGTGAGTTATCTGTTACAGACAACTGGTATTAGATATTCAGCATGCCATTACAAGTTTTTGTATGTTGCTCCATTGTTCATATCCTGCATTTATCCAAATAATTAATTTAAAACAAAAGGCTCCTATGATACAGAATAAGTTGCAAAGGATCATGGACAGTAAGACAAACCCATGAGACTGGAATAATGTACAAACCAGATTTTACTAATACCACTGTTAAGTGTTTTAAGTTAGAGAATTGTTGATTAAGGCTATTGGCAACCATTTGTGAGCTGTGCATCACATAAACATTTAACCTTAACAAATGAACCCAGATAGAAAGTTAACAACATGTTAAGTTGGGATCCAGAAATTATTTGCCTTACATACTTACACCTCAGGTAAAATATTAACAAAGGATAAGTATTTAAAATCCAAGTTTGTCATTGTAAACAAAGTAAACTTATTTTAACAAGGCTATGTAAGTAGGCCACCCCACTTCTATGCACATATAGCATCAAATTCAAGTCTATACTGCATACACAACTAAACTCAGAGATGGAGTCCCCAGTCACAGTGAAGTCCCTCAGGGTTCTGTTCTGGGACCTCTCCTGTTCGACATCTACTTTTCTGAAGTAAAAGGCAATACCAAAGGGCACTAGCTGACTAAGTTTGCAGCAAGCTAGGAAGTCATTGAAACTCCAAATGGCTTAAGTCATTCTGCTGGGAAGGTTTGTCCCAAATAAATTACTGGTGCCAAAATCATGGACTGAAACTAAATGCCAAAAACTGCATTATTATATCCCTTGGGAAGATACCTACTCCAGGGAGCTACCACATTAACACTCCACCCCTAACAGTTGACCCAATTCTTCAGGAGTTTTGAACTTATATAGACAGTGACCTAACTTTTGACCAACATTTGTCCATTGTTGTAAGAAACTCCTTCTATACTGCACAGGTTATAAACAAAGGGATTGTGATTAGATCTATGGATGTTATTGTCTCCTTTTACTCACCCCTCATTAGGCCAGTCATTGAATATAATGCCCCCTTTAGCATGTATCTGTCTGGACACATTCAACCATTGGAATGCCTACAGAGATACATTACTAAAAGGATAGATACAAGGCATAAACAACATGTCCTGCATGGATTGACTTAAAGTCTTGTCACTATACTCGATATCCTACAAACTGCTTAAGAGGTGACCTGTGTCTGGCAAACAAGCATCCTTCAACTCATTACTGATAGATTTATTGTACATGAGCAAGGAAAATTGCATCAGAAATACTTGGCTTAAGGATCTAAACCTCTTCTACAACACCAACAGAATGGTTTGGAGGGATAGGTATAGCTTACATCCATGTAAAACAAAGTTTGCCCCTGTCTATATTCAAGTAGAACTTAGATCTATGGATAAGAAACAGAAAATTTACCCCAGGATTACCCCCTGTACTACTAATGGATAGAGGCAGCTCCTAAATGCTTTATCTCATGCACGGGTCCCCTCAAATTATCTCTGGTATGATCCCAGTTATTCTCATGGGGTAATATATAATTATTGACCGTGGGATGGAAAAGACCAATCTCTAACCAAATGGGATATGTGTTTTTGAGCACAAAAAGGGAAACTGACTAGACTTAAAATTGCCCGCCAGGACAATTAGCCTATTACTCACCAATGATCCTGTGATAATGATGTAAAAGTGCTATCATTGCTAGCTGAAGAAGTTTTATGTAGAAGATATAGAAGGACTGGCCATGGAGTCACAGGAATCTCTAGCAAGAATATTCTTGATATTTCATAATTTCCCCCTTCCTTCTGCTCAGGAACACTGGCTGCTACCTATTAGGATCTAGCTTGCCTGGGAGAGATGCAAGATTGTTCCCTTCCTGGCAATCACTTTGCTTCTGTATACTAACAGGAATATTTTGAAATTGTCTTTAACTCATCTCTTTCAACTTCAACCTTAGACTGCCAGATTCACCCATCTACTCCAGGGAGGCTTTTTTAAATCTTCTTCTGCCTTCTACATTGCATAGTATGAGCCTCTGTATACAGTTAGAAGATCATTGCTGGCAATTTGTTTTACATGCTTCTCATCCTTGTTGGTGTTGTGTACCCTGCCTAAACACAGCCCGTGCAACAGAAGCAATGCTTTCTAAATATAGGAACACGTGGCAGGGGGTCAGCAAGTTCTAAAATGCCCACTATAATCATATAACAAATATTCTGTTTTTCCTGTAAGTTCTCAAAATGCTGTTTTGTCCTTGAAGTAATCCAGAAGACCATTGTACAGTTGCACTATCTCTTTTACATATTGCCAGCTTTCATGTAGTTGGCCACTATTTTTGGGTATAATTACTTGAAATACAGTTAGCCAGTACATTCTTTTTTTGTCAAATATCTAGTGAAAATACATTAGAAAACTTTTCTTTAAATTGAATGTAACTGTTCTTAAAAAAATATTATAGAGGGTTTCTTTAAAGTTTATTTTTTTACAAATACAGTAACCTAGCATTTTCAAATGCATCTTTCACTACACACACTCTGTATTACAAATAGACATTTCCAAACCGTATACACTGATTTACAGAACTATGTCTATGTAACCTATGGTCAGTCAGCATTCACTTCAGTCTGTAAACTGAAAGAATATTGTAATCTGATCTGCCTGATTTGTAAAGCTGGCTTTGAGCTAAGGGTTGACAAGTTCAAAACCTCTCCACTGATTAACAAAACTCTTGTGCATGTGACCTCTGGGCAGTCAAAGTCAAGATTCATTTAGCACTTTGATCGAAGACCGAGCTGGCAGTCTTTCAAAATGGGCTTTGAAAAAGGATAGCTAGTCAAAATATAAGCATTGCAGTAAGCCTATCCAATCCAGGAATAAGAAACCAGTCTTGAAGTCGAGATGCATATAAATGTAAGTCAAGTCAAAGTCAAGTCAAAGTAAACTTTATTTTTACTTAGAACTACACATGTGTATCATCTCAATTCTTGAGATGACAAAGGAAAATGAAACAACACATACAAGTAAATGAATAAATATAACTAACAACTACAATTCTACTCCCGATACATGCAAGAAAGAGCAGAGACATTTACCACAGTCATATATGAAAAGAATACCCTCCCCTGAGTTAAATTAACAACCCTATTTAAGGTAAAACAAAACAACTTTTGAAATGCCTAAGTTATTTGTCTAATTTTGCACTTGAGTGAGTTAAATAATACTGACTATGGATATAATAAATAAATATTGTATTCACTTGGAATATATGTAAGTATATATTGCAGAAATAAATAAAAATTAACTTATTATGTGTCCAGACCTCTGGGACTAGTGCCCGAGTTCCGAAGTCTAATCACTGTAGGGTAGAAACTGTTACTGAATCTTGTAGTCCTGCAGCAGATGCTGTGATATTTCCTGCCCAATGTCAGATGCTTAAACAGTCCATGCACAGGATATGTGTTGTCTTGTATTATTTTGGTGGCCTTTCAGATGCTTCTTGTAGAATAAAGATGTTGTATCGATGGAAAACTGGAACCTGTTACCTTCTCTGCAACCCTTGCCACTCTTTGTAGCACCTTCCTTTCTGTAACTGTGCAGCTTCCAACCCACACTGTGAAGTTGCAGGTGAGGATGCTCTCTATTGCACCTCTATAGAAGGTGGAGAGAATATGAGGAGGAAGCTTAGGTTTTTTCAGCCTTCATAAAAAGTGGAGGTGTTGGTGTGCTTCCTTGACCAGTTACCTGGTGTTTCCTGACCATGAGAGATCCTCTGATATGTGTACACCCAGGAATTTAGTACTCTTAACTCTCTCCACACTCTCACCATTGATCTTGAGCACTGGATTGTTTGTTCTCCTTTTCCTAAAGTTGATAATAATCTCTTTGGTGTTGTTTACTTCAGGTCAAGGTTGTTCCCCTCACACCAACTAATCAGAGATGCCACCTCCTGTCTGTACACCCTTTCACCCTCCTTTGTGATGAACCCCATGACTGTGGTGTCATAAGAAATTTGATGATATAGTTGGACTTGTGCTTAGCATAGCAGTCATGGGTCAGGATGTTGAATAACAGTGGGCTGGGAACACATCCCTGTGGAACCCTAGTGTTAATTGTGATGCACTTTGATGTGTTTTTACTTGAACACACTCTGTGGTCTCTAAATCAGGAAGTCCAGGATCCAGTTACAGACATGCTTACTGATTCCTAAATGTCCCAGTTTTTCTATCAGCTGCATTGGTACCACCATATTAAATGCAGAGCTGAAGTCTATGAACAGCATCCTCACACAGTTGTGTTTACTCTCTAAATGCTCAAGGGAGATATGTAATGCTACTGATATGACATCAGCCATGGAACAGTTAGCTCTGTACACAAACTGCAGAGGGTCAAAATCAGGAGGTAGGCATGATGAAAGATGCATTTTGATCAGCCTCTCAAAACATTTCATAACAGTGGATGTCAGAGCAACTGGTCTGTAGTCATTAAGGCTTGAGGGAATGGTTTTCTTAGGTAGTGGGATGATGTTTATTTCCTTGTAGCATGAGGGTAGTCTTGCCATGGCAAGAGAGGTGTTAAATATTTCCTTGAGCACTGTGCGTAGTTGATCAGCACAGCCTTTTAACACCCTGCCCAGTATGTTGTCTGGGCCAGCAGCCTTCCTGGGGTTCACTCTCCTTAGCTCTCTTCTTACCTCCTCTGTGCTGAGGTTGAGTATTGCATCCTTCTCATCAGTGGGTAGCTTTAGTGTCAACTTGTTGTTTCTTTCTTAGGGGTGAGCCATGACTTCTGTTTAGCTCTAATAGTGATACTCTTGGTATTTGTTACCCCATTAACACAGTCTGAAATGTAAGCCATCACTACTTCAATATATTCATCAGAGTTCAGATGCTGATTCACTGTGGCTACCTTCTTGAACATATCCCAGTTGGTTCTTTCAAAGCAGTCTTGGAGCGCCTCCATAGCCCCCTTGGGCTATACCCTGATTTGTTTCTTTGTGGGTTTCTCTCTAACTTGTGCAGGTTTGTAAGCTGGTGATAGCAAGATGGTATAATGGTCAGAGTTTCCCATTTGTGGAAGTTGCACTGCCTTATAAGCTTTCTTTAAGTTTATGTACACCTTGTCCAGGATATTATTATCCCTTGTAGAAACGTCCACATACTGATGGTAGTGTGGGAGTACTTCTTTCAGATCTGCTTTATTAAAGTCACCAGCTGCCATGTGTACAAAGTCAGGATATTTGCTTTGCAGCTTACCCATGTGATTGCATAGTAAGTGAACCGTGTTGACATTTCAGAAGCAAATAAAAGGTTAGCTACTGAATCTATTTTATCTTAGAATTCCAGTGTGGTTAGAGTTTCTGGAAGACTTGGTGTGACATCGATTTTTTAGTTTTGCTTTGTAGCATCCTACTTTCTGTAAGTACTTCATTAGTCCAGATGTTTAACACAATACACTGGACAGTTATTGAGCTGTTTTGCAATAGCAGGATTAAATTATCTCTCTTTTTGAAAGAAAAAAAAACTGCAAACCCATTAATATCAGAATGATTCAGGTGTAAAATTTCATGAGTATTTTTTTTTACTACAGTCTAACTCAAAACTTTTTCAGTTATAGTTATGTTTCTAGTCTGATACAGTAAAGCTAAAAAAAAAAAAAAAACAGCTTGATCAGTTATAGTTACAATAAGATAAACTTAAACTTTACTGAGGCTATAAGGAAATAAAATTATTAGTAACTGAAGTGGCAAACAAAGCTTCAGAGTTATTTTGTCTCTGAGAAGCCTATATGGAAAAGAAATAAAATTATGTCATCTCATGGTACACACGGGGGAATTCATTAATCTATACCTCATGATACCTTTCTCTGATTCAGCAAATCAAAACCTTACACTGTGCTGCACGTTCCTCTAACATGAAGACATGCAGCACCACAAAGGGCTTGCCATGTGGCATTGCTGAAAGCTTATGAGATATTCCAGGGGGAGAGGTATACATTGATTAGCCATGTGCTATCTCTCCAGAACTGCCTTCAGGAAAGCATCTACATGGCCAAACGATTCAAGAATATCTCAGATGTGTACATCAGCATGGCCATCCTCATCACATTGCGGTCCTGAATACAGCTAAAAGACCATGTTCAATTGTCTAAGACAAATGTGGTGGGGGAACAACTGCATACCAAGGACTGCTTAAACTGTTGCAGCAACACCGATAGTTGCACAGTGATCTGGAGGTAGGGAGAAACACTGGACACCAGGGATAACATAAAATGTAAAGTGCTGTAATGACACCAACATCATAACTGGGACTGAGTGTTGGGGGAACCACTGGATACTAGGGGTGACCCGTCGAGTAAAATGCCATACTGGCACCAATGACAATATAGAGACTGGAGGATAGGGGATACACTAGACTTCCAAGGCCTAATAGATACATACCATAATGAAACTCCAAGTATTGGGGTGGTGGGAGGATCTGGTAGTGCAGATAGGGTACAAGGACTGTGGTGTGTGAGTGCGTTTGTGTTTATGTACTTGTGTGTTTTAATTATCTTTCAACATTGTGCAAATTTAGATGTGATAATTGTCCATTGTTTTACTGTGTAAGTGAGATTTCTAAATCTCACGGATTGTGTAAATCAGAAAAAAATACTTCACTTTGAAATCACATGGTACATAGACTGATGTTAAAGAACAAAGTATGCAGTCCTTTTAAACAATAAACTACTAGAAATACAAAGTCTTGCTAGCACACTTTTGACTAAATTCATATTTATCTAAATTTTTTTTTTACTCTGATTCCAACTACCTTGTAATTTATTCAATACTCAGTACCAGATATTATGGAAAGCTGCTTCTTAATGATTCTTAATGATTCTGTTAAGCTGATTAGCCATAGTATGAGTTTCTTCAGTGTAAGTACAATCAACATTGGAGCTGTACAATAAATGACATGAGTTTCCTCTTACCTGTATTTACCTATATTTGAATGACTTTCGCATTCTGTATCAAAGAGTGATAGTTTATCTTTTTAAAAATATAAACTTTTTATAATAAGAAACTTTTTACTAAAACTTGTGAAGCATTATACATCCTTGCACTCTGTAGGTAGCATGAATATTTCTATCGTTATCCCTTTACAAAATTGAACATATTCTGAGTACACCTAATATTTATCTAGAAATGCTAGACACAAAGTGACAACTGGGTCTGACTGCCCGCAACCACCACCTTGTATACTCCCTCAAGATGTATGTGTCGCTAGGTGTATCTACAATTAATTTATCATTTAAACCAATAAACATGCAAATATTGAACTTAATTAATTAAATTAAGTATTGCAATCCACAGTCTGAGTATACCAACAATGCATACTTCAAATCCTAGAGCCCAAGTCTAACCAATATTGTATGCATAATTAGCAAAACAATTTGTTAATTTTGTAGGAAGTCCAACCAAAAAAATAAATACATGAAAAGCTAAATTAAGTTGCCCTTAGAAAGAGGGAAAATGAAATAGCTTTTAAATAAGTATTAAACAATTTCTTAAAGTACAGATCATGTTAAAATCATACATCCTGTTTATACTACTCTTATATTATAGTATACTTCAAACCAAATCTAGCAATAAAATAAAGAAAGAAATCAGGTCTGCCTATACTATTTCTTACCAGGGCAGCACAGCAGTCCAGTAATTAATAAAAAGTAACTTATAAGAAACCTGGAGCCAAAAACTGTAAATTCTGGTAGTAAATAAATTATACAACAAACTTGATGCTTACAGTAATATGCACAGTTGTTAATAGCCATCAGAATTTGCTAGGAAACCAGGTATTTAAATAAAAAATAGACAATTAAACAACAGTAAGAGATTACATAAATTAGAACATTAAGTACTGATTCAGGAACTATAAAGGTGCACTTTTTAATTAGAAACAATCTGAGGAATGCTAGCCAGAAGGGTATACACTCAGCTGAAATCCCCAGACAGAATCAAACTATGAAATACATTTATGGCATAACACAAAAAAAACAGGCTCAGGTTAATGCTGCGGCTTAAATCGAAATACTATAGTATATTCCCAACTTTGTGTCTTTCAGCTTTTCCCAGTTAGGGGTCGCACAGTGGAACTCCGGTCCGCTAATGATTGGCAGTAGATTTTTACGTGCTGGCTTGCCGGGCCTAAAGCACAACCTTCAATGAAGGAACGTCCATTCATGCATGTCGACACACAGAAGATGATCTAACTGAGAATCGAACGGGCAACGTCTAACTGTGAGGCGACAACGCTACCGCAGCACCACCACTGCAGATAATATAATATATAATATACTATAGTATATTCCCAACTACTCATGTTTAATTGCCTGTGAGTATCATAAACACTATGGTTTGTTATTGTATGTGGAAAAGGCATACACACAGTCATAGTATTCATATACAGTATGTTAATAACACAATGGTTACTATGTATGAAAGCTTTAGTTAAGGCTTTGAGCTGAGATTTCTGCAAAGAGGAGATTTATGTCCAAACCCATTAACTGGCAAGCATAAGCAGAGTTGAAAAAGACATTTATTACAAGGAATTAGAGATGACTTAATCTCAGGTCACAGATAGTGTACTAGATAAGGCAGCAAGATGAGGAAAAGTTTACAACACTGTGCATCAGAAATCAAAGAATACACAAAAAACAAATGTACATTGTAAGCCAAGTGGGCTGCAGTATGAATGAATGCATCTTATTCAAACTTTGAGTATGCAGTTTCAAACATCTTTATAATATCCTGTATAATAATAATACTATATATATGCACAGCTGTGCATCTTGTCTGCCAGTACCTTAGAACAATAAAAAAATGCCAGTTTAAAAAAATACTCCCTCACTAGCATTTTTGATGAGTAAATCAAATGAGGTTTGGTAACAAACTAATTTGTCCAGGGACATTTTTGGTGTTTAAGGGTTATCTAAAGATAAAAGGGATGGATTAGGGTGGGTAGAAAGGGGATGAGGTGGAGTGAAGGTTGTTAAAGCTAGGATGAAAGGGAACGAGTTGGGTAGAGCTTTGGGAAGTGAAGGGTTAACTTAATAAGGGAATGTTTGGAAGATGTGAGGTAGGTCTAGGGTGGGGCTTAGAGGTTTTATGTGAGTGTAGCTGGGAAAGGGGTCATAATTAGCCATGATCTTGCTAAGGCAAGTTCTACCTCTGACATGACCTGTAGGTATTTGGAAAACAGGTAGGCCTTGGGTAACAGTGGGGACATGGTGGTATTGGGTGAGTGTGTGTGTGTGTATATATATATATATATATATATATATATATATATATATATATATATATATATATTAGGTAATTGGGGCTGCTGTTCTCTTGGTTATTGGGGACTGGTGGTTGAGTTTATCATAGTTGAGTTCTTTTAGTCATTTGTTGGGATTGCCTCCTGGTCAGGCCACATGGCGTTGGTTCAGGAGGGGGATCTTGTTTTTGCCTAGGTTAGTAAGTGGCTGAAGGTAGGAAAAGGGGGAGAAACACAGAAGACAATGTATTTTTGGGAGGAGGATGTTAACTGGTTCAGCCATGGGATGGTGTGATAGCATTAAGGGTGGGTTTTAGTCCTGGATGTGTCAGCAGTTCCCCCTTTAAAAAAAAAAAAATATATATATATATATATATATATATATATATATATATAAATGAGGTAACCATGAGCTAGAATGTCAGATTCTTACTGCACTGAACGCTGGGCTGGAATTGCTGTAGGTGCCCTTTATCTAGTTTCGAGCACAAGCTTTACACAGTCCAATGCTGGTGTTCGGGTCAACAGAGATGTTCTTTTGGTCCATGTGTCAGTTAGCTTTGAACCCAGCTAGCTTCAGCCCTAAGGGGTCATGTTTGCAGTCTGGTTGATGCTGCGGTGTTGACATGTTGCTGCAAGTTTAAGGAGCTGTTTGAAGGGAAAAATGGCTCCTGGTAATGGCTGTTGTTCACACATACACAATTAATGGTCATGGAGTCTTTTCTTTCAGGACACTTGATAATTAGACTTAACTGGAGATATGCAGCATTTTTCCAGGGTGTTGCTTCACAGTGACTGGTACAGTGACTAGCAAGTGGTGCTTTTAGGGAAGTATAGGTACTTAATGGTTATAGTGTACCTCTCAAGTGTACCTCCTTACAAAGCAGTTTTCCTCATTTTGGTCTTAAAAAGTTCATGTTTTTCAAAGTCCCACATTGTCAGGGTCTGTCACACATTCAGTGTTTACATCTAAACTGGTCCATGGTAGAAAGAACTGAATCATATTAATTGCTAAATGAACTATTCCATAAGTAAGGATATCTCATTTTACTCATTATATGAGCACACTAGTTGAATTTATTAGTAAGCTATTAGTAAGTGTTCCACATTTCTCCTGATTAGGGCTTTGCCTGGATTAGCATCTGTGCATGCCAGGGTATACCTAGGTTGGATGTTGGAATGCATGTAGTGCACCTGGCTGTACGTAGTTGTAGTCATGTGTTAGGGTTCTAAGGTGCTGTTGATGACAAACTAGTTCTGTAGGGATCTGAATTTGTACAGTTGAGTAGCTGAGTGGGTTAGTCAGTCCAGAATTAGTACGGGAAGCTGGGTGACTCTGGATCATAGCTCACATATTTGTGACTTGCATGTTGAGACAGGGTTCTTCGTGGTTCATTTGCATAGTGGAAAGCAATATTGCAGAGTGAATAAATTTTGAATTCAGATTTTGTTTTGTTTTCTCCTAGAGTCTTATTCTGGTCCTTCTTTTGGCAGATGGCTGGTCTGCAGAATTTGTGGGAGAGATGGGCGGCCATCATTTTGCAGGCAAAGGAACTATTCCATGAATTGCCTAGCAGTGGGGCTCCAGTGGGTGAAGAACCTGGTGAGTCCAGCTTTTGAAGAGAGGATCGGTACCCAGAGAAAAGTGGGCATGACAACAGAGAGATACTGTCACAGTGGATGTTCTGGCTGCTGGAGCGATGCATGACGTGGCTGCAGGTAATGACATGTTGTTGGGAGTTCATGTATGCATGTCAGACTTGGTGATGTTTGGGAATAGTTTGGGGATAGGTGGGGATGAGTTCTTTCTGGAATCTGGCAAAGATGCAGATGCCATGGAAAATCAGCAGAGGCATGATGAAGGAGAGATGTTTCAAGGTGAGGCATTCTCTTGGGAGGATAACGTAGGTTTGTCTATAGGGATTTTGGCATCATCTGCAGGTGGATGGACTACATGAGGTTGGTTCAGATTTTGGGACTTGCCCAGGTGACTGAATAGCTACACAGGCCCTGGGGCAAGAGTGAGAGAGTTTTTCTGACCCCTCACATACCATCCTAAGTTAAAGAAATGATCTAGAAAGGGGAGTATGTCAATATTTTTGAGTTAATTGATGCAAAAGGGGTGCAGTGCTTGTTGGAATCTGAATCTGCTAATAATAAAGATCTTTTGGGAGCTTTAGCAGCTTTGTGGAGGAAGAGAGTAGGTAGGTTGCGACCACGAACATGGGAAAATTGGGTGTTAGGCTTTGTGTATTATATGGCAGTTTGGTTGGAGAAAGATAGTGCCCTGGCCTTACCATTCTTGGCTTATTTTCTAACTGTCCATGAAGCTGAACATCTATGGGTGGGAATTGCACAGTTATGGTATGGTCAGAGGTTTTGGAAGTGGAAAGCAATGGATGAGTCTTTGTGTTAGGAGGTTAGGCAACCCTGCGTATGGCTAGCCACTTTGTTAGATACATTTTGATCTATTCATAGAGGGGGTAAGTCAGCAGGGGAATGAGTGGGGGTTTGTTGGGCTTTTAATGTGGGGCTTTGTTCATGGGTGACATAGAGGTTCTTGCATATGTGTTCAAAGTGTGTGGGGATACACCCAGCCCTGCTGCGTGGCTGGTTTGGAAGACAATGCGGTCAGTCCAAGGTTGCTTTTGACTGAATTGGGTGGTTTACCTTCTTCATTTCAGGGATTTCAAAGTCTGCAAGGTAGGGGGAATTTTCAAGGTCAGAGAAGGGGAGTGTCCTTTAGAAGGTGTGATGGGAAGACCTAGAGATGCATTCTCCCATTAAAGTACAGGTATTGCAACATAGACTCAAACGATTTCCTGATTTGGCAGTTGTGGAAGAATTAATGAATGGGTTTTCTTGGGGATTTTCTACTAAATCAAGGGTTGGAGGGGATGGAGTGGTCTGTAAGAATTTGCATTCAGTATGGGGGAAGGAGGATATTTTGGAAGGTTTGATGTTGAAGGAATAGCAGGCTGGTAGGTTACTGAGTCCTTCTGACAGCCCCCTGCTTAGCAGTTTTAAGGTTTCACTATTAGGTTTTGTTCCTCAGAAGTCAGCCAGTGAATGTTATCTGATTCATTACTTGTCTTATCCCAAGGGGAATTCCATTAATGATTTTATTTCGGTAGATGATGCAAAGATGAGTTATGCATCTTTGGATGCCATGATATGGGTTATTCAGGGGTTTAAAAATCCATGGTTGGTAAAGGTGGTTATTTAATCTGCACTTTGATTATTGCTAGTGCGGGGAGAAGAGTGACCATTGTTGGGCATGGTGGTTGGTTGCAAGTTTTATTTTGACAAAGCTATGCTAATGGGATGCTTGGTAGCTTGTGCCAATTTTGAGAGGCTTAGCACTGCACTCCATTGGATTTGGCAGCAGAAGGTTGACACTCAGAGGGCGATACATTACTAGATGATTTCCTGATAGTAGTTGAGGGGTTTGGGGAAGTGTTGGAAGATATGGGAGAGTGTTTGGGGATCTGTGAGGAACTGGGTGTCCCACTGGCTTGGCTTAAATTGGAAGGCCCCTCTAAGGTACTGGACTTCTTGAGTTTGCTAGTAGATGTGGAACAGGGGTTGTTTTGTCTACCAGTTGAGAAGATAGCAAGTTTGAAGGAAAAGAATGGATGGGTGATGTTCAAAGACAAGGTGAAGATTAAGGATGTCATGGAGCTTTTGGGGCTTCTGAATTTTGCATGTCAGGCAGTTCATCTGGGTTGTACATTTTGTAGATCCATGACCTTCTTGTTAAAAAGGGGGAAAGCAAACATCATTGGGTAAGAATTGGTAAGTTAGCCTGGGCAGATTTGGTGCTTTGGTTGTCCTTCTTGGAGCAATGTAATGGTGTCTCCTTTTGGCAGATGGATTGGGTTGGTCAAGGGGAATTGTAATTATTTACAGATGCAGTGGGGGTATTGGAATGGCAGCATTTTTTGGTGGTGAATGTTTTGCTGCTCATTGGTTGGCAGATTTGAAGGATGAATGGAAGAAGGATGTCACCTTTTTGGAGTTAATGCCAGTTTGGGTGGCTTCTGTGGTCTGGCAGGAGAGGTTGAGGGGAAAGAGCATTATTTTTCATTTGGACAATATTGCAGTGGTGCAAGTTTTGCAGGTGATAGCAGCAAATTCTGAATTGTTATTGATAGTGTTACATAAGTTGGTTTTGCAGAGCTTGTTGGTTATTTTTTCTTTTACAGTTGTGCATGTAGCAGGTGTTAGGAATGGGATTGCTGACAGTTTGTCTCATATTCAGTTTTGCAAGTTTCGCCAGTTAGCACCGAGGACAGCAAGTGAGCCGAGAGCATTGCAAGATGAGGTATGGCAACTTGGGCTAAAGTAACCAGACCTTTGGTGCAGCAGTCTTGGGTAGTGTCTATCAGGAAGGCATATGGTAGAGCATTATATATTTTGATACATTTATTTTATAGCTGCCTGAGGAGGAGAGAGTTTGGTCAGAAGAATTATTATTGCAATACTTGGCCCAGGCTTAGGTACAAGGTAAAGCAGCACAGTCAGTCAAGGTGGATTTGGCCGCGATCAGTATATTTGTGCAAGTGGCATGGTTGTGTGATTTCACTATGTTCTGGACAGTTGGTTTTATGTTAAAGAGATGGAGCAGAGTGGCTGGTGTGAATAAGGATAAGCAATGGCCGTTGACAAGACAGGTTTTGGAAGTTTTATTGCGGGGTCTATCTTTGGTGGTTGGGGATTCAGAGGATTATATCTTGCAGGTGACCTTGTGCTTATGGATGTATTATGGTGCATTTAGGGTGTTACAGTTGTTAGGGCCACTAGTTTGTAGGCGGTCATAGTGTTTTCTGTGGTAATGCACATTTGGTTGCATAGATCTAAAATGGATCAGGTTAGGTAGGTATGCAGATAGTGCTTTGGAAAGATAGGAATGATTGGATGTGTGTGGTGGTTTGGGCTAGGAGCTTACTGCAGACCCATACTGGGAGCCCTCAAGGCTTGTTTTTTGGTTGAGAGGGGGTAAGTGGTAATGAATAATCAATTTGTATGTGTGATGAGGCGGGCTTTTCAATATATGGATTTTCCAGAAGAGAGGTTTCCATTTATTCCTTTTGCATAGGTAGGGCTTTATATTTAGTTTGGGAAGGCAGATCAGCTGAGGTCATTAAGAGGGTGGGTCATTGGTCTTCAAATGTGTTTTTGTCTTATATTACATATTTGGTTAAAGTGCTTGATTTACTATTATTTTTTTTTTTTTTTTTTTTAGGAAAGGAAATTGTCATCCCGGGTCATTCGTATATTCACTGGGCAGTGAAGTGGGATGCAGTTAGGACGGCTGTCAATGGATTGGGTTTGCAGGTTCCAAGATGGCCCTGGACAGTAACCATGCACTCATTGTTACTCCTATTATTAGATAACTCTTCTGACCATACAAACAAACATTGATCCTTATAAACTGCTCAACAATAAAAATAACTGCTTTAAATCTCTTGTTGCTTGGATAATGTTATTGAATAACTATTTCTTGAATTTAACTCTAAAATCAGTCTTACCTTGTACTGGCGACTTCAGCCATGTGTTGCTGACCCTCTATTCCCATAGGTATTACAGCTGGAAGGAAAACGAAAATCACTCTGTCGCAAACATCTAATCAAATGGAGCAAATGGACGCACAAACATCCAAAACAAAACTATCTCAAATTGCCTCTCCTGAAAAATATATTACTTCAAAAAGGCAAAAAACACTTAAATCACAACAGTATGCTCCAAAACTGGCCCTGAGATCCAAACAGGAACAACCATACAGCTTAGAGGACTTGAAGCTAGCTCTCCAACCATTACAAACTGAAATACAAAACTTTTCAACTAAATTAGCCTCATTTGGTATTAACTAGGATCAAATTATACTGAGACTAGAACAAAATGATGCTAAAATACTGGCTAATGAAGTAAGAATAGATGAGCTCCACAAGAATCAAAATGCAAACACAGCCTCCGTAAAAGAAATTCAGCAGAAAATAATTGCTCTTGAGACTAGAAGCAGAAGAAATATTTTAGTTAGAGGTGTCCCTGAAAAATTCAATCAAGTTCAACTGCCTACAATATTAAAGGAGATCCTAGATGTCCTTCTGGATCAGAAATACGTTACCCGAGAAATCACTATCAAAAGAGCTCATCGCTTCGTACTAAGCTAACTGCCCTTGCAAGCCATTTTAAGCCTAGCCAGTTATCCCTTGTGAGACTCAAACCCTGCACCTTGTGTTTGTAAGGCAAACACCTTAGCCATTAAGCCACCCTCCCAACCCCCCTGTGTAAAACACAAGTTACTGATGCACCCAGACAAACATATGCACGAATCTTAAATGTTTTGCACATTCAAATCATTATTGCAGCAGCTAAACAAAAAACAAAACAAAAAAAATTCTCTGGAGGAGGTATAAAATCTGCATAGCCCAAGAGCTCCTACTACAAATAAAGAAGCAATGACCATCATTATTCCAATATTGTGCTTACTTAAGCAACAAAAGGATTTGTTTTCAAATGAAGTATCCTACCTTACTGGTCTTCCAGCACAATGATCACAAATATCAAGTTACTACACTCGAAGAAGCTAAATCGGCATTCCTGATAGCGTTTAATGAAGCACATGACAAATGAAGACAAATGAAGTGGCTGCAGATTGCTTCTTTGTCATAGCTTAACTTCTCAGCTGGAACAAATTTTATAATGCTTAAAAAATAATATTAACTAACCCTGTTTGTATAAAAATAGAATTACCTGTTTTTCTCTGCTGTTGTGGAATTCCAAATGACCCCAGAAGTCCCAGGAAGCATTCATCTCAGCTGAACTATGTGTTTTTCCTCAGAGCTCATGCAGTTGTCCGCAGAGATGTCAGAGATGTAAACAAGGTACACAACTTTCATTTTCTACCACCTCTTGCCACACATACGCAAAGACTACTTCCCAAAGTATCCACTTCAAATCGCTAGGAAAGAATTGACTCTAGAACACTTCAAAAGCCTCAACTAAGTATGAATAAATAAATTCATATTTTTGTTTTGCATCCTGAATGAACAGCAATTATTATTAAAGCTCGAATATCCATGAATTTTTTATCACACAGGCTATTTTGACTTTTCTTCTCTCTCTGTGATTGGTTATTTAGCTAAATTACTTTAATGAATCAATAGGGGCATTGATTCTTGTTATATATAATGCATTTATATATACCCTACTTCACAAATGGGCGGTCTAGCTTTGAATAAAAGAAGTTTATTCCTGCCTTTAAAATCAGCTGATTGATCCTGCTGTGTTGCTAAGAGGCCATATGCAATTGCTGCATATTTAAAATAATTATTGCGAATAATACCATCAGAATGTGTAACACTCAATTAATTTAGTAAATCCTTATACTGAAATCTGTTATAAGCCTTACAGCTTCTTACTTTATTAATGTAAGTCTCATCTTATACCTTATTATTATACCAGCAGTTGATACTATAAAATGTTTTTCCTTTGGGCGATATATCCATAAATATTTGGAAAATGACAGGCTCTTTTTCTTCTCTTTTACATTCCAGCCTCTATGATACAAGTTTATTCAGTGCTATACTGTTATGGCATGGATACCTTGAAAGTATACTACATTTTGATCTTTGTTAAGCATTTATAATCCTGCCTGACTATGTGATTAGTGTTTAATTTAGTATTAGAATTACCTTGCGTTCAGATAGAAAATTTATATCCTATGAATATGGTATTAATGAAGATATTGGGCACTGTAGTGTTATTAGAAAAATTAAAATACAGCCCCCTTTTTACATTTAAATTTAAATTTTAAATGCAGGAATTATAATATCTGACTATAATTAATAACTTGTTGGTATAACTCTGAACATAAACTCAATTTAACATGGAAAATTGACAGATGATGTATAAAATATTTTGAATTGCATATACTGATGTTCAAATTTCTCTTGACTAAGCTAAGCTGCTGCTATGTTTGTGTTACTTGTCATTTTTTTCTGTTTTCTTCTTGACTTAAGAAGTTTCCAGTACAAACTGCCATACTCTAAAAAATATCTAGGTAACCTAGTTTATTGCTTGTTAATTGATTTGATTTACGCCTTTTAATTAGTAATATTTTACTAGTCTTTACTTGATTATGCAACATTGATAACTGAGTTAAAGAAATTGTAATAATTGAACATAAAATGGTTAGATCTAACTCAGTTTAACCTTTTCCTCTTAGGAGTATCAAAATTAACTGTGTGTTGTTTGATGACTGTTGTTACTTGGGATAACATAATGTTGTTTTATTACATCCCTCTGCTATAGTGTAATAGCTGTCAAAAAATAAATTATACAAATCTTTCATCAATATTTGTTATCATTTCTTTATAGATCAGGGGGATGGGTGGATAAGCACTAAATTCCATACTAGTTGATCAACAAAACATTACCAAACTCTCCAATTATAAAAACAGCATACAAGTATGACTAAATAAAAAAATGATAACAATTGATTCAAGGAACATTAATGGTCTTTGTGATAAAAAAAGAAAATTTTACTTATGCATCTTAAATTTCAAGCTAAATCTACTATTGTTTTCTGCAGGAAATGCATATGACCAATGAACAATGGGGTAAAGATAGAGACAGAAACTAGATAAAAAAATTATAACAGCTGGGAATGACACAGCTTCTAAAGGAACAGCAATTATAATTAAAAAACCCTTTCAAGATGAAATGTTGAGTTATAAGTCAGATGTTAATGGCAGACAGTGCTATTTTACTAGATCCTACCCCTTAATTACCAAAGACATACTTTTTCTAAATATTTATGGCCTATGTATGAACCAACAAAGCTATTTATATGAAATATATAATTTACTAATGCAATTCACAAATCACTATTATATTTTAGGTGGATACTGGAATCAACCCTATTAATGACAGATCACACAAAAATAACAATCATCTCAAATTATCTTATCACTAGAAGAATTAATGAATGACTTCAACTTAATTGATCCTTACACCTAATAACAATATGACAAATCGATAAACAAATATACATATTTTTCTGCATGTTATAAGCCATCATCAAGAATTTACTTTTCTTGGTCTCTGAATCTTTATCAATGCTAGGTATTACATATAAAGTAGATCTTAGATTGATAATCTCAGACCACTCGAAGATTTCAATTGAAATTAACAGCTCCAATTTAAAGCGCATAAAATGTAAACACTCAAACTGGACCCTCAATGCAAATTTAATCCAAAAATAGGAAGTAATACTACAAGTTACAAACACCTTCACTCAACTAGAAAAATATTTTGCTAACAATGGTATACTCTTTGATATACAATGGGCTGCAACAAAAGCTGTCATAAGAGGCATACTTATTCAAAAAGCATCATTTTATAAAAGACAAGATAATGATAAGAAACTTAAACTGGAAAAACAAATAAAAGAAGTGGAGAAAAAATTGCAAAGTAAATATACTTCTGAACTAGAAGAGATTATGTTAAACTTGCAAAATAACTTTATTCTTTATATTTGCAAACTCACACTATTACATAACTTAAATTACTCTATAAATATGCAGAGTGGGCCCAAATACCTTCCAAACATTAGCTAGACTAATCAATGATAAAAATGCCCCCCCAAAAAACAATATCAGAAATAAATTATGAAGGCAAACAACTATAAACAAATTCTGCTATTATAGGTTCTTTTGAAGAGATATATACTAACATTTATAGCTCACAAAAACAATTCAGCTCTGGTCAATATAAAGAATTTATCAAAGGCTTAAAATTCCCACTTTTAAATGAAAAACAAAACAATTTTCTTAAAGTGCCCCCACACTAGAAGAAATAAAATTGGCAATTGACAATTTGAAAATAAGTAAAGCTCCCATACCAGATGGCTTCACAGCTGAATTCTACAAAACATTACCTTACAAATTTCAACTATCTTACTAAGAGTGCTCAATTACATTATCACTTATGGTATCTCAGACCTTTATATTAATAATTCAAAAACTATCTTAATACTTAAACCTAACTCAGAAAAAATTAACCCCTATTATTACAGACCTATTGCTGTTATAAACATAGATATTAAAAATACTAACCTCAATATTAGTATATAGATTGCAAAAAAAAAAAAAAAACACTACCATCTATAATATCTCCTGAGCAATTAGGTTTCATGAAACAAAGACAGGTCTGTGATAACACTCTAACTCTAAACACAATAATTCAACTCTTGGCTAAGTATAAGTACCCCAAGTACGCATTAGCTGTGGATGCAAGTAAAGCCTTTGAAAAGTTTAATTTGAACTTCCTTTTTAAAATTCTCCCTTGTTTTATTATACCCCAAGAATTTATAAACACCACAAGGTAATATATAACAATGCATCCACAACACTATATCTAAATAAATCATAATCTAAACCATTAAAAATTATCAATGGGACCAGACAGGGTTGCTCTCTTTCTCCTTATCTCTTCAATCTTTACTTAAAACCATTATTGCTCTATATAGCCCCAAAAAACTTTCCACCACATACCAAATATCGATTTAAAATTTATAGCTTTTGCTGACAATCTAAATATCTATCTTGAACTCCCCAATACTGACTTACACAGAATCTTAAAATCTGTCAAAGAATTCTCATCTATAACAAACTATGAAATTAACCCAATAAATACCACAGCAGGAAGCCAGACAACTGGAAAAACAACTCCAACAGCCAGAATTAAAGTTTTATTGAGCGATTTTGTCCCAGTAAATTGGACTTCAGCAGAATAACACAAGAACTAAAACCAGCCATTAAATACTAGCTGCTTCTACCAGATTGGTTAACTAATTATGCAAATTAGAAAAACTAATGATACCAAATTGCACATTAACAATTAAAAACAAAGCCAAAACATACATACATATGTATATAACACTGAATAAAAAATGTGTAAAAAATAATGCATAAAAAATATATAAATATCTTAATTAAATCTCTGTGGGTCCCAGCAATAGCTGCATAAAATAGGTAGATTTGTCTAAGTAATGCACTTAATGACATCTGGTCATTAAGGCAAGGGAAACTCAGTTGCATTAGTTTTGATCTGCCGGTTACTCTCTTTGTATTCTAAAAAGTCATCAATATGACCCCCTCGATAAGCCAGGTCCACATGGTCAATAACAAAAAATTTAAATGAATGCAGAGGGTGTGAACTAATATGTTTGAACAGGGCATTCCTTTCAATTTTGTTCTTAATGTTGTAAATATGCTGATAAATCCTTTGTTTTAAGGCCACATTGGTTTTCCCTATATAAAAACATTCACGTGATTGACAGACAGCAATATAAATCACCTCTTTTGAATAGCAGTAATATTTCTTAGTAGGTCAAATAATGCCCAGATTCTTAATGGACACATAATCTTGTTCTAAAATAAATTTACATTGCATACATCTACCACATTTAAACACCCTCCTTTTTCTACTTTTGTGATAGGTCTCTCCAAAAGTTCTTTTAAACAAACATCTTTTCTGTACACAACTTTGAATTTGTCCCCTAGCAATGTACTTACTTCCTGGTCCAAGCTAAAAATACTCCAATGTTTCAGAATAATGCTCCTGATATCATAAAATTGTAAATTATAGGGCAATACCAGAGCCCGATGGAACCCAACTTGCTCCACAGTAGTCCCAATCTGATGGAGACCAACACTGGTACCCAACAGAATTTTAAAAGTACCAGATTGTCTCTTTCTTTTTACCTCCTTTGTGATATTGACCACAAATTGTTCAGGGTACCCTCTCCTAATAAGCATCTGTAGTAACCCCAAACATTCACTTTCAAAACAGTGGTGGTCTGATATCATCCTGGCAAATCTAACGTATTGTCCTTTCACTAACGCCTTCTTTTGGTGACTAAGGTGCCAGCTATTACAGTATAATAATGAATTGGAGTATGTAGGTTTTCTATATAATGAAGAAGAAAATGTTTTATTTAAATAGTTCTTGCTAATGGTCACATCCAAGTAGTTCACCTTGTCTTTATCGATAGTCATGGTGAATTTTAAGAACAAGGTAGTTTTGTTCAAGTAATCAAAAAATTCACAAAATCTTTCCTGCCCACCTTTCCAAAAAAGTACTATGTTGTCAAGGTATCTGCCATATAAGGCCCAAGAATTCTTATATTGGGACCCCAAAACAAATAAGTCCTCCCATTGGGCCAATACAATGTTGGCAAAGGCAGGGGCACAACAGGCTCCCATGACAATACCTTGTACCCATCAGAAGATCTGATTTTCAAAGATCTGGCCATTGGAGTTGCTTTTTCCAGTTGTCTGACTTCCAGATGTGGTGTTTATTGAGTTTTATTGTTTTTTTGTGCTTACACATTTATGAAATTAATCCAATGACATCTATCTTCCTTATCAACCCTTGTGGTCATAAATAATTTTACTTCCTTGAAAGTGAAATAATGTATTTATTTTATTTATTTATATATTTTCCATTTGTTAACTAGGTTAGTCTGGCTGGGCAGGTGCCCTTTTTCAGCAGAGACCTGAGGTGAAAAGCTCCAGATACACTGTTTACAGTTAGATACAAAACAAGCTTACAGTTGCAATAGTGTTTACAGTTAGATACAAAAATTATTTACAGTTGCATATAAGGTTGAAAAATACAGATATAAATTAATTACAGTTGCATATAAAAATTGAAAAATGCAGATTAGTGAAATTTGTAAGACAGGTTTATATGAAGAGTTGAACATTCTATGTAGAGGGAAAAGGAGTGAAGGAGTCCAGGTTGGTAGGGAGAAGAAAAAAATAAAAGATTAAAGGTGAAAGGCAAGGAGGTGGTAGAGGGTATAGCAGGTCCTAGTAAGCACTAAGTAGTTGTTGAGAAACAGGAAGTATAGATTAGAAGGTAAGTTGTAGTAAGCTTACAAGCAGGGGGGGTCAAGTGGGGTCTTTACAGGGGCAGGCAAATAAGAGTAAATAATCTGCTAAAATACCTAGGAATCAATTCTAAGCATTTACACGAAGAGCTGCTAAAAGGAAATTTGCAAAAAACATGGGAAATTGTTGAAGAAGATATTTCCAGGTGGAAGAATATAAATCTCTTCCTCTTATCTAGAGCTGCCATCATAAAAATGAACATTCTGCCTAGCATCCTATACCAAATAAATGCCATAAATCTAAATATTCCCAAAAATGTATTTTCCAAAATGAAAACTGATGTCTGAAAATTTATATAGTACCCGAAATCTACGAGAATCAGCTATAATAAACTTATATTACCTAAAGAAAAGGGCGGCATAGGACTACCTGACTTTAAACTTTATGATGATATTATCTGTGCTAGCAGAATAATCCAAGTATCAAATTGTGATCCAACAAACCAAGAATGGTTTCCATTCCTGATCAAAATCTGGTGCAGTTATATAAGCTCCCTTAACATAAACCCAAAAGTAATTCATTTTATTAAGCAGGAAAATATTAAAACAATTAAAATTCACCCAAGGATTAAAAACAAAATCATTATATTTCAAAAACTAATTACATATCTTCACCTAGATTATACTCTTGAATTTTTGCAGCTCTTACACCTAAACCCAAACCTGAAACTAAGTAATAAGATGCTAGACCTAACAAAATATCCTCAAATTAAAATTATCACAGTATGGGAAATATACCAGGTGGATAAACTTAAATTAGCTGATTTGAGAGCTTATACGAGAGTCCCTAATAAATATGACAGCATACTTAGACAGATCAAACTACTTGTAAATGCTAAATTCTCAAAATTGGTGGTCAATGAGCAAGACATTAGAGTGACCCAATCAATCCTAAAAAACTTATTATGTAGAACTAAAATGATTTCAAATGCTTATAAACTAATATCTGCAATTAAATTTATATCTTCACTCTTATACTCCAACTACTGGAACGAGAAAAACAATAATATTACCATAGGCCAAAAATTTAAAGCAATAAAGAATACACTCAAACTTACCCTTTTTAAAAACTTAATATAAACTCAACTTAAGATTTATAATAAGGCATATTATACACCGGTCGTCCTAAATAAGTTTGGATCAAAACATTCACCAACTTGTCCCTTTTGCCCTCAAGAGATGGCAGATATATTGCATATCTTCTGGAGTTGCAAACATATTTATAAATTGTGGTGTTCATTATGAGAAGACTACTTTTTCTTGGGAAACAGCAATTTACCACATAACTCCCCAAAACCTTACAGGTCTGCGCAAACATGTTCTGATCACTATATGTTCACTAATTAAACACTATATTGCCAAGAATTGGCTAGATAGATCCAATATTACATGGGAAAATTTCAAGAATATGGCAACTAAATTTATATCTTCACATAAACTGGTCACTAAAAATCAAAATAAAATATAATATTTTCAGAACTACTGGGGGTTTCTCTTAGACACTATACTTAAAGATTAATTGCAGATATCTCTTTATACTTTATCTTACTACACCCAATTATTTGGGTTCTCTTTTAACTTTTTTCTTTTTATACATATAAAAATTCTTTATTAACTAACTTTATTAACTAACTTGCATTATATAGATGGAAGGCCAAAACTCAAAACTTAAATTTCATACTCTATATTATAAAAAATATTATCACCTGTTTGACTACCTTTCTCTCTTCCTCTTTCTTCCTTTCTTTTTTATCATCCTTTTAACAGTTGTAATCATTTTTTGTGGTATCTGAATGTAAATAGTTGTAAATAGTTTTCTATACACTGCTCCAATGCTTCTACCATTTTGTGTACACCTAGTCATGCCTACCAAAAATGCCTAATAAATACCACAATATGTGTACACAGCTAATATCTTGTCATATTTATAAATGTTTGAAAATTGTGATACTTTTATGATTCTTTTCTTTTTTTTGTTTTATATATATATATATATATATATATATATATATATGTGTGTGTGTGTGTGTGTGCCACTCAACCACAGCCCATAAGGCATAACAACGTACCCAGCACTCTAGTCATAGGTGACTCTATAGTCAGGCACACTAATGTTCCACTCACTAGACTAAACAAGGAGAAAGTTACTGTCAGCTGCCTGTCAGGTGCCAGGATCCACCACATAATGCATGCACTCAGGTCACTCTACAATAACTACAAATATGACACTGTCATTGTCCATGCTGGTGTGAATGACCTGAGATGTACCTCCCTGGACTACATGAAAAGAGACATGGAGGAGCTCTCCGATCTTGTATCCCAGGCAGGTATGACCCTAACACTGAGTAGCATCCTGCCATCACCCAGAATGATACCACAGTACAAGGACAAAATTATTGACTTCAACAATTGGCTAAGCTTCTGGTGTCATTCTAAGGGGATCCAGTATTTGTCTGCCTGGGACGACATGAACGACAGTCCACGATGCTTTATCAGAGATGGCCTGCACCTGTCGCCCTTAGGATTCCGGATACTGGCTAAGGCTCTTGCCACCCCTATAGTGCCTTTTTTAGGCAAGGTTCAAATGACAAATTCACCACCGTAACAGGTACAAGCAAGCAAAATCTGAGTGTAATGCTACTCAATGCTAGAAGTCTAAACCTCAAAATGCACTCACTCGAGGCACTCCTTAAAATGGAGAACATTGACATCTGTGCGGCGACAGAGACCTGGTTCAAAGCTCCAGAGAGCACCACTGCATTACCAGGCTTCAATTCATACCACACCTTTCGGCCACCTAACCCAGAAAGAAGCACTAAAGGCGGAGGCGTGTCCATATTCATTAAGGATATCCACACCTCCAGGCTAGTTGCACAGCATAATGCATCCGAGATTATCCAAGTGCAACTAACTCTGGGCAAGACCTCAATCCAAATTGTAGCTTGCTACAGACCCCCCACCATGCCCCAGGATTCACACTCCTCATTTCTTGATACACTGGAAAGTATTAGGGTACAACCCAACACCCTAATAATGGGTGATTTCAACTACCCCACCATTAACTGGGAAAACTATTCATGTACCAACTCTTTTGCTCAACGTTTTCTAGAATTCATACATTCCAATGCCTTGGATCAACTTATTCACACCCCCACCAGGGGCAACAATATCCTAGACCTGGTCATTACCAACATGGGAAACCGGTGTTCCACACCAGAGGTCAATTCCTCGTTGGTCAGATCCGACCACAAGCTAATCAGCCTAGACATCCACATCCCACCCCCAGCTCCAATTAGGGAAACCATTGTAAAAAACTTCTCAAAAGCCAACTTCACACTTCTTAAGACAGAAGTGGCAAACTTCATGACACCCATGCAGACGGACAATAGAGGTATGACTGCCGAATCCTACACAAATGCACTTTATAAGCACTTACACGAGTGCATGGATACAACAGAAGAAAGAAACTGTTGCAAAAAAGAGTAAAATCCAATGACTGGAGGAACTCCCTGGTCAACCTCAGTAAGAAGCGGAGATCCCTCATAAAATCCTCCAAAACTAGTTACAAAAACAAAATTGCCACTGACTCCAAAGACAACCACAAAGCATTCTATAGCTATGTCAAGAATCTAAATGGGAACACTCAGATCTGCTCTGAGTTACAGCATAATGGCACTAAATATACAGAACCAACTGATATTGCCAACATCCTAGCAGATAGGTTCAGTGCTAACTTTACCCCCCTCTCACCCCGTAGAGGGCCCATCTCTATACCGGAAGAATGCAAAGTTCCTATAATCACAGCTGCACAGGTAAAAAACACACTCTCCAAAGCCAAGAACACAGCATCCATGGGACCTGACAATATCCCAGGCTGCGTTCTACATGAACTACAGAATGAACTGGCACCCTACCTAAGTACCATGTTCAATCATAGCCTCACCTAAGGCTTTGTACCCACTGAATAGCGCACTGCGACAGTTATCCCACTCCACAAAGGGGGAGCCACGACGGACCCCGGGAACTACCGCCCCATTAGCCTGACGAGCCTGGTCTGCAAGGCCATGGAACGTATCATCGTGGAACTCATAAACAAAGACATTGGTAATCTCCAAACTCTGAACCCTATTCAGTTTGGATTTGTAAAAGGCAGATCATGTCTCCTAAACCTGATTGACTTCTTTGAAGCAGTCACCAAAGCCATAGATAAGGGTAAAATGGTTCACACAGCTTATCTAGATCTCGCCAAGGCTTTCGACATCATCCCCCACTCTGGAATTATAGATAAGCTCTCTAAACTAGGTATAAATCCCTATGTCACAAGATGGGTTGCCAACTGGCTCACGGACAGAACCCACACTGTGAAAGTAGCGGATTCCAAATCTGACATCAGACCAGTGACAAGTGGAGTACCACAGGGTCCAGTCCTGGGTCCTCTCCTGTTTGGTATCTACTTCTCTGAAGTGCAGGCCAACACAGAAGGTCTTTGGCTAACAAAGTTTGCAGATGACTGCAAACTAGGAGCCATAATCGAAACTCCTAACGATGTGGACAAACTACAAAAGGGCCTCACTGAGACAGATACCTGGTGTCAAAGCCATGGCCTAAAGCTCAATGCCAAAATGTGTATCGTCATCCCCTTTGGTAAAAACTCTGTACCCATTAACTACCACATAGCTGGTAGTCTACTTAATGCCGAAAATGTGATAAGAGACCTTGGGACACAGGTGGACAGTAGTCTCTCCTTTGATAATCACATCGCCACAGTGGTAAGGAAATCCTTCTACATGGCTCATCTCATCACAAAAGGATTCTCATCCAGAAAAAAAGAGGTCAATGTTCCCCTCTACTCATCACTCATTAGACCCATTATAGAGTACAACACCCCTTTTGGTATGTACCTCACAAGACATCTACAACAACTGGAAAGACCACAGAAATACCTCACAAAGAGGATTACTGGCCTCAAACAGATGCCCTATGCAGACCCTCTCAAAAAACTACAGCTTTACTCCATCGCATATCGCCTACTCAGGGGTGATCTCTGCCTAACATACAAAGCTATGTCAAACCCAGAGCTGTTGGACATGCTCCACTTAAAGAAATCCCAATCCCTTCGAGCTACATGCTCTAGGAACCTTAACCTTGTCACCACAATAAACAGAACATACTGGAGGGATAGATTCCTGCCCCAGAGACTTCCCATACTCTGGAACAGACTACCTATCTATGTCAAACAGAATTCATTAGAACTCTACAAGAAAAATCTTGATGATTGGATGGGAAATGGGAAATTCTCCCCGGAGATCACTTCTGTGGCTCTGCTCGACAGGGTCACAGGAAAATAATTTTCTTGGGTGGCGAAAGCCAGGGTACATTTTTTGGCTAGACTTGTATGGGCCCTAGGGCTGATAGCCTAGTACCTACCTATGAACCTATATATGTAAATAAATAAACATTATATTGTAAATAAATAAACATATTGGAAAAAAAATGAATTGGGTTTGAATTGCTTCGGGTGGAAAGTCATATGACATGGGATTAGAGGCCTCAGGTGGAATCAGTTCATTGTTGAGTTTGCATGTTTACAGTCATGGATGGGGCTTCCTCGAGTATGTGTGGTGCATTTGGCAGTAATGATTTGGGAATAGTTCCAAAGTGGCAGTTAGTATATAGGGTAAGAGAGAATTTCATTACTTTGAGGTTATATCCGGGTATATGCATTATGTAGTCTGAAAAAATACCACGTTTAATTTGGAGCTACTAGTTTTATGGCTTTAGAACAGGCTTGGCAGTTTGTTAATTGTAGGTTGGCAAGGTAATTGGTTACTTTGGGTATTCAGACAATAGAAAATAGGGACTTTGATGACAGGAGCCCAGTTTGGTACAGAGAGGATGGAGTGCATTTGAATGAATTTGGTTTAGACCTGTTTAATGCGCATCTAGATTTATTTTTGGAGGGTTTAGTTAAAGTTCTGCAGTAGGTGTGGGGTAACAGCCTGGGGTCAGGCTGGTGGGTGGAGAAGAGGGGCAGGCTTGTCCCTCTTCTGTTCCCACTCTGGTTTTGGGTGTTGTATGCAAAAGTTTTGGGGAATGAAAGTGAGTGGTAGGATGCTGCTTCAGGCAGGGGGAGCAAGGATGCATTGTCCTGATGAAAGGTTTTGAGAATGTTCTTGTTGTGATTAATAAACTGAAATGATGCAATAAAGTTATGTCAATGGAAGTTTAATAAAAGGTCATCAAATGCCATTTTTGTGTGTTGTGTTTTATTGAAAGGGACCAGTACAAATGAGGTTTGGTAACAAATCAATTTGTCCAGAGACATCTTCAGTGTTTAGGGGTTATCCAGAGATGGGGGATTTAGGGCAGATAGAAAGGGATGGGGTGGAGGGAAGATTCTTAAAGCTAGGATGAAGGGGAATGATTTGGGTAGAGCTTTAGGAAGTGAAAGGTTAACTTAATAAGGGAAAGTTTATAGGAAGTGAGGTAGGTCTAGGGTGGGGCTTAGAGGATTTATGTGATTGCAGCTGGGAAAGGGGTGAGAATTAGACATGATCTTGCTACCCACCCTCCCTACCTTTTTTTTTGGGACATTTTGGATTGTTGGATATTGGGGGTGGGTGTTTAGGTGGAGAAGAGGGGCAGGCTTGTCCCTCTTCTCTTCCCTTCTGGTTTTGAATGTTCGATGCAAGAAGTTTGGGGGATGAAAGTGAGATGTAGGACACTGCTTGATTAGTAAGAATAAGTGAGCACTGGTGAGGATGCTGCTTATTTGGGCAGGGTGGGTGGGGATACACTCCCCTTATGAATGCTTACGAAGATGTTCATGTTGTGATTAATAAACTGAATTGATGCAATAAAGTTATATTAATGGAAGTTTAATAGAAGGTTGTCAAATGTCATTTTGGTGTGTTGAGTTTTATTGAAAGGACTGGGATAAACAATTTTATAACAGCTGATGAGTGACAGCTAATCTTTTGAAACATGGAAATGAAGTCATTGTACAGTCTGGACACATATAATTAACTTCATATGTACAATACTACTAGAGGTGTACAGTGGTCACTCTCCCAACAAAAATAAGTTCAGGGACTGAAGAGAGTTGCAGGAATGTCAGTGCTATCTGTCCTATCCAGAGAAAGTATTATGCAAAGTTTTCCTGAACCAAACAGGCATTCATATCAGTCAGAACCTCCATAACGAGCAAACTGTCTTTCAAGCAGGTATGTCATGCACCAAATAAGTCTTCATGTTACACATCGTTGAAAAAAACTTCACCTCATATTATCGCTTACCATAGGTAGTTAATAGCATGCAGTCTGGGAGAGTACTAAGGAGCCTAGCCCAAACTCCCAATTGCCCCAAAACACTGTCTGGTCAAGTGGCTTGCTCTGAGTCACACAACAGGCAAATGAAGGCTGAGGGTTTCAAACCCTGTACCACAGGAAGTAGCTTGTTAACAGCCTTAATCATCTGCTCTAGCTACTAGACCAACATTAATCCACTTAGCTGATGTGGGAATAGAACTTACAACCCTCTGATCTTCCTACACCAAGGGAAGTGTGTTACCTGTGAGCCAATGACACTACATTTATACTGAATTCTTCAGTAAAGAAGTTGAGCAGTCTCTCTCTCTTTCTCTCTAACACACACACACACACACACACACACACACACACACACACACACACACGCACACACACACACACACACACACACACACACACACACACACACACACACACACACACACACACACACACACACACACTGGTTAGGGTGTTTATGTTACATACACAAGGTACAGGGTTTGATTCTCACATGGGGTAATTGCTAGGCTTAAAATTGTCCATGGGGCAGTAAGCTAGTACTGCTTTATAGACCTATAATCTATCTATAAACATACATGCAAAGAGATACAACACACACACTTTTCTTATGTTACTTTTTTCTTTGTTTAGTTTTTATGCTCACTAAATAGCAAAGCAGTGTTAGTAAGAGTAAAATACATGGCAGATGTTTGCTTTTTTTCCTGTCTGAGATTCATGGCAGCTTAAAATGTTGCTGGTGGCGGACTTGTTTTTCACTTTGTGATATCTGTACTTTAATAGTCTGTTGGAGAACATTTGTTGTACAGTGAGGTGATAGTGGATGTTTAGCCCATTATCTAAGTCAAAGGAAATGCAGTATACAAGCATTTGATGTTAGAAGACCAGATGGCTGTTGGTTCTGTTCCCACAACATGTGCATGAGTTCATGTGCTGAGGCTTGCCAATGAGACTGAAGTACAGTATGTGAGAGTACTACACTCTGATCATCCTTTGGATGGAATGCTAAACAAAAGTCTTGTCTGTCCGAGATACTGGAAATTTAACTGATTGCTACAGATAAATGTTGGCTGGCAACTATATTAAGTGTAGCACATATTAATCAGGACATTGTTTAGTAAAGTTCCTTTCATCACAGTCTTAACCTCATGTCTTTCGGCTTTGATACATTAAGGTATTTTGTCTAGTAGTGCATAGCATCTACTGTAATCTCGCTGTTGGAACAGATGTACCACAATGTTTAACCAGGAACAAGGCTGGTATTTTATGTGCAATCATTTTATTTTGAACAGGACCTATCTTCTCAATCTGAATGGGTATCCCAGTTCAAAACATCAAATGCTTGCAATCTGCACTTTGCATTTCCTAGATGTGTCTCATATATCTAGGGCAGCATCTGATTTCTTAAGAACTCTTGCGACCTTTAAATACTAGCCTGTCAGTATAACTCAGAGAGTTTTTTTTTTCTTCAAGCTATTTAGATTGCTTTCTTTAACTGTTGCACATTAGCATCAGTTGTAGACTGTTTAGTGACTTCTCCCTCTGTTTATCTTCTGGACTATATCATGAACAGTCAACATGTAAAATGATCAGCACAAAAAAAAAAAAATCAACCAAAACACATTGACTAATCATAATTCCAACAACTCAAATTGTTGACATCAAAAAAAAAAAAAAAAAAAAAATTTCTTTAGTCGACCATAGTGGCAGTCGCTTAAATGGATGTTCACACATAAAATGCCAGTCTCACAAAAAGCACTACAGTTCACTGTGTTGAACTAAAATGTGTATTCATCCAAGTGAACTGCAACCCTCTTCTGTTATTCGTATTGTCATCATTTCAAGGACACTCTATAATACATCTTCATCTTCTTTTAACTATGCTCAGATCATCAGCAATATGCATTGACTTTCCACATTTATGTTCTTCTAACTGCCTCCATGAGTCTTTAAAGTGATGAAAATATTTCCCTATTATCACGTGCAACATTAAGAATAACGGCATCAGAATAATTTTCCCAAGCAGTGAGCACCACTTACTTCTGTCTGAGTAATGGGGCACTATTTCCTACCTCCATACTACTTCTACTGCTTTATTAGTAATAATTTTCTTCTCACATACATATTGCAGTTTTGTAAGTGACACCAAATTATCTGGGTGTAACAGTCCTTGCAGTTCTCTATCAACTGATATTGTGCTCCCTTAATTTTGCAGTAGTATAGTGGCATAAATTTAATTCAACCAGTCTAGTGAATAATTTATCCCATTCCACAGGCCTATCATTAGTAACATGCTTTATAGGTTCATAGGTTCATAGGTAGGTACTAGGCTATCTGCCCGAGGGCATTTATAAGCCTAGCCAGAGTGTGTCAGCTTTTGCGGCCCCATTGATTAATTAACTGATCCTCTGTCAAGCAGAGCCAATGAAGTGATCCCAGGGGTGTATTTTCTGTTACCCATCAACTCGTCAAGGTTTCTCTTGAAGAGTGTTAGTGAGGGGCTCTACCTGATGTAATTTGGAATTTTGTTACAAAGCATGGGGAGTCTCTGTGACAGGAATCTATCCCTCCAGCATGTTCTATTTATTGTTGTGGCGAGGTTCAGCTCACTAGAGCGTGTAGCTTGCAGTGACTTGGATTTCTTTAGGTGAAGCATGTCCATCAATTCTGAATTGGACATGGCTTTGTAAGTCAGGCAGAGATCACCTCTGAGTAAGCGATATGCCACTGAGTACAGCCGGAGTGTTTTCAGTCGGGCTGCATAGGATATATGTTTGAGGCCAGTAATCCTCTTGGTGAGGTACTTTTGTGGTCTTTCCAGCTATTGGAAGTATCTTGTGAGGTACATCCAATGGAGCATTGTACTCTATGATGGGTCTAATGAGTGACGGGTAGAGGGGCACTATAACCTCTTTATTTCTAGTTGCAAACTCTTTAGTAATTAGATGGGTCACATAGAAGGATTTCCTAACTACTTTGGCAATATGATTGCCAAAGGAGAGATTACTATCTACCTGGGTCCCCAGATCTCTTACTACCTCTTCTGTATTAAGGGGGGTTGCCACCTATGTGGTAATTTGTGGGTGTTTTGTTTTCCCAAATGGGATGACTATGCATTTTTTGGCATTTAGCTTGAGGCCATGACTTTGACACCAGGTGTCCATCTCAGTAAGGCCCTTTTGGAGGATGTCCATGTCAGCCAGAGAGTCAATTATGGCTCCCAGTTTGCAGCCATTGGTAAACTTGGTTAGCCATAGTCCTCCTGTGTTTGCCTGTACTTCTGAGAAGTATATGCCGAACAGTAGGGGCCTTGTGGGACACCACTTGTGACTGGTTTAGAGTTGGAAATGCTGTGTTACCACCATACATTTCACTGCCAAGTATTGAACCCAGGACCCTGTGCAAAACAGTCAGAGCAACATACCACTATGCCAAATTATGTTTTTTTTTTTTTAGAGGTGATTCAATTTCAAAGGTGGAATAGTGATACTGTAATTAGTAAAAAATCTAGCTGTGTACACATTTAAAGCCGTGTATGCTCTTAACTATTATTTTTGTTTGTTACCTACATCTGACACAGTTTTTATTACAGGTAAAGACTGCATGGTACTATGCATAATTTCAGACTTTCTACTTGTGTAACAACATTTTCAAAGTCTTTAGGGTCAATTTGACACTTACTTTTTAAAGCAGTGGGTAAAGGTCTTTTAAGTTTGTCAGATCCTATAATTTCTATAATTTTGTTTATCACGTTGACCCTCAAGATCTAACCATAAATTTAATCCAGTTCTGATGTTTTTTTTTGCATATCTGCAAAAAGAACATCATACCCACTAGATCCAAGGATTTAAATTTTGCTTGTGTCATAAATAAGCTATGTTGGTGACATAGACATATGTCTCAGAGGATTTCCATGCTCTGGAACAGGCTCCCCACCCATGTGAAGCAGAGTCCATCCTTAACCCTATTTAACTGTAATCTTGATCAATGGATGGGGAATTAGAAATTCACCCTGGATCTGTCCCCCATGTCTCTAGTAGACAGAGGCAGACAGTAATGCCCAAACTAACATACCTGCCCACATAATCTGTAACTAACATACTATCTCCTAATAAATGTTAATGATACATAGGGATGCAATTGGGTTGAACTGCATGGCAAGGCTTATAAAAATGGTGCAGTTTATTAAATATAAGTAGTTTAAATAAATGCAAGCAAATACCATCTACTCTATCTTATAATGTTTGGAAGCAGTCTCTGTTAGTATCTTTCTCTCAGTCTCTCTACAGATTCCATTGGCAGGGATAATTTCCAGCTTCTTGTCTGAGAATTTTCTTCACTGTAGTTGGTTCTCTCTATTCTAAAGGTGCTACTCTGGGCTCCCAGACCCATTTCCACAATGAAAATATGATCCTTCCCTGGGTTTTCATCATCCATTTTATATTACATCCAATAAATCATTAGAGAAACCTGCAGTTACTAACAGAGCCAGATAACTTTCTGGTCTTAATGCAACAGATCCAACTTAGTAAAACACTTACTGCAGTTAAAGAAATATCAGTTCATTTGCAGTGGTTATTTACATTCCAACATGAATGTGACCAGTGGTATGTTCTCGGGGCTGAGTGCTGGAACTTCTTTTTGGTATTTCTTTCTCTGATCGCCAAATGGAGAGCCAAAACCTCTGCTTAACAAAGCAGATGACTGCAAACTGGAGGTTGCTATTAAGTCACTCCATGACACCCAAACACTTCTGAATGCACTCTTTCTAATAAACCCTTGGTGTTCTAAAAATGAGCTCAAACTAAATGCCAAAAAGTGTAGTATCACTTTTGGTAGACAAACCCTCCCCCCATCATATGTACAGCCAACCCACAATTACAAAAACAAAAATTTGTCAAGGACCTAGCTACATGAGCTGATAGCTTTCTGTCTTTTGGCCATCATGTGAGAACAGTGTCAGGAAATCCTTTTCTTTAGCCCACTTAATTGCCAAATTAATATTCTTGTGGTCTAAAGAGGTAATCACTCCCTTATGCTCAGCATTGAACAGGACAGTTATTGAGCACAGTATCCCCTTTGTGGTGTATCTCATTAATCATATCAAATAAACAGCAAAACCCTAAAGTTTCCTAACCAAAAAGATCAATGCAGATCTCTCTCTTGCTTGCTGCACCACTAGAGACCCAGTTGTCTTGGACCTCCTGTTTCTTCACAAGGTCAGTATCTTCACCAGTACTAGAAGCAGGGACCTTAATGTTTACCAACAGATAAATGCTGCAAATTGGAGAGGCATGGTTATAAAGCATCACCTCCCAAACCTTTGGAATAAACTTCCCCTACATGTTAATCAGTGCACTTCACTATCCTACTTTAAACATAAACCCCTGACTGAATGGGTATCCACAGATTTACTCTGGGGTTTACTGTTATGGCCCTCCTGGAAAAAGGATGTGCTGCCTGAGGGAGGGTACTGGCAAAACATGAATGGTCATAAGATTTGTTGGCCTTGGAATATCTATGAATCTATGGACCTAAACTGTTTTTCATAGCTTACTCTCATAGCTTGTCAGGAAACATCTGTTTACCCAGTACCTGGCTTTAGGCACCAGCATACCCTACAGTTGCTGTGGGCCTCCCTGTTCCTGGGGGACCTCCAACTACAACAAGTTTCTTCATATTTTGTAAAAGTGAGTATAGTAATCCTGTATACTTAATAAACCAAGTAGGTAATAATAACTCTCATTTATATCTCCTTTAAAATTTAAAGTGTCTGCGGTTATAGTAACAGTGTTTTATCAAGTAACAGGCATCTCAAGTCCATTAAATATTTTACCATTGGCATAATGCCCCTGGCTTAGTTAAACCCTGCTGGTGGAAATTCTGTCCACTAAATCTAACAACATAGCTAGTTTTGTGTACATGCAATACACATGGCTGCAGGGGGCCCCCTTAATCTTCCTTGACTGTGTAGGGTCCCACAAGAACGGCTGCTAGTTGGGGGAAAATAAGGAGAAAAAAATGCACTAATTTCCTGATTACACTCTTTAACCTGAGCAGGGCTGTGATATGACTGTTAGGTTAAAGCTGATAATGAACATGAGCAAGGCAAGTACTAGAAAGATCAACAGCCCAGAGTAACTGATCTCAGTGCACACCTTGGATTTTAAGAAAAACTCATGCTTCTGAATTTCAAGGATGGTTTTCTCTTTCAGGGAGTTTTATAAATACTGGCAAAACACCAGATACTGTAACTCTCAACAACTTTGCTGACGAATTCTGCACAATGTCAAAATTAATAGCAGACTAAAGGTTCGAAATTAGGAATATACTTTAAATATTACTATATAATGTACTTAAAAATTAATAGAACAACACCTTTCTCAACAATGTGCATTTTTGAAAAGTAAGAGGTATAAAACTCTGATATCTGGATTTACTGCCTGAAGGTAATCCTGAATGATTTACCAGCAAATCAAGCTTATTATGAAGGACAGAGCAAAATTATAAGGCCAAATCAGGGAACCTTTGTGAAATCAGGGACAGTGACAGGTATGCATTATTCGCCAATGGGGTAAATTAAAATGGCTTATTCCTACTGTTGTTTGACGACTGCTAAACAGCAGTCACTGATCTGGTATGCCAGTATCAGTGCTGCACAATGTATTGCCATTTGCTGAAGTCAGTGTAAAACTAATATTGCTGTGGCATATGCTTATGTGTGTGTGTGTATGTAAAAAAAATAACATCAATTTTTATCTGTGAACACACTCAGTAACACTGGGGCATACACATTATTCTTCTGGGTATTGGTAAAAAATGCAGCTAACAAGTAATTATATTTCCAAAGCAAGGCATAAAATATATCACAGAACATTCAGACACTTAGACCTTCTAGGATCCTGATGGACCCCATTCCCCAGACTGTATAAATGGATACAGTGAGGCCCCCCCTTAATCATCAGAAAAGGTTCTGGTCTACTATCAATCATCTACTTACCCCATGTAAAATAGTAACCCCTAACCCACAGAATCTAGACCCTGATAATCCCTCTTTAATAGCCAATAACTTCAATAGCTTCTTTACTACTTCCATACAAACACTAGCAAGCCATTTATCCCCTGATGCTTCCCAACTGATCTTAAGTAACACCAACAAAGTCATTCCTTCCCTTCAACTTCAACCCATACCCACCTCCTACATACAATCTCTCTTACCAAAACTTAAACCCACTACCCCCTCAGCAGATAAGCTTCCTGCTGAATTCCTTCAGGTAGCAGCAAAAGCTATAGCCTACCCTGTTTCGATCCTAATAAACAGATCCATAAAAGAAAGTGATTTTCCAGCAATCTGGAAGATATCACACATCATACCCTTACATAAAGGAGGCAAATCCACTGACCTCTCTAACTACGCCCAATAGCACTATTATCTCCACTAGCTAAAATCATGGAAAAATGTATACACAAACAACTACTTAACCATCTCCTTCAAAATAACCTACTAGCAAACACTCAACATGGATTTAGACCCTCACATAGTACGACCACTGCACTACTTTCCTTTACTAACACAATAAACTGTAACCGTAATAATAACAAACTAACTGCTTCTCTTTTCCTAGACCTGTCAAAAGCCTTGGACATGGTCAACCATAAACTTCTCCTACACATACTAAACTCACTTGCCTTGGATTTTTCCTCCTTAACCTGGTTCTCATCCTACCTTGAAAACCGACAACAAGCAGTACTCTGGAAAAATTCTCTATCTGCTCTACTATCTATCTCCTTAGGAGTACCTCAAGGATCAATATTAGGTCCACTCTTATTCTCTATCTTTATTAATGATCTTCAATCATCTATCCATAACACTACCTGCATACAATATGCAGATGATTCTACCATCATCTGTACAGCTCCCACCAATCTGAACTCCAGTCACTCACACAATCTACCTTTTCAACCGTTGAACAATGGTTCTCAAAAGATGTCTCCTTCTCAACTCCAAGAAAACAAAGCTATTACTATTCTCACCTACCCACAAATCTCCTCAACTAAATTTTACTATTACTGCAGCTGACAATTCTCTTATCTCCCCAGACTCTACTACCAAACTGCTTGGTGTTACTATTGATAATAATCTTAACTATGATTGTCATATCAATAACACTATAAAAGCAGTAAATAAAAAGATAGGTTCACTGTACAGAATAAAACCCTTCCTTACTCCAGAAGCACGGACCACCTTAGCTCAATCACATCTTATCTCCACCCTACTGTATGCTTCCTCTATTTACACCAATCTCTCTAAAGGTAACCTGAAAAAACTAACTACATCCTATCATAATATAGCCCGTTTTGCCACAGCATCCCAGTACAGAACTCACCACTGTAATAACTTAAAACAATTACAATGGTTAGAACTACCTAACAAGCTTATCTATCAACAACTCTTAATTACACATAACATTCTTTATCAACCAACAAAAACACCAGCTCTCAGTAACCTCCTTACTCCCTACAACAACTTGAAACAGTTGCGATCTCCCGAAAAGTTACAAGTCACCTCAACTAGAATTACTAATTCAGCAGGTAACTGTCTATTTTCAAACTCCACAGGGAAAATATGGAATAACCTCCCCACACATTACCTCACTAGACTCCTTTCAACTTTTCAAAAACAACTTCTATTACATCTTAACAACTTCTGGCTCTGCTCCTGTACCAATCCAGACTAAATGACTTCTTCGCTCTTCAGCCATACCTCCCTACGTAAAAATCACTATCTTTCCCTGCTATTTCAAATGACTAAATTACTGTACTGTTCTAAAAAAAAAAAAAAAAAAAAAAAAATATGAATATATAGCTTAGGCTATTTGTTTTTTACCTGATTTTTTTTCGCTGTATTTTCTACTACACTAAAATGTATGCATTGTTGCTTAAATGTTTAACCTTGTTTTAATTGTGGAGCTTTTCTCCCCGGGCCTCCACTGAAAATGGAAATTATCCAGCTGGACTAGCCCGGTCAACAAATGTAAAATAAAATAAAAAAAATAAATAAAATAAATAAAATAAATAAAAATCCTTGACTGCGTGGGACCACAGAAATGCTGCTGATAGTTGGGGCAAATGAGGAGAAAAAAAACTGAACAAGACTGTAATACTCCCTTGTTAAGATAAAGCTGATAATGGCCTCTGCTCTCAAGTACACCCATTCTATAACCAGCCCTGCTAATATGTGCAAGTACAGAAAGTTGCTGTAGGTTATGTTGGGGGAGGGGATTGTGTGGTTATTGCTTCTTTAATTTTCATCACAGTTAAACTTTAGAGGTTTGCAGAGGAGGTCACTGTAGCTTGTGTTTGGACTGGGGACAGTATGGTCATTGTTTCTTCTACTTTTCACACAGACCTCAGAAGTGTACAAAGAAAGTTACTATAGCTTGTGTAGGGGTGGAGTACTGTCTAGGAGCAACAAAGCACTACATTACTGTAGTCTTTTTTTCACTTTCTTCACAATGACACATCAGGCTTGTGTACAGTTGGCTACCTGTGGGAGTTAGGGATGAGGAGTGAAGAGTAATGCTATGTATAAGAATGTCAACAGTCACTTGAAATATATGACTGTGGCCGTTTGAACCTCTGCTTTCATCCCTATCTAACACCAGAGGGATGCATAAGCAGGAATTGTCATTTTTGAGTGGAAAGGGAAGGGAATCAGGCAATATTCCCAGACAGGGCCTGTGAATCCTCACAATGGTCTTGTTAGTTTATTGTGAGCTATTTTGTCAGCTTTGAACATTAAGCCTTGGGCACAACTTAGCTCTACTTTGAAAGAAAAAAAAAATAAGAAATTCCTTTCTTACTCATGATTTTTATTTAGGCCACCATTGCATTAAAATATTGGGAAAATGCTCTAAAACGCATCCCAGAGCATCCATAACCCCTATAGCTTCTTGGAGCACTGGCTTAATTGAGTTATTTCCAAAATATTTATTACTGTGTTGTATTGGTCAGGAAAGGTGCTTTAAAAGGATACAAGGAAAATTAAAGTTAAAAAGCAACACTGATTTTACTTCCTTAATTGTAATTTCTGATCAAGCCATCACTGGATGAAAAGGTTTTGTAGAAAGAAAAAAAATTAAAAAGCACATCAGAGCATATAATGCAAAAAGTGAGGAAAAGGAATAAAAAAGTAATGTGCATTGTATGGGGAGCCCAAGATAGGGGAGACAGAAAGGAGGACATGTGTGTGTGTGTGTGTGTGTGTGGGGGGGGGGGGGGGGGCTGAAACAGTAGGCAGTGTCCAGGGCACCACTTCACCTCCACTTCATCTAAGTCCAGTCCTGTACATATGGTTGTTGTAATGCATCATTGTTGCAACTAAATGCCAGCCACTGTGAATGTCCTTTTGTGAGACTGGCCAACATAGTGTGGTACACAGGCCTATTGGAATGTAAGAGCATTGTAGCTACAGGTCATTCTGTGCTTACTACTGTTAAAAGTTTGCAGCATGAACAAAAAGGTTGCTTAGGAGGAGTGGTAATGACAGAGGGATACTTGAACTGAAAGTGCCAAAGGGGCCTGCAATTTGACATTTGCTGGGAGCCCTCAAAATGCTAACACCGGCTCTGCTTACTCCCATAATGATCCTGAATAGCATAAAATGGGTGTAAGAAAATGAATGGACTATTAAACACCACAGAATGATTACTTCACTGGAAATCATATTTGCTCCAGTGAAATGCACCTCTGTGGCAAATCTTAATTAAAACAGGCTATTAGACAGTTGAGCCAAAGCCTATCCTGGTACTCAGTGGGTAAAAGGCAACAAACACAAAGGACTGCACCAACTTATGGAAATTAAACATACCACTTAACTGTAAAAACTATGCACATGAATGTAATGTCTAACTGCATTTGTGTAAATTGTTACCTTTATTGTTGTTGATCTTGGTTGGTGGCTAAAAATCGTCAACAGACCAGCTTACTTACTTGATAAACAAATAGCAATTAATAAAAACACTGTTCGGAGTTTTGCAGAACATCCCTGATTTTGCCTCATATTTTTGCCCTGCCCTTGTAAAACATTTGATTTTCTGGTAAATCACTAAGGATTATACCTCTCCACTCCAGAATTTCACCGAATGTCCAAATTATTGCTTCATATTATTGGTCTGTTCTTCATAAATTTGTCATTTTCTGGCAAACCATTGAGGATTGTACCACTAAATAATACTGCATTTGAGCATGATACCTTATATCCTTCAGAGAATAAGAACAATATTTCAAATCTGTCCCCGATTTTGTCCCTTTATCTCCCTATCATTTTTGGCTTTGTCCAGAGTTCTTAAGCAAAAGTTGAGACTTATGCAGAGGATTACAGTCAGTCACTAATGCCAAACATTAAAGTTTCATGCAGTCTTCTTATAAACATATTTACACCACTATTTATACATAAAGACATTGTTTACTCTCCAATTTACACATATTTGGTTAACTTGTATTCTCATATTTGGTAGAAAGAAACATCCCATTCTAAAATATGTATCTATATTATCTATCTATCTATATAGATCATCTCCCCCCCCTCTCTCTCTCTTTCTATATATATATATATATATATATATATATATATATATAGATGGGTTTACCTGATTTTGTCAACATTGCATATCTATGAATCACAGTTTGTTGATACTCAAAATATCAAAATTCCACTTTATTGAAGCAGAGGAATAAGGAAGATCTTCCCAGGGTAAGTTACTTGTTGTGCAAGATGGTGAACTTTGCCCTTTTCCCAACTGCGATGCAACCTTGAAGTTGGTATATTTAGTTAGAGGAGGTGTGGGGGGCACAGCCCCCCACATTGGTGGTTGTGTAGGGCATAGCCTCCCCACCTGGGTGGAATAGGGATGGTGCAGTTTAGGTTTTATTTCTTTTTGGGTAACTGGTTACTTAGCCTAGGTAGATGTTTGTTGTTCAGCTTCTTCAATGAAGTGGGATTTCAATATTTTGAATGTTGACAAACTGTGATTCGATGATGTGGGATTTTGACGTACTCAGCTAAATCCATATATATATATATATATATATATATATATATATATATATATATATATATATATATATATGTATATAGATATAGACACCTACACATACACACCCACACACCCACACACACACACACACACACACACACACACACACACGTATATGTCAATCTACCTATCTATCAATCAGTGCACTTATTTATATAGTTACATATGGGATTACTTAAAGTAACTGAAACACAAAAATGTTGACCTTTGGAATGTTGATTGCATAATCATGAAAATGCAAATGCTGACTCAGAACTACACATGCACCAAGAAACAACCTTGGAGCATGCAAAATTTTAAAACAAACAGAAAACATTATTTTTTGCAGAGTAGGCCCCCTGCAGCCCCACACACACTGCTAATTATATATACACTAACTCTGCAATTGCACAAAATCAAGGAAAGAGTATATTTCCCAAACATGCGAAATGTGCAGTCTCACAACCTATCAAAAGTCTGGTTAGTTGACTAAACAGATCTCAACCAAAACCACTTTAGACAAAACACTGCAAAAACAGACCCACACTCACACACACACACACACACACATATATATATATATATATATATATATATATATATATATATATATATATATATATGGGTCCCCTTCAGAAGATCGACTTTTTTGGTTGACACCGTGTGATCAATTTTTCAAGAAGTCAAAGCTTTTGTATAGAGATTCTAGTACAGTGGGATCAGGGAAGTACCCTTTCCCCCTTTGTAGTACGATCTCAAAGTTGGTATATATAATATGCAGGGGCTATGGGGGCATGGGGATCATGTGTGGGCTTGTCTCCCTGCAAAAATGTAGATTTTTGTTGTTTTGTCTAGTTTAACTTTTCAGAAAGTTGATCATATGGTCTCAACCATATGAAGTGATATATATATATATATATATATATATATATATAGATATATATAGATATATAAATATATATATATATATATATATATATATATATATATATATATATATATATATATAGATACAGATATATGTATAGATATAGATAGATATGTAAGTGTACTACACATAAATAATGGAAACACCTAAAGTTCACTGCCTAAATATCGACCACATAAAGTTGAATACATGAAAGTCAACACCGGAAACATCATTGGCACATGCAATTTAAAACTAAAAAAAAAAAACAAACGAACAGAAAAAAAAACAAAATAAAACATCATTCTAAGATTGCACAATCCACAGGGAAAGGGAACATTCCCCTTCCAGGGGATTATTACTCTCACACACCTGTTGATCAACTGTTTAGTCAACCACATGCAGTCGAATACACAGCTATCAATATTACACACAATCGAGATTTTAACTACCACCATATATTTTATGACTGTATGTATTTAACACTTTCTTGTGGTCAGTTATTCTGGCAGGTAACAACAGAATTACCAATGCATTTTTGGACAAATACCAGGTTTCATTGACATAGTGCAGTATAGTGATGTGAGATGACAACATGACAGATGTGATGAGCATGACAACAGAGAAAAGAAAATGTGACCGTTTTTCCACTGTTGTGCCATCTTGCAGTTAGTATACACAGACATGCAGTAGTGTGGTTGTTGCAAGGCAGAACCTTTAAAAACACTATATTTAAAAGATTTAGTGTAGTTTTGATATCTCACTGTTTTGCTTCTCAGTATCTTGTGACTGACATAAAGGGATACATGAAAGTGTCTGTCAAACATGTGACTTTAATTACATGTGTGTGTGTGTGTGTGTGTGTGTGTGTGTGTGTGTGTGTGTGTGTGTGTGTGTGTGTGTGTGTGTGAGTTCAACCCAAAGTCGACTGTCTATAAATCTGGGTGGCAGGACCTTAGGCTAAGATATATTTACTCTCATTTCATCTAATCATAGAAGCAAAAGTATTAGACATGTCCTCTATAGAACCCATATAAGAGTCTCTTTTAGAGAATCAGACATGTATTGAAAAAAGAAGTTATGTACCTACCATAATCTTCCATGTGAGTTGTCTATCTCTCCTTCATTCTTTAATGATGGGTTCGGAACCAATCCTTGGTTCTGACTTGGCCATTTACTAAAGCTCGAGGTCTTCAGCTAGCTCGTGGCTCACTCCTTATCACATGATGCTGCAGGGCATTTCCTAGATCTTGTTTGCTGATACAAAAATACTAGCATGTAATCACATGCACCTGCATAGAGAAAAAACAGGACTTATTGTAAGCTGATAAGCTAAGAGAAAAGGGACAAAGACCATGAATTGCCAAATTGTGACCTCTCGTTCCTCCAGAAGCCAAGGAAGGGGTTAGGAGGGTGGGATGTAAGAATGAAGGAGAGATGGACAACTCACATGGAACATTATGGTAGGTACATAACTTCTTTATGTGAAGTTGTCCTATCTCTCCTTTATTCTTTACTGATGGGACAGCGCCCCTAGCACCATCTTTCTTGGGTGGCTCACAGGAGTATATTCTTCAGCACACTGGACCCAAAGGAGGCCCTGTCCCTAGAGGTCAAATCTACTTTGTAGTGAGTGATAAAGGTATGAAGTCTCGCTCAGGTAGCTGCTGCACAGATGGTATCTATTGCTAGTTTAGCACTAAATGAAGAAGAGGTGAAAACAGCTCTGGTAGAGTGAGCTTTTACCTTGTCTGGTAGCCGTTTATTTACTGAGTTATACATGAAGGAAATGCAGTCTGATAGCCACTTTGATAGAGTAGTTTTTGCTACAGGCAAGCCTTTTTTACAATCTGAAAAGGATATGAACAGTTGGTCAGTTTTCCTAAATTCTTTTGTCCTGTATAGTTAGAAGCGCAACTGTCTGTGCACATCAAGTTGGTGAAACATATATTCTGCCTTATTGCCATACTTGGGAAAGAAAACTGGCAAATCTATAGACTGGTTCAAATTAGAAGCTGAATATACTTTTGGTAGAAAAGTTGGGTTTGTTCAGAGTGACACCCTGTCATTGTGGGACAACAAATATGATTGTTTTGTAGTTAAGGCTTGTAACTCTGAAACTCTCCTAGCTGATGTATTTGTGAACAGGAAAATGGTCTTCCATGTTAAGAACTTTATATCACATGAAGCTAATGGCTGAAAAGGAGGAAGGATTAATCCTGACAGTACCAGATTCAGGATCCATGGTGGACGTGGGGGCCTGATAGGCGGTCTTAAAAGATTAATGCCTCTCAGAAAGGCCTTAGATAGCCTATGGTACATAATATTTGGCCCTTCATTCCCAAAACAAAAATTCGAAATTCCTACTAGTTGTACTCAAATAGTAGCTGCAACTACCCCTTCATTAAACAATTTCTTTAAGAACTCTAGGATGGCAGATATAGGTGCTGAGTATGGATCAGAATGATTCTGTAGAGACCAGATTGAAAATCTTTTCCATTTGCTGAGGTATAATCTTCTGGTAGATCCCTTGTGAGAAGAAATCAGGATGTGTTGTGCTGCAGATAAAAGGTTTTGTAGCCTAGCTATGTTTAGAATTAGAGCACCCAAGCTGTTAATTTGAGGGTGTGAATGGATGGATGAAGAGTTCCCGATGAATGGATCAGGAGATCTGGAACTGGGTCCAGAATCAAAGGCTCTTCCTGAACATGAGACCATAGGAAGGGGAACCAAATTTATCGAGGTCATTAAGGGGCTAATAGAATTAAGGTCCTTCCCAAAGCATTGGCTTTCTGAAGAACTTTGGGTATCAATGGAAAAGGAGGGAAGGCACAGAGAAGACCCAGGGGCCAATCGTGTACAAGTGCGTCCCTTGGGGATTCCCCCAGAGGGGGGTTTAGGGCAAAGTAGTTATTGCATTTTGTGTTCATGGATGTGGCAAAGAGATTGCAGCAAGGCTGGCCCAATTTTTGGAAAATCATTTTCGCTACTTCTTGTTTGAGGGACCACACATGAGGTACTAGAATTGCTCTGCTGAGTTTGTCTGCTATCATGTTGAATCTCCCCGGGATGTGCATTGCTATCAGAAAGCGGTGGGAGGACATTGCCCATTGCCATACTCTCAGGGCCTCTCGACAAAGGGGGTAGGGTTTGGTTCCTCCTTGTTTGCTTATATACCAAACCACTGGCATATTGTCTGTCTGTACTGCAATAATTCCCAGTGGAAGAGAGTGTTGAAATGCCTGCAATGCCAGAAGCACCGATCTCATTTCCAGGACATTGATATGCAAATGGGATGGAAGAATGAAAGAATGACCTAAGATCACTTGATCTGACTGTAATCACCAACATAGGTCTCTCCTGCAAGATTTTGTTAGTATCATCTGGTGCGATATTGGAAGTTGCTGTATGGACCACTGGGTGAATAGGAGCCACTGTAAGATTCTCATATTCATTTGGGCTAGGGGGATCATTGTGATTGCTGCTGCCAGAGTACCTAATACCTTGAGAATTGTCCTCCCCTGGACCTTTGATTTTGAGAGCAGGTCTTGAACCTGTTCTCGTAGGGTTTGTATCCTGTCTGGTGGAAATTTTGCCATCACTGAAGCCATGTCCAACTGTGCCTATAAAGACGATATGTTGTGATGGCAATAAAGCAGTTTTTTTGTAGTTTATTGAAATTCCCAACTGAGTACAGGCATTCAGAGTGGTGTCTCTTGCTTGTGAAAGTAGATGCTTGCTGGTGGCGGTTAGGAGCCAGTCATCTAGATATGGAAACACCCAGAACCTGAACACCACAGGTGAGCCGTAACCACTGCCATGCATTTGGTGAACACTGGTGACTATAGTGAGACCAAAGGGCATGGGTCAGAATTGGTAATGACTAGCTCCAAGCCGAAAGCGCAGGTAACTCCTGGATGGCCTGTCCATTTTTATGTGTACGCATCCTGGAGGTCTGTGGAGCACATCCAATTGTCTTTTCACAAAAAGGTGGTATTAACTGCAGTGTGATCATCTGGACCTTTGTCTTTTTTACAGATTTATTTAACCTGCTGAGATCCAGTTTGGGTCTCCAGTCCCCTGACTTCTTTGGTACTAAAAAGAACCTTGAGTAAATTCCGGATCCTATCTGGTTTTCTCTGGGGACCATTTGGATGACAATTTTTTCTAGCAACTTTTGAATTTCTATGGTTGCTTGATTCCTGTGACTGGGTGGAACATCCGGAATCCTTTTCATTAGTGGGGTGGGAAGGAAAAGGGTATAGAGTAACCTCTGGATATGATCCTTTGTACCCACTTGTCTTTTGTTATTTTTAGCCAGGCACCTGGGTACAAAGATAAGCCACCCCCAACTGCCTCCAGAGGGGGACAGATGAGCTGAAGAAAGATTCTCGGGTGCCCTGATTTTGCAGTCTCCCCCTGTCACGTAGTCAGCATCTTCCATTATTCCCTCCTCCTCTGCCCCTGATGGAGGGTTCATCACATGTGTCTTGAAAGGCTCTCTGGGATTTTTGAAACCACATTTTTCCTCCCCTTTGGCCCTTGGAATAGGGTCTAGAAGGAGTGGAAAAATGGACTCCCAAGGCAGACAGAGTCTTTCCTTCCTGTTCACACCTGGTCAGTGTTTCTTTGACTTTAGGCCCGAAAAGGGATGAACCATCAAAGGGGGTGTTAATGTAGGATGACTTGAAGAGCTCTGCAAATGTACACAAGCACATCCAGGAATGTCTCCTAAGGGCAATTCCTGAACCTTGCTCCATCAGCTGCATAGGACATAAACCTCATGGATGAGTTAACTACAGAATTGAAGGTGGAGAGCTGGAAAGATACTTTATCTGACACTTCCACAAATACAGTACCCTGTAGAGTATCTCCAAGCTCTTTTAGGAGATCTCTTTGTAACCTGGTGAAGTGAGTAAGGTAATTCAGGGACCATAGTGTAAAGGTCACTGAAGAGAACATGCGCTTACCGTATCTGTCCATCATACGCAACTCTTTGTTTGGGGGATGGACAGATGTGGATGTTTCAGATAACGCCTTTTTGGTGGCTGCTGACACCACCATAACATCTATGGGAACACCTCTGGTTAAAAATTTCTTGTCTTCTGGGGATGTTATAAATTTGTTTGGCCTTCTAGGGACAGGTTCTACTGTGTCCGGAGACTTCCACACCTTTCAAAAAACTAGTTCCATTAGCTTGTCAAAAGGTGGAGACACCTGAGTGGCAGACTGTTGAGACAAAAAAGCTTTCAGGTAAACAGACTCCTTGTCAGAAGAGGTAATGGACCTCCAGCCACCTCTCTGTTTAAGGACTTCTAAGATTTCTGCAAAGGAGACATCTTTAGAAGGCGACCGTGAGGCCCTTCCAATTCATTGATGTCCGTGTCTGATGCGATTGTCTCCTCTGGGGAGTCCAAATGTTTCCTCTTACATAGTCTCTTTCAGGGTGCCTCTTTGGATGGAGCTTCTGGAGAGGTTCCCGAGGAGAGTGGTTCATCCCCTGGGGCTTCCTGAGGCTTTGGGTCTCTATGCTGTGGGATGGGTTGTGCAGAAATAGATACCGGTGTCTTAGGGGGAGGATGAGTCAGATCCAACAGAGAGGATGCCTGTGGGGACAAGGCTCTCCACATAGCCACAAAATCCCCCCTGCCATGACCCAAGGAAGTCTTCGGCTCAGGAGAAGGCCCCAAGGCCAAAGTAGGAGCCGAGATCACTTGAGCCGAGGCCCAGAGAGGCAAGGACAGAACCGATAAAAACTCAGTCTGACTGTCCCCCGGACCTGACCGGAGAATGTTGGCTCCTAGACCCCTCAAATGGCACTGAGGTAGTCAGAGCAGTCGAAGCCAAAAATGCCAATGTAGGTCTCAGCTTCAAAGGGTCCTTCTCTATCAGTTCCACACATTCTGGCTCCGAGACCATAGTTTTAGTTGGAGGAGGAAATGAAGTTGAAGGGATTGGTCTGGTTGGTTCTGAAGCCGATTAGCTCAGTTCTGACAAAATTTTTGCCAGCGTCGGCATCCTCACTAGTTTCTGCACCAAACGGTCCATATCATAGTCTGATAGACTCCTGGAAGAACGAGAGGATGGAGCTGGAGATGCTACAGACTGGAGAATTGGTGACCTAAGCACAGGAGAAACTGGCTCCAAGACTGATGAGTGGCTCCTGACTTGTAACACCATTGGTCCCAATGCAGGTGGAGCTGAGATGGAAGGCCTGGCAAGCTCAACAGACTTCAATACTTTTAAGACTTTCTTATATGGCTCTGAGCCATCAGAAGATGCAGGTGATGGTCTTTTCGAGCCTTTGCCTGATTTCTGAGAAGGAGACATTGATTCTTTGGAAGGGCTTTGACCCTGTTCCAGAGCTTCAGAAAAGGAAGACTTGAGAAGGCCCCAAAGAATTAACTTATTCTTTTATTTATGAAGGACTCTTGAACTGAATGAATGACATATTGAGCAAGATTCTTGTAAATGCAGGGCACCCAAACAATAGACACAATCAGTGTGACTGTCTGTAATGGACATTTTCTGTGAGCACTTGGGAGACCTTTTAAACCCTAAAACTCTGAATTCTTTAGGCTGCTTTGACATTTTTAAAGATTAGCCAAGTCAAAAATACAAACACACACACACACACACACACACACACACACACACACACACACACACACACACACACACACACACACAAACACACACAAAGAAACTAGCCCTCAGGCTAAATAGCTCTTTCAAGAAAACAAAGAGCTAAAAGAGGTATAAATCCACAGCAAACAAACGCAGACTTGCTGAAAGAAAAGCAATCACTTTTGAAAATTACAACAATAATAATTTTAAAGGAAGAACCCTCTAACTAAAAAAGGGTTAAAAAATGTACACCGCACACAACAAAACCTAAACCGCAGGCTGATAGTATAGAACCTTATTAACTATCTACAGAAAGTAATTTTACCCTATTTAACACTAAGCTACAAAAACAGGTATATATATTTAAAGTAAAGCACACTCTAGTCAATAAAGGGATAGGGGATTTGAGGCCTAACACACTTGGCCAAATAGTAACAACAAACACTATTTTACTATAGAAAATAAGTGTTTAAAGACGCTTAGGGGAAGGGAACTACCAAAAACTATTATAAATATAAAAGATATGTGAACAACAAACAGCAATTAAGCTATAATTGAAGAAAAAAATGGTTTCACTTAGCCAGAGCTAGAATAAGATGCTCAAACTATTTCAGCGGCAAACGCGATCTGGGGAGATTGCCCTGCAGCTTCATGGGATAGGGAGTGAGCCACGAGCTTGCTGAAGACCTCGAGCTTTAGTAAATGGCCGAGTCAGAAACGATCCCCGTCAGTAAAGAATGAAGGAGTTAATATGTTTGACTTGGTGTTCCAGGACCCCAAAAATGTAACCAGCAAAACAGACATTCACTCATATATTTATATTACATATTCATTATATTATCATTAAGTAGGTAATTAGAGCATGAATGAATGAATAAGTAAATTAACCAATATTAAAACGATCTACATTTATTATGTAAAAAAATACAAAAAATAGTGTTTTACTAATGAATAATACATCAAAATCAAAACAATGAACCCATCAAATAGGAAAAGTGCAATGATACACACTCTTCCCCTATATTCATATGTGGTTGTTTTTGATAATTTTTGTTGGTGGTGAAAGTTATTGTAATGTACTACAGTCAAAGTGCAACAGTTTGACTTTAAAATACTTAAGGAATTTTCCTCTTTCTCCAGTGTTGTGTGACCATGAAGTTAGTATGTTTAATTTCTGTGGTGAGGTGTTAGAGCCCCCATATGAGGCAATTCACCCCATGTGTAAATCAAGTTTTTAGTTGTTTTACATGATAGCAAATGTAATCCATTTGCTTACATTTGCAATCACTTTGGTTAGATACTTTTGTTTTTTGATCATGGTGATTGTTGATGAACTTTTTCATTGTATTTTCTGTTGATCAAATTTCATCATTAATTTATAGCAATATGCCTGAATTTTATATATATATATATATATATATATATATATATATATATATATATATATATATATATACACACACACACACACACACACACACACACACACACACACACACACACACACACACACACATATATTGGTTTTGTGTGTTGCATCATACGTTCATTACATCAAACTTTTCAGAAGGAAGCTTTTTTTTTCATCGCACTATGCCAGCATTAGCTTTGCAGGATCACTACAGAGTAAGGAGAGGGGTTATGTCCTTTCGCTACTGTTTTGCAATCTTGGTGTCAGTACATATAATTAGAAAGGCATATGGAGGGTGAAGGGCAGCAAAACTTTTTGATTTTAGATTTAATGAGTTTCAATCATTTGTGGTCAATGTAGTGGGTTTGTGATGTAGTGAAAGATAATTTTATGTCTATCTATCTATCTATCTATCTATCTATCTATCTATCTATCTATCTATCTATCTATCTATCTGTTTAGCTATCTATGTGCGTGTGTGTTTGCATTATTTTTGTCACATTTTTCAATATATCCACATTCAGCTTTCCTATTATAAAGGAGTATTTAAGTTTTTTTTTGTTCTAGGATTACCTTCTCCAAAAGTTTTTTAATATGTAATCCAATTAATATGGCATGATTAGCCAGGAATGGTCCATATAATCTGAAGCCAACTCATAAAAAAGACCACTGTGCCAAGTTTCTCTCTTCTTTAAAGCACAACAACGGGATATTAAAGCAGATTGCTCAACTTGCTGTCTCTTTTAGTCCCTGTTCATTGATACAGCCTCAAAAAATCACCTATGCAGCTTTAAAAACGAATCCACTCAACTGTTTTCCCTGTAAAGCTTCCTACATTTCCGTACTGTTTTACTTTCACTTTGAAAACCAAGTTGAAAAACCTCTAGCTGGCTCTGAAATTATGACGTTACATCTGCCAGACCTCTTGCTCTAACTACCGGGACGTTTCCTCCTCCAAAGTGATGTAATCCCCGTCTGATTTGCATGCTGTATAGAAGAGCCAGTGAACCTCCTACATTGTGATGTCAGAGCTGCCTAGCCCAGCCCACTCTTAACCTAACAAAAATGTCAAACTATAATCTCACTTTTCTGAAGAGCCCTACCGATATGTGACAAAGTACAAGCAGAAGCACAGTAACAGCTGCAAAAACTAAGAGCATAAATTTGCAATGGCCATGCATAGACATTAATTGCATGTTTTTACATAAGAAGCAGATATCTGTCACAATTAATCGGCAACACTACATTAGATTACAAGAAGTATGCAATACCGTAAGTTTCTTAAATTACCACTTAAAAAAGCATGTGGGTGCTGTCATGCAAGTCTGTGAAATATTTTGTGTTTATAATCCATCATTTGTTAGCTATTTAACCAAATGGGAAGGAAAAATAAGTAGAGTCTGATGCTTTGCAAAACAGTGATTATTCCCAATGCTATGGAGCTTGGTTCTACATTTGACAAGAGGAGTGCAACAAAAAAGTCTCCCACTGTATGGAAGGAAAGGCTGACAAGAAAACAGTACATTAATCTGGTCACCTGCTGTGAGCTGTCAATCACATGCAGATAATGGGTCAAATTACCCTTAGCTCTTTGAGAGCTAGGGAAGGTAGGTGTGAAGGGAGATGGGAGATGCCTTGAAGAACTAGATTTCAGCCTTCACAAAATTAATCAAGTTAGCATTTCTAAGAAGAAAGAGCAATAAAATGCATTTTTCAGTTCTGTTCTGTAGCATTTGCACTGCTTGTGTTTGAAGTAGTCATTGAAAAATGATACAATTTTAACCAAAAGTAGGTGACTATAACACAGCAGTGAATGTCTGTAAAATCAGTGCACTGACAGGAGCTTTAGGGAAAACATGGCAGATCTGATGACATTTTTGGAGACAAACAATGCATTCTGGATACTCAGAGGCAGACTAAACAGTCAGAATTATTTCAAGATGCCAGACCCCATATGGTCAGAGTCAGAAATTGTGTATAAAAATATCTAAAAGGCTCTAAATAGTCCCAGAGTAGTGTTGAAATGTAAGAAACACCAAATCATGATGAAATAAACATGTTTTTTGAGTCTGTGGGTGTGGTTGTCTTTAAAGATGGAGCAATCCTGGAGTTTGTGTACAGGAAGTGGTAGCAGGCCCTCCCAAGAAGTCAAGAGTGTTCCACTTTTTATGGAGCTGCTCATCCATATCCAAAAGGCAACTTAAGCAAAAATTACCTGAAATAATGTTAAAGATAGCCCTGGGTGAAGGGGTTGCTAACCTCCAACATCCCATTGAAGGGAGCTTAGCTTACTGTACTCCCTTTCTTAATATAACATCCAATGATATTGCACAACTTCAGTGAATGGAAGGTACTTTCAATAAAAAATATTTCAATGAAATGTGACAGAAATAATTGCACATTTTATTATATAAAACAGCTACACAATTTTAAACACCTTTTATTCCCTTATGTCTATATAACCAGAATTTCCACAACCCAGTCGACCCAATTCCCTTAATAACTTATATAATATTTATTTTCTTTTCTTTCTGAAAAAAAATAGCATTTCTTATGCCTGATTTCAGATGAATACAAAATGCACCAAGTCATTTTATCTTACAAATATTATTCAATGCAAAGTATTATCTGTTTTTATATGATAGCCTGGGGGGTCAATCCTTACTGAATATTTGCTCAGTAGCAGAGCTGTTGGCTGGCTGTGACTGATCTGCAACCATCTGGACATACAAACTTTTTTGCTCTTGTATTGTTTCAGTGATAGTTAACAAAACTGTACTGCAGTTATTTGTTTGTTTCATTGAATATTGTGGTCTCTCTGCAGTTTATTTCCCACCCTCCCTCACTAGTGTTGTTGTAGTCTTCTTAAACTTGATGGCTTTGGAATTGCCCATCCCTGCTGTAAATTTGTGTTTGGACACTCCTTCCAGACCCACCTCATTTGGTCACTCAAATGAGTACAGTGAGATCATTTGGGGAGAACTACCCCCTTGTTTCTTTCATTTCAGACACTCTTACCAGTCCCATTTCATCAGCTCTATCTACTGTGTACAGAGAGAGCATTTAGGAAGGACAACCCCCATAGTCTCTTAGTCTTGTTCTGTTCTCTCCCTCTCCACTTGACAAAAAATACACTTTATTCAGCTGCTCTTACTGTAACTGTGTTCTACCTACTTTATTACCTTATTTTGCTGTTCTGTGTCCTCTTAAGTGTTCACGTGGTCTTATTCTGCATTTATTACTGCTTGATTGTTAGTAGCCTGATTAGATTTATCTGCTATTCTAAGCATCTTAGTTTTGGTTTTAGCACTTGTGCTTCAGGACAGTTATTTTACATTTAAGCTTTTTGTAGTCTACACTCTTGTGAACAAATCCCTTATCAAAACCTGCCCTCCATAAGTCTGTCTGGTATTCAGAACCTTTGTCTGGACAATTCCCACCTTTTTCTCCTGCCAGCCTGGTCAACATGGGCATACTAAGACAGTGTAGCAACTACCTCATGTTCATGGACAGTCTTGTTCTCCTAGCACATAATTCTTCTACTTGCGAGAAATGCATCTACATCAGTAACCTGGATTCCATGCTATCTCACGCCACAGTCAGTACTCCTGACAAAGAGGATACTATCAGCACAAGCACCATACCACCTACATCACATAGCCAAGCACAACACACACCCCACCTATGCAAGAGTCCTCAATAAAAACTTACCTAAACAACAGACACCCCCAAAACACACTCACAAACATTCCACATACAACATCCAACAAATCACACACAGTAGACAACATACCAGAGTCTCAGAAACACAGTCCATTAGGCAGAACAATAAACCAACACAGCCCATAAGCCATAACAATAAACCAAACATACTAGTTATTGGTGACTCAATAGTGAGAAACATTGATGTCCCCCTCACCAGGCTCAACAAAGAGAAGGTCACAGTAAGTTGTCTGTCAGGTGCCAGAATCAGCCACATCACACACGCACTTAAGTCTCTCCACAACAGGTACAAGTATGACTCTGTCATTGTCCAGTATGACTCTGTCATTGTCCATGTTGGTGTGAATGGCTTGAGATGTTCCTCCCTGGACTATATGAAGAAAGACATGACTGAGCTCTCAGAGTATGTGTCCCAGGCAGGTATGACCCTAGCCCTAAGCAGCATCCTACCTTCACCAAGAATGATATCACAATACCAACAAAAAAATTGACTTCAACAATTGGCTTAGTTTCTTGTGTTTTTCCAAGGAGATCCGGTATCTGTCTGTCTGGGAAGACATGGTTGACAGGCTCAATGCTTTGCCAGAGATGACCTCCACCTGTCACAACTGGGGTTCCAGATCCTGGCCAAGGTTCTTGCCTCCTCCACTGTGCCTTTTTTAGGCTATGTCTCAAAGACAAATTTTCCAACATAAACGATCTGTCAAAAAGCAAATTGAAGGTCATGCCACTTAACGCTAGGAGCCTTAACCTGGAAATGCACTCACTGGAGGCTCTCCTCACACTGGAAGATGCTGATGTCTGTGTGGTCATAGAAACTTGGTTCACGGCTGCAGAAAACACCCTTGCCTTACCAGGCTATACCTCATTCCACACTTTCTGACCCCAACATGAGGTCGGAAAGACTAAGGGTGCTGAATTCTCTATCTTCTTTAAGGACAGGTACACATCCAGACTGGTTTGCCAGCATGATGCAACAGAATTACTCCAGGTGCAACTGACAGTTGGCAAGAGACCCATTCAAGTTATAGCTAGCAATAGACCCCCCTCCATGACTCAAGATACCCACTCCTCCTACCTGGACCTACTTGACTCCATCAAGGTACCCCCTAACACCCTGATCCTTGGTGACATAAAGTACCCCACCATAGACTGGGTGAACTGTTCCTGCACTAATGCACTCATCCAACGGTTCCTTGGCTTCATCAATTCTAATGCTCTAGACCAGCTCATCTAATCCCCCACAAGGGGAGATAACATTCTGGACTTGGTTCTCATCAACATGGGTGACCACTGCACCACTTCCATTGTATGTTCTTCCCTGGAGAGATCAGATCATTGGTCCGTCTCATTTGAAGTTTCTATTTCACCCAACCCCCCCCCCCCAAGCCATAACCAGGCTAAAAAACTTTTTCATAGCTGACTACAACCTCCTAATGGAGGGTATCAGTAGCTTCATACCACCTCGCCCCTCAGAGGATGCAGACATCTATGCTGAACAGTACGCCAGTTGTATACAAGCACCTGCATAACTGCATGGACTCAGCCAAACCTAACAGAACTAAAACCTGCTCGTCAAGGAGACACAAACCTATCTTGTGGACATCTTCCATCAACAGGCTTTACAACAAAAGGAAGAAGCTGTTGTCCAAGGGTAAAAAGGAACAAATTCCAAATCAGAAAAACTCCCTCCTCAGCCTCAACAAGCAAATTAGATCACTAGTGAAAACCTCCAAAGCCAATTATGAATTGAAACTAGCCAAACAAATAACTAACAAAAGGAAACCACAAAGCCTTCTTCAGCTACATCAGGAACCTCCATAGCAAAGCCCAGGTTTTTGTTCCGAATTAGTACTTAATGGTACCACTTACACTGATCTTGTTGACTTAGCCAACCTGCTAGCTGATAGGTTCAGTGCAAACTCTACCCCGCCAACCCCCCCCAAAGGCCCATTCGACATCCCTGATACTTGTCCTGCACCTCACATCTCCATAGATCAAGTGTTAAAGGCCCTATCCAAGGCAAAGAACAAAGCTTCCATGGGACCTGATAGTATTACAGGCTGTATTTTGCACCATCTCCAGCAAGAACTAGCTTCACCATTGAGCACCCTATTTAACCACAGCCTACTTACAGGCTTCATTTCAGCAGAATGGAGAACTGCCATTGTCATCCCCTTGTCCAAAGGTGGTGCCACTACTGACCCAGGAAACTTTCACGCAATTAGCTTGACAAGTCTGATCTGTAAAGCCAATGAGCATATTATTATGGATCTCATAAACAAGGACATAGGCAGTCTCCAAGCACTTGACCCCACCCAATTTGGATTCATCAAGGGCAGATTTTGCCTGTTGAACCTTGATCACTTCTTTGAGACTATCATCAAGGCCCTGAATGAGGGAAAGTCATGTTTTACTATAATATGTTCCTGGCTAGTGGCTTTAAATATAATGAAAAGAGTAATGGGGAAAATGGACACTCCTTCCTAGTTCTTCTTGTAATGCCTCAAGATCTCATCATAAATTCCTGACAATATTATTATTCATTGCATATTTTTGAATCATAAGGGTTCTTTTAATATTGTCAAATGTTGCTTACCTTCTATAAAACCACACTGATCCAGGTCTAGTATTCTCGGCAATACTTTCGGAAATTCTTTTTGCCAAAATCATCATAAGCAATTTGTAATTACGGTTCAGAATCAAAATGACAGTGTATGACTTGGGATGAAGTGGATTTCCCCCTTCTTTAGTATGATTACCATTACTTCCTCTTTCCAATTTAAGGGCACATTCCCACCCAGAAAAATAGCCAGACTTTTATTGTTTCCTGCTCATTTTCTTTAGCTCTTGTATTTGCACTCCATCACTAAAAGGGATTTTCTTGTAATATGGTCTCTCTTTGCTTCTTTAATTTGAATTTCCTTTATTTTTGATGTTAATATCACTCTTTCTACTCATGTTAACTGAGGAAGTTGTAACTGTCTCAAATGTGTTTCCGTTACTTGTGGGTTGCTCTCAACCTCTGCGTCTTGTCAATATAGTGTATTGTAATAATTTTGCATTATATTTCATTCGTAGTGTTTTTTGGGTCCTTTTCTACCCTGCCATTCTCATAACTCCAACTTTCAGTTATCATCCTTTCAACCTTTTATTGCCTCAAGCACTGCATCAACAGTTTGGTTGCACTACGGTTAGGTCATTTTAAAGCCATTGCTCATTCATATTTTCTAAGAACTCTTGCATAGACATTCTCTTAAACCTATTACGTTCCACTTATGCTTTTTTGTTTCTTTATATTTCTTACTTTTAAAAGCCTTCTAGATATCTACTGTGACTATTATTCCATATCTCATTTGCTTCCATTATGACCACATTTCTAATCTTCTTCTTACATTTATCCCGGGTCTTTACAGGCCCTTTTCTGCTAAGATTGAAATCCAATAACATTTCAGTTAAGGTTGGATTTACCCAATAATTAAACATCTCTGTTTCAGAAGAAATACTGGAACATGCCAGTATTCATCACAGTAGGCTTTTACTTCCTTACAAAACTTAATCGGAATAAGTGCACGATCGGACACTATCACTGGATGTGTTTTCATGATTTGGATCATGCTACAGTATTCTTTAGATAAGTAACATTTATCTAATCTTGTTCAAAAATCATATTTCTCTGAAAATGTGTATATTCCACTCCATTCTTTCTTATTTTTATTATCTTAATAATCCCAAAGATATGCATATATTTCTATTATCTTCCCTCAGCTGGTATTCCATTACATTTTGGCCCTTTAGAGACATCTTCCTTATTAAAGTTCATTAATTTCGTTTTGGTAATATTTATTCTCATTTTATATTCTTTAGCCCATTATGGTATCTCCATTAGTGATTTTTGTAAAAATTCAATGATCAACCTCATTTGTGATTGAAACTACTTTCATTTAAATTTGTACCTGTCAAATAAAATTTAAATAATGAGAGCTGAGAATGGATACGTGAGGAATTCCTTTGCTCAGTGTAAAGCAATTTGATAATGATCCCACAATTTCCATTTCATATTTATGATATTGTAGCCAGGTATGGATCCTACAAATAAGAGCTGGGTCTGAACCTATTTTTCCATTTTTTTAGGAGTATCGTATAGTTTATTAAATCAAAAATCCAAAATAAATAAATTTAGAGTATGTCAGGTGGTAATCTATGCTTAAAATCACTATGACTTTTTCCAAGCAAACTAGCAAGCAGCAACCCAAATGTTTCTGTACTATCAGGGAATATCTTGCAAAATGTTCATATTTAGTCAGTGGTATCCTGCATTTTTTCCAGATGGTGTAAGAATGTTTCTTGATTCACAGGTAACAATGGGTGGAGTTTATATAAGTGGGATTAAAGAAGAAGCTGGTGATTATAGACAGGATTAAATAAAAGAGACTGAACCATCATTGTTTTTGTACTTTTATAGAAGATAACTAGCAGAATTAATCAGAATTAATCACTTGGAAAAGACTCACAAGCTTGTACTTATTTTCTTTAAAGGAGGTAAAAACAACTCCATTTCTAACTTCTGCCCTATAGCCCTACTCTCTCCTATATCCAAAATTCTTGAGAAATGTGTCCACTGCCAACTCTTACCCTACTTAACATAGAATCAGCTACTTACACCCACCCAACACGATTTCCGTCCAGGCCACAGCACCATAACTGCCCTACTTTCCTTCTTAGAAACAGTTAATCAAGCCAGAGAGTCCGGACTTCTAGTATCCACTGTTCTGCTAGACCTTTCTAAAGCCTTCGATACCATCTCCCATTCACACCTACTCTGCCACCTTTCCAACCTTAATCTTTCCACTAATACTCTTGCCTGGTTCTCCAGCTACCTCTCTGACAGATCCCAGGCTGACAGATGGAAGAACTCTACCTCCTTCTTCTTACCTACTCCTACTGGCGTTCCTCAGGGATCCATTCTCGGTCCCAAACTGTTCAACATCTTCATAAACAACCTTCACACTGCTCTCCCTGACACTACAGTCATCCAATACACTGATGACTCTAACTTAGTCTGTGCCACCCCCAACTTTGCTAAACTTCTCTCTAAAACTCAAACAGCTTTTTCCACTACAGAAAACTGGATGCACCAAAACCATCTCTCCCTCAACTCCAGTAAATCCAAAATACTAATCCCTTCCAAGACTTCTTCCTTGGACAAAAACTCTTTCAACATCCTCAGCCAATCTAACACTCCTATTGAAGTGGCCACCTATGCCAAACTCCTTGGCATAACCATAGACAAACGTCTTAAATTTGACCTCCACATTCAACAAAACATAAAAACAAAACCACCAAAAACTAGGCATGCTAATGTATTTCTTTCCAAATCCTCCAGGCAAACCTTAGCTACCTGCTTCCTCCTACCCTCTCTACTTTATGGAGCCGCTCTCCTAACTAATCTGTCTGCCTCCCTCTCCTCTAAACTTGAAGCTTGCTATAATAAAATCTGTAAATTTGCCACAAAATCCAAAAACTCAACCCACCACTGCCTCTCCCTTCAATCTTTAAACTGGCTAGACCTCCCAAACCACCTTGACTATCTCCAACTAACAACCACTCATAAATTAATATTCTACACAGAAAAATGCCCTGCTTTATCCAACATCCTCCCCCCTTACATTCCCAACCAATCTCTAAGATCTGAACACCAAAATCTAATCTCCATCCCCAGACCTAAACATCCCGCTGGCCAGCAACTACTATCCTTCTCTCTAGGTAGGAAATGGAACTCTCTCCCTCCTTCTCTTAGAACCATACCTAACTCAGATTACTTCAAAACCCAACTTTTCTTACACCTATCTTCAAAATGGAAATGTTCTTGCTTTCACCCTACTTAATCCCAAGGTTCCCCTAGACTAAGCCCCTATACTCCTGCACCTTTATACACTCAAACTCTAGCTATGATTTTAGCAGGCTCTAACTTCACTGTATGAATGACAATATTGAAAAGTTAGCAAAAAAAAAAAAAAAAAATCTAATTTTAACTTTTACTGTGTCCTATGTGAATTCTTTCAGTGTGTACATTCTATTGTAAATTTGCATTTTCAATGTTCTTACTGTGTCTACATTCTATTGTAAATATGCATTTTACAATGTTCTTACTGTGTGTACATTCTATTGTAAATTTGAATTTGCAGTGCCTTACTATGTTTTTTTGCTGTTGGATTATCTTTTGTATTCTTCTTAAACATTGTATTGGTTGTACTGCCTTTGGAGCTTTTCTCCCCGGGCCTCCACTGAAAATGGGTTCTTCTTGGCCCAGTGGACTTCCCTGGTAATCAAACTGAAATAAATAAAATAAATAAATAAATAGGTACAATGTAGTAATCTTTGCTGATAGGGGAGTAGTACAAAAATCATTCTACTGAACTCTGCAGTATTTTTCTATAAACTAAATTATGTTGTTTGAAACCTTATGCTCTAAAAGCTAATTGAAACTTCTATTTACTATGTTTTCTTTTTATTGCATATAAAACAACTGCTGGGTCTTTATATTTATTGGCTGTCCGTTCCTTCTCTATATGTGCATTGTTAGACAGTTTGCTGTCATGGTTATGATATATGGATATCTTTATGTTTAATTAATATGCTTCACTGATTTTCCAATATCAAGAAGTGAAACTTGAAGCAGCATATAAAAAAATGCCACCTATTCTCTTTGCCACATATCCCCTTACTTATATATACCAATTTTATGGTCATACCACAATGGGAAAAAGTTAAAAAAACACTGCAGTGTGCTGTTTCTCCATACATGACAGTGCAGTGTCAAAAAACCTTGACAAATCAAAACCAAAGAAATGCTGCTCAGTTTAGAATTCCTTGACAGAGTATATGTATGCATGATATCTGCTGTAACAGAAAACTTTTTTATTGTCTGGTTAGAGATTCATTGCTGTAATAAATATAGGTCATTACTTAATAAAGTATTCTAAAATTTATGTCTTTTGACTATGAGTCATATCCGTTATTTAGAGGTTTAGTGCTTTCCGAAACATTTTTTCAAGTTTATTGTAACAGATCGGGTAATAATGGGCCTCAGAGGAGGGCCAACAGACTTGTATTTAGAATACAAGAAATTAAGATGGCAGTTAAAATGCAATACTTCTATTTTTCCCGGTCTTAATGAAACAATTTCTATTACAAGTTATTTAAAGCTTAAAACCGTGTTTGCTATTTAGAAATTTTTTTTATAAACTTAGCTGTATTATTATAGTGAAGGGGATAGTTCATATGTAAAAATATTTAATGTGTCTTGCACTTGATTTTTAGGTTATTGTTTTTCAGTCTTTTTGACAAAGCTTGTCATAATATAGCCGACAGTGCAGTGGTACAGCGGTAGCTTTGTCGCCTCCCAGTGAGACGTTCTCTGGTTCACTTCTCGGCTGGAGTGCCTTCTGTATGGAGTCTGCATGTCATCCCTGCATTCATGTGGGCTTCCTCTAGGTACTCTGGTTTCCTCCCACATTACAAAGATATGCATCTGGAATATTTTTGCTTGGGCCTCTGCCGAAAATTGGCTTTGTTCCAAGTCAGACTTTACCAGTTAACAAATGTTAAAATAAATAAATAATTGGTTTCAATTTGTTCTAATTGATTCTTAGTCAAGTGATTTTATTCTTGTATTTAAGCTGGGGAAATTTTATAAAGTGCTATTCTGAGAAAGTCCAGTTTACTGCGGACGAAAATGCTTAATGTCTCAATAAAGGTTGAAGTACACTAGCCTCAACCCTATCACCACTGAGGTGACCCCTGTAAATTTCCTAAACCATAATAGTCCAACCCTAATACAGGTCATGATAATATGGATTTGTAATTTCCTAATGTTTCTGTGGCCAGCTTGTTAGATATGGGTATCATTAGACAATGTAGTAATTGTTTCATGTACTCAGACAGCCTTTTAATCCTTAAAGAAACTAACACAGTATATGAGAGATGTACATACATACCTTCTTTGCAGGCAAAAATCTTGCTTACAAACAAGGTTGTCAGGAACACATGCACTTCGTCCTTCACACATACTACACTCCACAACCATAGACCTTGTCATGCTGAAGCACTTAAAAGAAAGCTTTCCAAACCTCAAAGACTTCCTAAGCCATCAAACAGCAACACCTATCCTCAGCAGTCACTAAATCAGATACCAAAAGCAACATATAACACCACACATAAGCCTACACCTAATGATCCCCAAGAACAAGTTCATAGGGCAAAGAAATACTTTACCTAGTACTCTTGTCATAGGGATTCTATCATTTGACACACAGATGCACCTCTAACCGGGCTGGACAAGGAGAAGATAATGGTTAGTGACCTATTTGGAACTAGGATCCACAAATCCCACACACACACTCATGTTACTGCACAGTGGGTACCAATATAATTCTATCATGGTCCATGTGGGTGTAAATGACCTGAGACATACTTCTGGACTATGTGAAAAGAGACATTAAGGATCTTTCTGAATATGTATCACAGACAGGTATGTGACTTGCATTGATAAGAATTTTACCTTCACCAAGGATAATGTCACAGTACCAGCAGAAAATTATTGATTTTAATAATTGGCCTATTTCCTGGTGTCAGCCCAGGGGAATCCAGTATCTATCAGCATGGAGAACATGGTTAACATACCACATTGCTTTGTCAAGGATGGTCTGCAACTGATCCCCTTGAATTTTGGATATTGGCTAAAACTTTATCCACCCCCTTAGAGCCTTTTTAGACAATGTTAAAATGACAAAACTACCAACAGAGAAAAAAAACACTCAAAGCAACAAAGCAACACAACCTTAAGATGTTTCTGCTTAGTGCTAGGAGCTAAAACAAGAAACTACACACTCTACAAGTTCTCCTCACTCTGGAGAATGTAGACATCTATGCTATTACTGAGACGTGGTTTAAAGCTGTAGAAAGTGCTCCTGCAGTGCAAGACTACAGTGCCTTCCACACATTTAGACCAACAGCAGCATAGATATGGGCTAAAAGTGGAGCTGTCTTGCTCTACATTAGCAACAAATTCAACTCCAGGTTGGTTAAACAGGATGATGTCCTGGAGTTCATCCATGGCCATGTCACCATTGAAAAGGTTCTGGACATATCCTAGCCAGCTACAGGTCACCCTCTATGACCCATGTAGCACAACTCTTCCCTAGACCTTCTGGAGGAACTCACTATCCAACCAAATACCTTATTCACTGGAAACTTTAACTACCCCTGTATAGAATGGGGAACATACACTGCCTCTAATTCACAGGTACAATGTTTCCTGGACATCATGAACACAAATACCCAGCACCAGATAATGCACACTCTAACTACAGGATCAAACATATTGGACCTACTACCCACTAACATGGGAAAGTGTTGCACCCCCCCATGTCACATCCTCATTGATGGGGTTAGACCAGAAAGCTGTCTCCTTCAAAATAAAAGTCAAGCTAGAAAGCCCAACTAAACCTGTAACAGTTAGGAACTATTTTAAAGCAAATTGCATCCTCCCCATTCTGCGAAGCACCAGTTCTAACCAATTTGTAATCATTCATAAAAACAAACTTGAAAGCTGCCACAGCAAAATTGCCAAGTTTGCTACTAATTCATCCTCTTTTACCCATCACTGTACCTTTAGCTGACTGGAACCTCCCCCCACACCTCTCCTGCATTCAACTTATAACAACACACAATCATATACAAACCATTAACCTGCCCAGCACCTACCCTTTAATCAATATGAATTTCCAAAAAGAACTCTTAGATCAGAAGACAAACAACTTTGAATAAATCCCCTGGATGAAGCCTATATTTGTACTCAGTAACGCTTACCTCTAACCATCAGAACTATTTCTAACCTACCCACGTTTAAATTCTTCCTAAAAGAATACCTTACAAAATCTTGGACCTGATCCTGTGCCAATCCTGGCTGAACTTACTCACTATATTTCACTCACCAACTTCAACCTAGATCATATTCCCAATCCTCTCCAGCCTCCTGCTCCACTCCTTTTTGTTTTCCCCACAACCTTACCTTATTTAATTCATCTCTGCAGACCTTTTCTCTAAATCTTTCTTCCCTACTTACCTAAGCTACCTGAAGACACCCTACCCCGCACTCTTCTTATAATCTCCTTCTCTCTATCCTTCTTCCTTCTATAACCATAATATGAATACCTCGTTCATACTAAGACATCAATCACTTTCAACTCACTGACTCTAATCATGTAATCTCTGATATCTCTTTAATATCTTATTAGAATTCTCGCAGGTCTCATTTACCACATACTAATCTATGAAGCAAATAATACAACTATTGAATTTTTCCTTGCATATTCTCTTCAGCTCATGTTATTGTTTTTTATTGCACTCTACTATGAAACATATGTTCTATGTTTTTCTCATTGCAACATTTTTTCACTCATGTTTTGTAGTGTAACTTGACTTTGTGATTTAAAATATTTGTACTTGCTGTTTTGTAATGTAACATGATAGTTTGTGACTGAAAATGTTTGTACTTGATTTTTGAAAATATTGTGACCCCCAGGCTGAAAAATGGGCACTTTTTTTTTTTCAGACTTTCCTGGTAAACAAAAAAAAAATAAAAAAAAAAAAATAATAACAAAATAAATAACAAAACAGCAAAAAAAAAAATTCCCCCCTCCCTGAGAAGAACACTACCTATGTAATGTAAATGGCTCCACTGAACACAGACCATACCATACACCAGTAAGCCCCAATCTAACAGCAAAAACAAGCACCACTGGTAGAATCCTTACCTTAACAGGGTATATAAAAAAAAACTCATTGCCATAATCAGAAAGAGCAATTCTTATAGAGACTAGAGTTCTCAGATTCAACTAAACAAGAAGCTAAGATGCCTAATAAGGTCCAAGAAGGCCAAATACGATGCTAAGATAGCCACCCAGGCTAAGGACAGTCACAAGGCCTTTTTCAGCTATGTCATGAACCATAAAGTTAAGTGTGCAGAACTGGTGGTAAATGGCACAAACCTTCAGAGACCAGGTTAACATAGTGAATCTATTGGCTGTTAAATTTAGATTTAATTTCACTCCCACTCCAACTACTACCCCCTGTGAAATCTCTTCTAGCATATTTTCCCAGGTATCAACAGGAAGCAGGTCCTGGTGATGATCACTAAGACCAAAAACACTGCTTTAATGGGCTTTGACAATATCCCTGGCTGCCTCTTAAATAGTATAAAACATGTCCCAGCAAGACCGCTTTATGCACTCTTTAGCTACAGCTTCAAGACAGGTTACATGTCAGGTGAATGGAGGGCCACAATGGATATCCCTCTTCATAAAGGTGGACCATCAACCAATCCTCGGAACTGCAGACCCATCAGTCTGACAAGTCTAATACGCAAAGACATGGAACAAATTGTGATGATGTGTGGTACTGCCAGCTATGCCAGGAGGAGTAGGGCAGTGTGTAAATATGCTAGCTAGAGTTTTGTAAAGAATTATATGTCATTTGAATATCAAACTGATTTGTTCAGATACTTGTGTTAAAATTGTATTTGTAAAGTTGCTTGTATTAAAAATGTATCAACAGTGAGTCCTGCTGGACAGAAAATAAATATACATGTATAGCAGACTGTATTGTTATAACTGATAAAATGTATATATTTTAACAGAAGACACTGGAAGGGAGGGGGTTAAGCTCAGCCCAGCTAACATTAAGAAAAATAGCCTAAAATTAAATGACTGCATTTAGGCCATAAAAATTTTATGTCACAGATTTGAATGCAGCCAGAGATGCAATGTCTGTGAACAGCTTGGGCTGAGATCCTGCTGTATTGTCCTTAGTGATGAACTAATTGCTATACTGGGGTACCAGAGAATGGCTTGTTAGTTTCTGCAGGAAGGATGGAAGTGTTGGAATTGTTTTACAGTTTCCAGGTGCTGCAGTAAACCTTAGCTAAAGTTCTATGTGACAGATCCTAGTTCATTTTCTAGTGAGAGGGTAGTATGGGAACCACAGAATCAGGTGACTAGATGTGATGTCATTCTGTAGCCAGCACTGAAATTGCATTTTAATACTAGTAAGAGATGTGAAGGGTGGACTCGCTTGCCTTGCTTTAGTAAATAACTATGGAACAGTAATTCTATGTCAGTTAAAAAATATAGTGAGACTAGCTAAAAGTTATTCTCTTCTGTGTCTGTCTGAGTCTTTCCATCTGTGTTGTTTTTTTATATTTCCTGTGATTGAAACTCTGGTGTTTATTGTAGATAGTTATTCAATATTTTCATGTTTTCTTTTTTAGTTAGATTTAAGTACATCTATACCTTTCACTGTGGCTGGTCTTTTTGAAAATATTTAACATTTGAGAGTACTTGCCTTTATTTAGTGGCACTGTGGCTGCACATTCTTGAAATTCTGGCTGCTTGGTTAACTTGTACAAGTATTAATTTTAATAAGTGTAATTGGGTACCATGGTAAGAACCTTAAAGTATGAACAACAAACAGAAGTATACCAGATGAATGAAGGCGGATTTAGCACAGAATACAATCTAACAGGTAAAAACAAGCTTGACCACCACGGCTGATGTATAAAACTTTAACAGAAAAACAATAAAAAAATGAAAAGTAAAGGTAAGCACTTTCACAACTGGAGGCTCCTTCTTCAGACCATAATACTCCATACAAACTATAGCACTGTTAAAAGTACAAGTTACTCTACCAGAAAAACAAATCAGGTTACATGACTACTTAGGAGGTGGTAGGGTAAAACCATTCGTAAGACCATTCTAAAAAAAACTATAAAATCAATGCCTTAAGCCACTTGCTTGTAAAACTGGTTTGATAGAAACATTATTATTCAAACCAGAGGGTAAATTTGCTTTTAATAAAATAATTCACCTAAGTTCAGTACGTTCAGTAATGTTTCGGATATCCCCTCTGCTAATGGTAAGTTCAATGTACTCTGTTGTTGTTGTTGTTGTGTCTTTCAGCTTTTCCCGGTTAGGGGTTACCACAGCAGAACTCCAGTCCGCTAATGATTGGCAGTAGATTTTTAAGTGTCGAGTTGCCAGCCTGACGCACAACCTTCAATGGAGGTACGCCCATTCATGCATATCTCCACACAGAAGACGATCTAGCTGAGAATCGAACAGGACAACGTCTTACTGTGAGGCGACAACGCTACCGCAGCACCACCACCGCAGTTGGTAAGTTCAATGTACTCTAAAACAGGAAATTTAAAACAATGAAGAGCCAGAATCAAATACATGTTTAGCTAAAGCATTTGTAAGTTTTTGTTGTGAATGTCCCCAACATGTTCAAGTATTCTGTCTTTTAGCATCCAGTTTGTTTTTCCTACATAAGGAGGGGATGCATTCACTCCTTGAACCAGGGCAACAAAGTATCCAGAATAAATACAAGGAACAAGACTCAAAAACTTAAGTTTTAATATTTCATCTTTTGATTTGACTTGTGATCAAAAGAGTCAGTTGAACAAAGGCCTGTCCTTTATACCAGCCAATAAATCAAATACTACTGATACTATTATTGACTTGAAATTATTAGCCAGAAATGCTAATTTGAGTTTAATGTTTCCTCAACAAGAAGCAATGTTTACTATTCTGCTATCTTCTTGTCTTACTTCTACCAAATGAAAACACCACAATGGCTTTTAGTTATATATCTAATGAGTTTCATATTACTGTCTGTAATAAGGCTTAAGACATGTAATGTTTTCTGTTTTACATTCCCCTTTTTGTAAATTGTGATTGTTGGCAACAGTCAGACTTTTTGTATATTGTTATGGAGCTTATCTCCCCAGTTCTCTGCTGAAAATGGGATAACCGGTTAACAAATGTAAAATAAAATAAATAAATAAATAAATAAATACATTTTGCCTCCAATTGCTTTAAGAAACCAAGTTCCTTTATGCCCAATATACATCCACTGATTGATATATTTGTTAATCTTTGTGAGAATGATTTATGTAGAAGTTCTGCACTTCATGATAGAGCCTCCTTTTTCAACATGTCTCCAAGTGAATATAATGCACTAAAGACATTATGTGAAAATCCTTGTCTTGAGATTCGTCCAGCCGATAAAGGTGGAGGTATAGTCCTTATGGACAAAGAGCATTAGCTTACTAAGATGCGTCAAATGTTAGACAATGCAAATACCTATATGCCCCTTCTGAAACAACAGGTTGAAGATCTGATTAATAAGGCTGAGGTCTATGTTTTTGATTTGCATATGACTGGCCTAATTTCTCTAGACTTATATAATTATTTTTCAACTGAGCATCTAGTTATACCTATTTTATATGGGCTACCTACGATGCACAAGAATTTGAATGACTCCCCCCCCCCCTCCATGCAACCAATTTTATTTATTTATTTATTTATTTATTTATTTATTTATTTTTATTTATTGACATTTGTTAACCGGGTTAGTCCAACTGGGCTTGTGGCCCATTTTCAGTGGAGACCCAAGGAGAAAAGCTTCAAGAATAGATATGCAGTTTACAAAAAAAGAACAATTCTAAGTACAGTTATATAAGAAATGATTTGATTAAACAGCATATGGAAATAGTGTAGCAAAAATTCACATACAAGCAAATGCATTTATCATATTTATACAAAATAGGTATAATATGTACATATTTACATAAAGATTTAAATTTGTCAGTTGTGATTAGAGAGCTTGGTTTAGAAGTATTTTCTATGGGGAAATACTTCTGCCTAAAAGGGGGGGGGGAGAGGTAGAGTTAAGTTGGGGTTAGACAAGGGCAGGTTTAGGAGTTGAGTAAATGAAGTTTGAGTTTCTCTTTAAAGTGGGATGGGTGTATGATGCAGCATATGTCTCTAGGAAGTTTGTTCCAGGCTTGGGCAACAGAGTACTTATACAGTACTTTGCCCACTGTTTTTGTAGGGTGGTAGATATGTAACAGTTGCTGATTTGATGAACAGAGGGAATGAGTAGGAGAGTAAGTAGTAATGAAGGTAGAGAGAGCAGGGCAGGAAGAAGGTCTGTAGAGAATTGTATGCAACATTTGTTGTGATAGCAACAGTAAATGTGGGAATTCAAGCCAGTGCAGAGAGTTTAGGCCTAGGCAATGATGAATATTATATGCAGAGTTAGGGATAAATCTAACTATCTTATGATAAGTTTGTTGTAGTTTGTTTAAGGTTGTAGTTTGGATGTTGGTGGGTACAGGGGCAGCGTAAAGAAGGAAAGGAAGGAGAAGAGCTTGAGCAAGGGTGAGTCTGGAATTAGCAGTTAATTTTTTTTTTATTACGATAAAGTAGACCAAGTTTTTGGTATATCTTTTTTATATAATGGAGAATGTGAAAGTTGAATTTGAGTTCGTTATCAATAATGACCCCTAGGAGTTTGGTGTGGGCTTCAGGTTGTATAGTAGTGTTATTTGAGGAAGTAATGACAAAGGAGGATTTATAGTGAGTGAGTGATTTGAGAAGAAATAGTAGGAGTTTGGTCTTTTTAGGGTTAAGGATGAGTAGGTTGTTAGTTAACCAGTGTTCTGTAGATAGGAAGACCTGTTGAGTTTGGGTATGGAGTTCAGAGATGTTGTCAGAAATGGAGATTATAGTTGAATCGTCTGCATATTGGATGAGGGAGGATTTTTTGCAAGCTGTATAGAGATCGTTGGTGAAGACATTGAAAAGGAGGGGACCAAGGATGGAGCCTTGTGGAACCCCAGTTGGGACAGGTAAGAATGGAGAAGCAGAAGAGAGACATTTAACAGATTGCTGCCCACAGGATAAGTAGCTGGTAAACCAAGAAAGGGTGGAAGGAGACATGTTGAGATTAGCAAGTTTCGATAGCAGGAGAGGATGGTAGACTGTGTCAAAGGCTTTAGAAAGGTCAAGGAAGAGACAGGATATATGTTTGTTATTATCAAGGGCTTCAGCAATAGTGTGTGTGAAGGATAAGAGGGCAGTAGTTGTGCTGTGGTTGGGACGGAACCCATGCTGGGTGGGAGTAAGGAGATTGTGTTGAAGGAGGTGGTTGAGTAGTTCTGAATGGATACATTTTTCAAGAATTTTAGAGAGGTGGGGATAGGATAGCTATAGGATGATAAATGGGTCAGTAGAGTGACCACCTTTGTGCAGTGGAATGGTGAAAAAGGATTTCCATAGTGTGGGGACAGTAGAGTCCTGTATAGATCTATTAATTAGTATGGACACGGAATAAGCAATGGAGTCTGTGGTGAGTTTAAGGAAGGAAGGAGTAAGGTTGTCAGTGGAGGGAAAGCAGGGTTTGAGCTTTTGCAGAAGAGATCAGATGTAGGAGGTAGCGAGGTAGAGACATGTAGAAGGTAGAGACAGGATGTTAAGTGAAAGGAGGCTTGTCAGATGAGTTTGTCAGATTGTCTCTAGCAGGGGATGGGTGACAGAGGCATTATCTATTTTTGTGGAAAAATCCTTGCATCCTGTTTTAGATGGTGTACCCTGTGTCCTTAAAGATACAAAAAATATTTGCCTGACTTTTATGCTTGGTACAAAGAACTTGAGTATGTTGAGTAACTACTTTTGGTTACTCTTGACATTAATTCATTTTTACTGTCATTCCGAATGACGTCGGCATTGAATATGTTAGAACCTTTTTGTTCAGGAACAGTGACTTCTCTAAAAACAAAGTGACTTTGATATGTATGCTTCTTGAACTAGTCCTAGAGAATAATGTGTTTTATCTTTGAGGATGCTTTTTATCTACAGTGTGTTGGGGTGGCAATGGGTACAGCATGTGCCAATTTGTATGCAAATTTGGTCTTAGCCCAATGGGAATATGAATTTATTTATTCAAATAATCCATATGTGGACAACATCAACTACTATAGACGTTTTGTGGATGACAGCTTTTTGGTATGAAAAAGTTAAACTGATATTCTTCCATCTTTTGTTGATTATTTACATACCACAACTACCTTTCTAAGATTTACTTATCACCTTGTGAGTGAATCAATTGATTTTTTATATTTTACGGTATCCAAGGATGTATGTGGCAAAATAGAGACTAAGATTTTTAGGAAGTCTTGCAAAAAGAACAACATTTTGCATAAAACCAGCATGCACCCCAGACACGTCACTCAGAATGTGCTGAAGAGACAGTTGCTCAGAACATTGAGGCTTCACAATATAGATAGCAGTGCAGATGAAGCACTAACAGAGATGTCTGAATGGTTCTTGGCAAGAGGCTACTCTTGTAAGGAAGTAGATGAAGCAGTATCTGAAGTACGTTCCCTAATGGAAACTACTGCACAACCTTATTTTAAGGAATATAATGAAGTAGCACTTAATAGGACAGATAGACAAACTATCACCGCTCGAGTTGTACTTACATACTCAAGCAATGTAGGAGTAATTTGTGAGATTATAAAAAAGAACCAGCCAGTTATGATGACAGATGAAACAGTCAGAAGGGCACTAGGATCCACAGCAAGTTTCTCATTTTACAATAACAAATCTTTAAAAAGAACTGTGCTATAAATATACCAAAGGCAACAGTCTTCCTTTGTCGGGTCATACAGGTACTTTTCCATGTCGTTCTTGTCAAGCATGCAAACATATTCTGACTATAAGCTCTATTGGACATCTCTCTTTGTGCTATCAAATCCTGTTTGACTTTTATGCTGACTGCAAGAGTTTGAATGTGATTTATTATGCAAAATGTCAAGCGTGCAGCAGTTTTTATGTAGGAAAAACAAACCAGATGCTGAAAGACAGAATACTTGAACATGTTGGAGACATTCGCAACAAAAAACTTACAAATGCTTTAGCTAAAGATGTACTTAATTCTGGCTCTGTGGATTGTTTTAAATTTACTGTTTTAGAGTGCATTGAATGCACCATTAGAGGAGAGGATATAAACATTATTGAACATGCTGAGCTTAGGCGAATTATTTTATTAAAAACCAATTCACTCCCTGGTTTGAATAATAATTAAAAATGTTTTTATCAAACCAGTTTTACAAGCACATGACTTAAGGCATTGATTTTACAGTTTTTTTTAGAATGATCTTATGAATGGTTTTGCCCTACCACTTCCTGAGTAGCCATGTGACCTGACTGTTTTTTCTGATTGGGTAACTTGTACTTTTAACAGTGCTACAGTTTGTATGGAGTATTATGGTCTGAAGAAGTGGCCTGCAGCTGTGAGAGAGCTTACCTTTTACTTTTTATATTATTTTTCTATTAAAGTTTTATACATGTCAGTCAGGTTGAGCTTATTTTTACCCATCGAAGAGCCTTAAACTAGCTGACTTTGGGTATTCTGGTGGCAGCAAATCTACCTTATAGACTGGGTGGATGTGGCAGAGTGGATAAGCTGTGCTAGCCTTTCCTAGGTGTGTGTGTGTGTGTGTGTGTGTGTGTGTGTGTGTGTGTGTGTGTGTGTGTGTGTGTGTGTGTGTGTGTGTGTGTGTGAAAATAAAATCTCAAAGACAGTATGTGTGACAGCTACTTTGAACAGGGACACTGAGAGCACTGGTGTCACAGAGAGGGTGGTCCCAGGACTGGAGTGTGCATTCCCTGTGTGCTCTTAAAATAAATTGTACTTGGTGCAGAGGGCTGCTTCTGAAAATACTGTGTGTGCATATTTTCCTCTCAGTGAATACTCCCCACAAGTGTCAGTGGTGAGGATTGAGGCTCCTTGATCACTGGCTCAGAGGAGGGACATCACAAAAATTATCATGGAAATGATCAACAAGGACATTGGCAGACACTGGAAGCATCCCAGCTTCCATCCCAGTTTTGCTTTGTTACGGGAAGATCTTGCCTACTCAACTTGGTGGACTTCTTCAAGAGGGTCACCAAGGCTTTGGATGAGGGGGAAACGGTGCATACTGCCTACCTGACCTGGCCAAGCTCTCAGAGCTAGGCATAAATCCTTACATAACTCATTGGATTGCTGGCTGGCACACAGATAGGATCCAAGAAGTCAGGATTGGTGAGACCACCTCCACCAGGAGACCAGCCACTAGTGAAGTACTCCAGGGCTCTGTGTTACACCCTATCCTATTTGGCATCTCCTTCTCAGAAGTCAAGGCTAATGTCAAAGGCCTCTGGCTCACCAGATTCAGAGATGATTGTAAAGTGGGAACTACCATAAACTCCCCCCATGACACCAACATCCTACAAGCAGGTCTACCACAAACAAATGACTGGTGTCAAAGCCACTGATTAAAACTCAGTGTAAAGAAATGTGTTATAGCATTCTTTAGAAAATCATCCACCTAAGCTAATTGCACCATCTATAAACATCATTAAGGGATGACCCAATAATTGGTATCTGGTAATGTATGTAGACAGTAATCTGACCTTTGACCTGAATGTAGAGAAAATGTTTCTATGTTGCCCAACTCATAAGCAAGGCTATGGCATCCAGGTCCAAGGAAGTTATAGTACCACTCTACTTAGCCCTTATCTGACTCATCAATGTGTACAATACCTCCTTTGGCGTGTACCTAAGCAGGCACTTGCAAGAGTTGCAATGCCCTAAAGGGTTGCTCACCAAGAGAATTCAGGGTATGAATACCCTGTCCTATACAGATGACCTTAAGGCTCTATCTCTGTTCTCAGTCTCCTACAGGTTACTGAGAGGCAGTCTATGCCTGGCATATATGACATCCTCATATCTAACTCTGATGGATCTCTTGCACATCTGCAAAACAAACAACACCAGAAACACTAGATCCAATGATCTGAACTTTGCCTGCAACATAAATGGAACATGCTGAAGAGACTGATATGTGTCTCAAAGGATCCCCGCTTTATGGAATAAGTTTCCCATCTATATGAAGTAGAGTTTATGCCTGGCCTATTCAAACAAAACCTCGATAATTGGATGGGATATTGCAAATTCACCCCTGTTCAGACCCTCGTGTCTATGATGGACAGTGGTCAACAGTAAGTAATGTCCAGCTAACATACCCCACCACATAACCCTTAGCTACCTCTTTGCTAACATACCCTACCATATAGGCATATAAGGAACTCTGGGACAAAACTGGGTTGGGTTGTATGGCTTGGCCTGTAAAGACCCTGGTGGTCATTTGCCTAGTATAAACCTATGAACTTATGTGTGAAATGTAGGTGTAAAATGGAAGCATTTGTTGGGCTTTGGTACTGAGGAATAGGCATGGAACGGTTGCTGTGCTGACCAGTCAGATTATATAAAGAGTTTTTTTTACCTTTTATTGTTTTTGGCATTGTAACATTACTGAGTTTAGTCCAAAGGGAAATGCATGTGACATAATATTGATTTGCTTACCAGTTATAACTCAAATTGTTTCTTTTGGGCTGACAGCTGGACTATCATTAATGTTACTCAACAATAGTAAAGTATAGCTTTGTGAAGTGAAAAATGTTGATTAAGCGAATGACAGGGGTCCACTGAAAATGGATTGGTATACTGAAACCAGAGTTAACACAGGGATAAATGTGATGGGTGGTATCCTAGGAAGTTATTCTGGGACATAGATACAGATGGAGAATTAGATGGAGCTGAAGTTGATCAACATAAGAGGTCAAAATATTAAACAGAGGAGTATGCAAGCTGAGGGGTTATTATTGGTTTCCAATGGTTCTACAAAGTTATATTTGCTTACATTTTATTGTATTCTCTCATGATTGGATCATAGGCAAATTCACAAAAAAATATAAAATTAGTAATATTGCAAGTTATCAGAGGCCATTTCTATATAATAAAATCAATTTTTTTATTTAAAATATATACTTGTAGGAGTAGGCAAGGACCCGACAGGTTTTATGATTCCTAGACTTATATGACTAGTTTGAGTTTTTGCAAACACCAGCAACCAGTACCTGAATTTTGTTACATAAGTTGTTAAAATTGCATTGAATTATGTGTGTGTAGGATTCTAGTATGCAAAGAATAGTTTTGATTTTTGAAAATGGGAGTGTTGAGTGTAATATAAATAAGAAGGGACAGTTTAAAGTGTTCATAAGATAAATTTTGCATTTTATCATGACAGTGTTTCATCAAAGAGATGATGTGGCGTTCCTGACACCTTTTGTATTGTTTAATTTTGTTACAGTAAAAACTGAGGGTCACCCATTCAGAGTATATCACTTAAACAATTTGCAGCATAGCTTATGTAGCCCAATAACTGTATTTGAGGGTTAGTGTTTGCTAGCAGTACCAGTCATAATTCTATTCTAAAATGAACAAGATTATTATTGAACTTTTCTGAATTTATCATTATGAAATAATTTTATAGTCATCAGACATGATGAGAGAGTACATTGAGAGGTGCAATGGTTGTTTGGCACTGGTGTTATCACAGGGTAACAGTACACGCACAGTCTTGCTTGTAATCTGGGTGCAAAAAGGATGGTATAATTTACAATCGCCACATCCTGGCTAGATATGTTATGATTTTTTTCTTTTTTTTTTGTAATGGTAGTTGAAAATGTAGATTTCCAGTCTGGCTTAAATGGAACTACTGTGCAAAATGATAAAGAAGATGATTGCTTAAACTTAGTGATACAATAATATTTATTGGACTGATAGTTTATGCATCTTAAGAATGTAAGTATATAGTGTCAATATTTATAACTTAGTAGGGTACCTGTATATTATAGGAATTACGATGACTATTACAGGGATTACTTATAGAGTTTCATTTTAAATAAGGTGTGATGTTTCAATACTCATAACGTTACATTGGTCAGAAAGAGGTATTAATGCACTGAAATTATGAAATATGGTCAACAATGTATACTTTTTTTATAATTTTCAAATTTTGCATTTTAATGTGAAGTGTCAATATTGTCAATAAAGGTTGAGGTGAGAAAGTGTAAGCATGTTGCTAAAAAATATACAATACAAGATCATTAGTATTCAAAACATTAGTATTCAAAACCAACCAGTGTGCCTGTTGTAAACTGAACATATATCAAGAGAAAAACGTCCAGACACTAAAGTGCCACTCATTCAGTAGCCATACTTTCTGTTATTATATGCTGGATAACAGCATTCTATACCAAAGACCAAAATATGAGAAAAACAGGTATGATCTGCAAAACTAAATAAATAGAAACATGCCAAATTTTCCTTATTTTTTTTTTTTTTGTGATGTCTTCATAAAATTTTCTACTTTTTCTTAATAGTGAGAAAAAAAAAACAGAACAGAAATGCTCCTTTCTCAATTCCTTCTCTTACCCTTATGTTTGTTTGTGTTTTTCGGCTTTTCCCAGTTAGGGGTCACCACAGCAGAACTCCGGTCCACTAATGATTGGTAGTTGATTTTTACATGCCGAGTTACCAGCCCTGACGCACAACCTTCAACGAAGTTACGCCCATTCACGCATATCTCCACGCAGAAGATGCTCTAGCTGAGGATCGAACCAGACAGCGTCTTACTGTGAGGCGACAATGCTACCGCAGCACCACCACTGCGGTCCTCTCTTACCCTTATGTGCTGTGCAAAAATGGGAATGTTAGTCTTATATGTATGCACAGTACACCAGCAAACAGGAGACTAAACTGCCCTTGTACAAACACATTATTTAAGGAAGGTAAGCAATTTCTTTCTTGTTACTACATAACAGAAGTAATCCACTTCTGTGTGTGATCAAACCACACCAGCTATGGCTAAATCATTATATACCCTCACGCAGTCATGGATTATTGCTTCAATAGACTATTTATGGTTAGTCTAATATGGTAATTTTTATGCTGCCAGTGCACCAGTCAGAACAGTGCTTTTAAGGAATGCATTTGCATGGCTATAATGTGTTTATACGAATCAGATTTGATGGTTGTAGTTATCTCAGCTGTGCCATAGTCTGTGCATAGCCAAAACGAATAGCACTTCAGGGCAGTGCTGTGGTTAAATGGTAAACTTTTGTGTCAGAGAATAGCAACAGAGGTTCAGTGGTGCTGTTTTGGTGCCATCTGTCTGATGTTGTATGCATTTTTCATGTCTGCACAGGTTTTCACTGGGTAGTCTGGTTTCTTCCAAATTCTGGTCTGGTTATTACTGAAAAGTGTCTGAAAAGGACTATTTCACTTACCAAGATAACATTGAACTGCATATATAAAATGAATAGTATAAAATATTTTACTGGGAGAAACAATTACTGATTATGTGTCAGTGAAGTAGAATGTTATATTATTTTGCTGGTATTTTCTGGCTCTTTGTTACAGCATTCAGGAACTTTAGTCTTAAAAATTAGATATTTAGTAACTCGGCACGTAAAAATCAACTACCAATCATTAGCGGACCGGAGTTCTGCTGTGGCGAACCCTAACCGGGAAAAGCTGAAAGACACAATAACAACAACTGAAACATTGCACTTAGTAGTGTTAGAACTAATCATTTGTTTATTTGATTAACATAATAAACATATGCTGCTTTTTAAAATTTATATCACAAAATTAGATTTGAGTTCATACCAGATGATCACTGTCTGTGACTTGAACTTTGGGTTTTCTGGTTCAGAAGCAAGTTCTAAAACCAGAGCATCACAAACTCTGTTCTCAGACTACTCACAACTGCCTTGAACGCTGGCACTTCCTTTAACCCATAATACTGTAATATAAAAGATGAGGCCTGTTCTTCTTCAGACTGCTCTGTGATTTTACTCAGTGAATTTTAAGTGCATGTTGTAAACTGTACAAGAATTTTGGCAAATGCTAAAGGTATATTGGCCAACAGTTACAGTAAACAGGTTAGAAGGCAACATAGAAGAGTGCAGGAATCTGTTTAGTATTACAGAATAATTATAGAATCAGTATACTCAGCGCTCATGTGTTTGTCTGAACCACCAGCAGAAACCCAAAGCTACATAAGGTTTCCAAATGTGGAATGGAAACATTTCTGAACTACTGTGAACTTCAGTGGAAAGCTCAGTGACTAGATGCAGCCTGCAGAACTTGCTAATATCATCACTAAACGTTCACCTATTCTCTTTTTTTTTATTTTGAGGTATCAGAAAGCAGACTCGCTGACCAGCACGGATGTTTATATTTACAGGGATATATTTACTGACAACACGTTTCTGCATTTCCAGTTAACAAGAGCAGTTTAGAACTGTGGTTTAGACTGTTTTTTAGTTTTTACATTTCCCCTGGCATCATTTTGACCTGATATATGAGAGACAGACCAATAAGTGAACTACTGAACTAATGAAAACAAAATGATTAAACTACTTTTATATACCAGTTTATAGTTTGCAACAGTAATATATATATATATATATATATATATATATATATATATATATATATATATATATATATATATATGTGTGTGTGTGTGTGTGTGTGTGTATATGTATATATATATATATATATATATATATATATATATATATATATATATATATGTTGCTTACATTATTTTACTAATTAATAAGGGGTCTGCTAAAGTTGCACTTTGGCTGCTTCCCATACGTAATAGTCCCTTGCACATGATGTTTTGTTTATGTGAAAATAAGGCTGCTTGATAACATGTTTATTTATTAACTGGGAGGTGAGCTGTTCTGGAAGAACATTTTCATACATGACCCAACCCTGTTGACAATATCCTTCATTGTTGTTTTGCTACCCGACATATTTAAAGTGTACACATCAGCTTGATTTAACAAAACAAACAAAGCAGAGATTCTTGACAAACTGTGCAGCTATTTACTTGCTTGAACTGATTTAGGTTAGTGAAAATACAACCCCTGCCATTAATTTTAAAGTAAGAATTTGGACTTTTATAACTATTTTTATTTGAATGTATTTCAGTAAATTATTATCAATATATCATTGACTTTAGATGCACTTTTGTCTTCACCGAAGTAGTCATCTGTTAGATAATTCCTGGTAGACTTTTATTAAGATCTGCTGTTAGGAAATTTGACTTTACTCAGTGGTGTTCATGTTTTGGTGCTACTGATTCTTCAGATACTTCATAACATTTTTTCTACTTTAACTATTGCTTCAACTGTATTTCTGAATGACAGTCCATTTCTATTGTTAGTAAGCCCCATCAGTTTGAAGTGTCTGCATTTCAAATGCAGCAGTTCCCAAATTAGGCTAAAAGGATGATTATGCTCACTTTACATAATTGTAAAATACATGCCTACAATTTTTACATGTTACTTTTGCAATAGAGTCAAAAAGTATTGTAGTAATGTGAAATAAAAGAACAGAGTGTATGTGCTTTACTCCACTGTTCATTCTTATGCCTCTTATGTTTCAACATGTTTATATTTGACAGTGTGTTTTATGCATTTTTTTTTTGTTTTGTTTTTTGGTCCCTGATGTCTGCAATCTCATTCATCAGCCTTCCGCAAGATCCTTTGGTCCATTCATTTTTTTGTGGGCAAGATACCATTCTAAGTCCATTTGTTTTTTTTTCAATTTCTCCAAGTCTTTTGGTTTTCTATTACCATAATGGGAATGGAACCCATTCCTAAGTCAAAGTATGATTAAAGTTCATAAAATGAGTATTATTTTAATCTTTGATGTTAGCCAGAAGTACTCTTCGCAGCGCCCTCAGTATGCCCAGTAATGACTCCTTCTGCAATTCATAAGGAGTTACATGTATCGGTAACAAATCTAAGTACGATTGTACATTCTTTTTTATAAGAACCATTGCTCCTACTACTGTTGGAACTGTCTGGGTAACCTTCTTGCACATTGCCCTAATTTCTGCCTGCAAATCCTGGCATTTTATGACTTTGTGTCTCTCTGTACGTAAGACACTGTAGTCACTGGGTGTGGAAAATTCGATGATCAATGCTTCTTTTGTCTTCTTTACCTGGACTACTATATCTGGTTTTCTCGCATCTATTTTCTGAACTGTTGGTAATGGGTAATCCCATGTGATATAAACTTCATCATTTTCTATAATGATTTATGGCTCATGTTTCCAGTGTTTTTCAGCTACTTCAGCAATAGTTTTGCGACATTATTATATGCCTTTCAGTATACAGTCCTTCTCCCATTAGTATGTCACAACCAGCAACAAAATGTGTGAATGTTTCCAGTTGTGTTTTACAAAATCTATATTTGCCTGTTGCTCTCACATGTTCAATGGACTTTGTAAACCAATGTGTACATAGTCCACTATTTATTTTGTTCTCTATAGATATTATATTTTCATAGGTCTTAGACTTAGTACTTCTCATGAGCTATTATTTTAAGCTTTAAAAGTATCCCTTGTGAGACTCAAACCCTGCAACTTGTGTTTGAAAGGCAAACACCTTAACCACTAGGCCACCCTCCCTCGGAAATTGTTTTATGGCTCTAACTCTACTGCAGGTAGTGCAAGCATCCACATTACTGCAAATGTCTACTGCCCTTCATTAATGTATACATGTTTACACACATGTATGCACATATACTGCACAGGGCTGCTATTACTAGCTAGTCCTGGTCATGTTTTACACCTAGCAAGCCTCTACTTGAATGGTGGTGATTGGCTAACCCAAACAAACTTTCTTTCCGATACCTGAGACACTAACTGAACTCAATTCATCTGTGTCATAGTCAGGGCAAGTGTGGTTCTGATTCTGAAAGTTGTAAGAATTAGTTTTGTCCTTTTTTGAGCTATCTCCAGATCTTGCAAAAACCTGGAGTATCATATAAAATTGTTCAAGAAAGATTTCTGAAGAAACTGGAAATCTCTAAATGGCTATCATGATGGGAAATGTGACTTTATTCTATGCTTAAATTCAAAGCTAGAAATACTATTGTGGGTCTATATTATAAAATTGAAGTCTTAAAACTTTGAATGTTATGATACTGGCCCCTATTCAGCGAACGCTTGAAATAGCGAAGCTGCAGAACAATGAATATTTTCCTAGAGAAAGTATTCGGTGGGCCATTTCTGCGGCTTCGCTATTTCCTCGACTGTGGTGCAAAGGTGACGGACTGGGTTAAGGTAAGTGTGCAAACGGACCGAGGTAAGGTAAGTGTGCGATAGTTAGGGACCTTAGGGATAGGGAGTGGGTAAGGTGAGTGTGTGGTAGTTAGGGACCTTAGGGTTAAGGAACAGGTAAAGTGAGTGTGCGAAAGTTAGGGACCTTAGGGTTAAGGAGCAGGTAAGGTGAGTGAGCGATAGTTAGGGACCTTAGGGTTAGGGAGCAGCTAAGGTGAGTGTGTGTTAGTTAGCGAGCTTTGGGTTAGGGAGCGGGTAAGGTGAGTGTGTGTTAGTTGGGGACCTTAGGGTTAGGGTTGGGTTAAGGTAAGTGGATAGCTAGTAGTGTATGTATGGTTTAGTGTAGGGTTCTGTGAAGAGTGTATGTGTGGATTATGTATTTTTGGTGTGCTTGTGCTGTGTGTGTGTATTCCCTTGGAAAAAATTTGCTGTTCTGAGCATTCGAGTATATCACATTTCGAGATTCCAAGGTCGAGCTTATGGTGTTTGACATTTTGGAATTTCGATAATGTGATATAGACCCTACTATTGTAAGGTGTTTGACTCACTTTCTTCTTCCAGTAACACAGAACAATGTTAGAAAAAAAATGAAATAATTAAATAAGTACTGGCAGATCACAAACATATACATGGGCATTCTTTAACGCTGTGCACACTTTATGCTGGAGCTAACATGATCGGCTATCTGTGTGTGACAAGAAGCATTGCTAATCAAACATTCAAGAAGTCAAGGTACTCTACACAATAAGCAACATTAGCTGGAGCACAAAACATAGGTTCATAGCCATGTTGAGAAGTAATCCAACACAAGTGTATCTGATGTCATTATTGGGTATGGCCAAGTGTTGCATGCACTGCTTCAGTATATTATATGAATGGAGTGAAAAGTATTTGTACCCATCTAAGTATTGTATATTATGTATGCATTACCTGCTGCTTTCTCACATAAACAGTTAACACTCTATGACAAAATACACTTCTGAAGGATTTGTAATATTATGTTGGAAAATGTCTATTGAATTAAGCATTGTGCAACAAATCCTATTACCTGGATCATAACACACAACATATCTCAGAGACAGTCGCAACATCACCATCAGTTTGTTAGCGAAACAGTTGTCAGCTGGACTATAGCAATGTTGGTGCCCTCTGACCATTGGCCACTACCTCCATTGCACTGCAGTCAGGAGAGTCATACTGCCAGAAACAAATTTTTAGCATTTTTGCCACAAAATGACAAATGATAATATGGTACTTTATGCTAACCATCATGCAAATGAAAGTGCACTACATGCATCGTTATACTAGTCCTGCTCATAAGGAAGTACAGCAATTACCAGATGAATATCAACCACCCATCCAGAAACCGTAACAAAATATCATAACACAGGTCCTATGACACTTTATGACCACTATGTAGTGCGCACACAGTAAGAGCTGTAGAATAAGCCATTCTTGCTGTTACCAGTATACTGTGTATAAAATAATAAAAGGCATCCACCACTGGATATGAACATATGCAATGTACATCAAGAGCCTCTTGATCTGTGCACTGACTGATGACATCACATAAGAAATTGTCTCACTTGTCAGAAAAACACACCTAAAGAGATAACTTGAGCATTGTGTTTGAATGCATATGAGTTCCATAAAATGAAGCACAAACATTGGTTTTGCTCTCTCTAACTGTAAATGCTTCCACTAAGCAAAATTGTAAACATCATTTCTCTTGGAGAACCTGATCCTGCCTGTTAGCATTTTCTTACACACTCAGTTGGTACACCTTCACAGACTCAAATACTTACCTATGTTCATAGTCTATAAAGCTGCTCATTAACTATTGATGTAATAGAAACAATCATATCATAAGTGTCATAAAGCAGACACATGAAGAGGATACATCTGCAGTGAGTTTGAATGGTTATGGCTCCTCTAAAATATGATTTGAGGGCTAAAAATTCTTTAAGCCATGTCAGTGTTCTTACAAATATGAATCAATGATATCACCACCTGTGTAAGCCAGTCTTGTCTGTAATGTCTTACATACAGTATTTATACATTGCCAGTTAGAACCCCTGCTTATCTAAGTCCATAATCTATAGAGCTATGTATTAACTGCTCATGTCACAGAAGACGTCATAAGTAGAGGTAACAGAGTGCATACATCTGAGGGGATGACTACAGTGTTGTGTTTGAATCTATATGGCTCATCTGAAAGAAGGCTGTGGGATCAAAAACCTGTAGCCATGTAAGTGTCACCGCTAGGTTGAATTACCCACATCACATCTGTTGATTAAGCTATTTCTACTTATCATTCTGCTGTTACACAACCACAATAGTTAAACATTACTGAAATCAACCACCAGCTTTCCTAAATCCACAATCTATAAAGCTGTGTATTAGCTGCGCATGCCTCAGAAGTCTTACTTCAAGAATCAGAAAGCACACATTTGAGAGAATGACTTCATTATTGTGTTGCAAGGCACATGTTTGACCTAAACGGGAGGAGTTGGGAGAACCCTCTGCCTGTGTAAATGTAAACTCTAAGTGGCAACGTATATTTTACATTTGTTGGATAAGCCAGTTCTACTTGTTAGCATTTGCTGACACACTCATACAATTTACAGTTGCTGGATTTGAACACCTGTCTATGTAGGTTCACATTCTGTAGAACTTCATTAACTGCTTACACCACAGAAGGAATCTTATAACAGATATCAGACAACAGATACTTGTAGTTTGCATGTCACATTTGGAGGAATGGGTAATGTGGCCTGACAGACAGACAGATAATATTGATGTCTTCATCACAACTCACAGTATGTTGTAGTAAGAAGTCATACATCACAGAACTCACATTAGTTGTTGTATTACTGAATGATATATGTGTGTGCATCATATTAAGATGTATTGAAAAGTTATATGATGAGTAATAGTCACAGATGTCAACCAGTGGAGTGCCACTCTTGTATTCCTGACTGTTCATCTCCAGATCATTGAATTCAAGTCTTGTGTTTATGTGTGCATTATTGACAAGTGTCTGTGATGTGTATACAGTGTGTAAGGTAATTGCAATTCACACAGGCAAAGCATGTTCACCACCCATTATCACTATTCTGCAATTATGTTTGCAGTTCTGCTAGTTCTCAGGAACACACTTGAAAGGGTAATAAGACAGTGCCACACTCATTTACATATGGAAGTACTTACACTGAATTACAATGAAGTCCTCATATCTGGAATTACGATAAAACAGTAATCCCTATACAACTAATAGAGGCCGCTAAAATGACTTAGTCTGTCACAACCACTTACTGTAGCACACTGCTGGCAACCTCATTGGCTTGACTGATGGCAAAGTATTATTTCATGCATAATTATTTTTTTTTAATTGTTAAACTTAGGACTAGAACTAGCAGCGGCCTTTGCTGCTCGATGCTAAGTATGTCATAAATTATGAATACAGACATGTAGACATTTCTGTCTCTAAGCCACTTCTGGTCATGTGTGTGGTGTGTAAATCTTTTGTTTGACATTATTAAAACTCTATAATGATGTTTACAGCACATTATTCAAAATAGGGAGCAGGCAGATGGTAGGAAACTGGTACAGTAATTAATGAATAATCAACATACTGACAGGGGACTAACATATGTATCCACTATTTCACCAGGTAAATGTTATAAGAAAGAAAGTTTGAATAATGGCATACATAATGCTGGATTCAAACACCTGTCCATCTCAATCAACATTCCCTAGACCTGAGCATTACTTGAGACCACCACAGAGGTAGTCATATTTCAGCTAGTGGAAATCACACGGTTGAAGGTATTATGACAAATGTATAAAGCAAGGCACTATGTATGCATCAGCCTTCACAACAATAATGATAACTGAAACATACCATATGGTATACATTAAACCCTTGAGCCTGTTATATACAATAATAACTGTCTCCTCAGTGCTACTAGCATTGTTTTCTATCACACACTGAGGCTAAAAATAGTAGTATGATGAGTACGATATGAATGCAGCAGAAGTCAAAAACTCACTAGTTTTTGCCATACGATGTGAAGCAGCAGTCTGAAATATGGGTAATGGTGCTGCTTGATGCTGAGGACAGAAATATATATTTTTGTTTATGGGCCATTTCTGGCCATGTGTACAGTGTGTGAATCTAGTTTTTGAACAAATCAAAGAGTTGAAAAGAAATTGATAGGACAGTGGTGAAAACGGGGAGCAAGCAGGGGGTAAGACACTGGGGAAGTTATTAAGAAATGTACAGGATGGAGGTGGAGGAGCACCATAGCTATCCATTTCTTCTCTACCTAACATTATATTTCTACAAGGGTCTATATTAAATCATCGAATGCTTAGAAAAGCAAATGATGATTTATCGACCCCCTGTAAGAGAAAGCTTACAAATTTGAACGCGTAGAACAGTGATTTTTTTTCCAAAAACAAAAAAAAACTAAACTCCCCCCTCCCAAAAAACACTTAAAACATAACATAAAGTAGGGGGCTTCACCCCCCACATCCCCTAACGTGGGGGGCTGTGCCCCCCACACCCCCTACTTAAATATACCAACTCCGAGATTGCACTACAGTAATGAAAACGGCAAAGTAATGGACGCAGCCAAGCAATTTCTTTCCCAGGGAAAGAATTTGCTTATATGCCGCTTCGTCATTTTGCTTTTTTGTCTTTTCAAGTTCGACCAAGACACATTTGAAAGAATGTGTCTTCGGTTATCTAATAGGAACCCTTTCTAAAAATAATGTGACATAATTCCATAGTCATATCATAAAGAATGTGTCAACAACTTAATAATGTTGTGTAAAGAAACAAAAAAACGGGTTCAGGCGCCTAGGCAGCAAGACACTTCCCTGTGGTACATTTGACTGGGGACATATGATTGAACTGACATTCGGCTGAAGAGAAATATGGCTGTTTGCAATTTACCTGTGGGCAAAGAGAAGCATACACTGTCATGCTCACAGCTTTAATAACCAAATGCACAGGGGGAAAACAATGTCCATGGTCCCCAAGGGAACATGAGACAGCAGGCAATATGGCAGGCATCAGCAGCAGGCTGGCCAGACGGCATATCAGTAGCAGTAAAAATGCAGTGGACAATGGGCAATGCCTTTATAATTGGAGTGTGTGGACCACTAACCCCTTCACAGTGTCTAAGGAACATTACCTAAAATGCATACTGGAGCATAAATATGACTACAGTAGCCTGTAGGATTTCCTCCATGCTGTAGCACACTTCTACATGTTGTAGTTACATAAGTATGTACTGTACACAGAGTACAACACTCATTACTCCTTCTGCCACTATGCATTTGGTTATTAAAGCTGTGAGCATGACAGTGTGTGCTTCTCTTTGCCCACAGGGAATTTGCAAACAGCCATATTTCTCTTCAGCTGAATGTCACTTTAGCCATGTGTCCCCAGCCAAATGTACCACAGGGAAATGTCTTGCTGCCTAGGTGCCTGAACCCCAAAAAACAATGTGACTACCACGGTTATAGGCATACACTTTAATAAAAAATATATAAAATAATAAAACAGACGAGCGCTTTCATATTAAGATGCTCTTTTTTACGTCTTTTATTTTGTTATTTACAAAATAAAAAAAAGATAGAGGTTGAGGGAGAGACAACAGCTGGTTTATGCATTAAAAGTCATTAAATATAGAAGTGAAGTGAGTAAAATGTTATTCTCAACTATTGATTGCAGAATAATAAATATTAATTAATGCAGACTAATTATTTGTGCTTGGATTTAAACCAACAGATATCTAGATTTACTGAACTATTGACGAATGCAATGTTGCAAGAGCTATTTCTTGATGTATGTACAATTTGCATATTTAGTGTATACATACTGATGTATTCCTGTGTCAAACATTTATGGACTGATGCCCAGAGAATTGATAACCTATTTTATCAATCAGTGCTATTATGAAATGGCAAATATTTATACCTGAATCCATACTTAGCCTGTGCGTCTTTGAAGTGCCACAGTCTCTCCTGATGTGCCTCTCTGTTTTCTTTAATCTCTGCAGACGCAACACGTAACAGAAAAAAATAACGAGCACCTGTTTGTGTTGTTAGGTCATGGTGTTGCATTGCCTAGTATTGGGCTATGATACTTACACAACTGAGGTGGATTTTTGGTCTGAAAATATTCCTCCCATCAGTGAAGGAGGTCCTAATTTTACCTGTTGAAGTCACTATAACAGTGACAGCATTGTTTACCCATGCATGGGATGCCCGTTGTATTGCTGAGATCCTTGGCTAAGCAATTCCAAGCCTTAGCCATGTACTGTGACATGTTAGAGACACCCTGCAGAAGTATTTGGCTGTAATGTTTTACAAGGAGTCCAATAAAATCTTAGCCTGCTCACTCACACCACCTCTCTGCTCTAAATTCAGAACTACCCACACCATCGTCTGCCATGCCTTCTCAAAGATCTCTAGAAAAATGGCAGAGAATTTGCATCTAAATCAGATCTTGCATGCACCTTCCTGTGCAAAATTTCACCGGAGAAGCACTTTCGCAAAAGTAAGCCTGTTGCCGAGACCGTACTACAGTGCGGATAAGGGAAAATTCCCTTTTCCCTACTGTAGTGTGGTCTCAGAGGGAGAATATTAAAGTAGGGGGTGTGTGGGGGGCAAAAATGTTAATGTAGTGTTTTTTTTTATTAACATGCTAACGAAAGCACTTTTTCGGTGAAAGCACTTTCGTTAAAGTGTGTTCGGTGGTTATGGATTCGGACGTTTGATCTTTCGATCAGACATCCTAGATTCATATATATATATATTTTATATATATATATATATATATATATATATATATATATATATATATATATATATATAATAATAATATATACTTGGGATCATTAAAAGTATATGCCACTAAAACTATATTCCAATGTGTTTTCATAGCTGCTTTGTTGTGTTTTTCATATTTTCCCAATTCATTATTATCTTACTAATTTTACTACTTCATTGTACTGCACATGTACTGTTATTTCACAACATGCACGCATAAGTGAATTTTTAGTATAATCATTGATATAGGCAATGCAGGCAAATAAGGTCATATCATCAGGTTTAGCAGTCATAGTGCACTACTGTATTGTAACATTAACATTATACATTGCATGTGTAGTTCAGCCTAATGTGCAGAAGAACACGTATTACCCGTAGTATGCCATATAAAGGTAAATTATTCCTAAAGTGAATTCAGTCTTTGCTCTGTTTGTGCTGTTAGTCAGAACATACTCATTAACACATTAAACCATTGAAGAAGTTACATAAGGGATGTATTTATTCTGTATTCGTTAATGTTCAAAATGCTGAGCAAGGTGCACCCCCAGCAGTCTCAATGATAGTTAAGTTATTTTGCATAAAAAAGTAAAATTTTGAGTTTTTGTCATCGGAAGTGAATCATCTTTCAGGGGACAGCATTGCTTATGGGCACTGATGTGCAATGCCAACTGCTGTGCAAATGATATAGGCAAAAAATATTCATAAATCAATGTGATGATTTCTCAAATTTGTGGGTTTACACAAGTAAAATGTTTACAATATGGATCCCTACTTTCATATACGTGGCGTTTTTATAAGATATGAACACTGCACCTATGGCGTTAGAACGAAACACTGACATGATGAACATTTTTTGTCACCAGAACATTTACATACAAAAGCAAACAAAGTCAAATACATGTTCAGCATTGCACTTCTGAAAATTACAGTTAGTCTGCTCTGTACCCATGTTATTATGGTGTTATTATTTGTCCTGTCACAGTATAATTGTGACTGTGGTCATTGCAGAAGTGAGGATGGTAAAGCATGGGACCTTACAAACAGCTGTCTACAAGAGAAGAACTTGTGATTTCAGTTTTTGTGCATTACTTCACAGTATTACCTTTATACAATGAATGTCTTACATCTTGCCATGAGTATGAATCTTTCTTTCTAAGCTGTATATATGATATGTGTTACAGTCACTTTGTCATCACAGGCACCAAATCTTCTTACAAAGCATTAACCAAGGTATATATCAAGGTTCTCTCCTAGCTCAGGACATATAAATTAAACCTTTTCAATAAGGTTTTTTTCTCTGATACACCCTCTGTAAGTGTACTTCTCATTAGCAGGGATGGAAACAAGTAATTGAATTAGCAGAACTATTAACGAGTCATACTTGCAAGGAATTACCTAGCTAAAACTATTAATACATGGTCTTGAACTTCTCAGGTGTGTGCATGTTGTCATGTAGGTACTAACACCATGTTTGTCTCTGCCCAGCACATTGAGCAGTGATTCAGGCATGATAATGAGTTCAGATCTAATTAACATATTCGACATGCATGGGGGGGGGGGGGAGTTAATGTACATAAAATAAGCAGAACTTGGGGCTGTGGAACTTCCATGATGACAAACTTGTTAACAACTATTGATTTGCTGTACTTCTAGGATTACTGCCTGAACTTTTTCATGGTATGTAGCCTTTTTTATAACTACTGCATCATAGCTATATATTGATAGCCTATTTGCAAAGATTGCTGTCTAACGTGTCAAAGTTGTGTGTTTTTGAAATTAACTATCAAAACTGTTGTTACTGCAGTTACCTCTTACTTGTATTTCATGTGGGTCAGTCAAAATCCTTAGGATGTCCAGACATGCCTGAATTGTAAAAGTTTATGTGTGTTAAATTGATAATTAAGCAAATGTTCTATGTTTATGCTGTTCTAAATTCCTAGTAGTATTATTTATTCTTACATGTACATGAAATACATTTTTCCATTTCTGTAGTCATAAGCTTTATCCTTTTGCAGGGATGCATATGGGGATGCATATGGGGATATTACAGAGCTTGCACTGATAGTTTCAGAAATGATTTGTACAATGATACCTGATGTCTGCATAATAAATATTCCCTCTCTATAAGTATGTTAGCCTGTAAACAGCTCCCCCAGGTGTGTAGTTTGTTCTGATATAATTTTATTTTTTTCTATCACAATATGGATATGGCTCCAAAATTGAAAAAAAGGGGTCATCGCTATACAAACTCCATTCTCAGATGCTGACAGTGAGGTCATAGTACAGGCCCTCCGTTTCCATGTGGCATAGCTCCTAGATCCTCATTTAGTAGAAAAGTCCTTTGATATCTGTCTTTGACAGCAGGTAGTCAGTGATGTTAATACTGTGGGTGGCCAGGACAATGACTACATGAGTGTTAGACGTAGGGCCAGAGATATGATTAAAAATGCTACTAACAAAGCTAAGGCTGTGACACGGGAGCAAAGGGCTATGGGGGATGGGCCTTCTACCAAATCACCACTCACTAAGATGGAAGAGCTACTGACAACAGTAAGGAATCCAGGCAGCTCACAAGAGTGCCACAATGCGATGCTGGGTGTTGGGGAAGTGGTGGGGAACAATCAGGGATTTCCCTTTAGTGATGATTCAGGAATACCATCCAAGTATATAAATGAGTTACTTTACGATTTCTGTTAAGTTGTCTTGTTTTGTATGCTTATAATATGTCTATCAGCTGCCATTTGTGTTTAGGGACATCTGTCATTAAGGTACAATGACTACCTAAACATAATACTGGCAAATGTTTTTGCTATTATATGTGTTACTCTCTAAGATTATTCACAGTTGGACCTATTTTCTTGGTGTATTCACAGGTGTGGTTGGTAGCAGCACTGTGGAACTTTCCCCTTCCAACTGATGTTAGAGGATCAGTAGGCCCTGATGAGGAAGGCAATGATGAACAGTATTAGTCTGGGGTTGCAGAGGCTATAGAGGCTATGTCTGACATGGAGATTGTGGCTCCCACATCCCCTCTTCACAATATGGATATGGTCATTATGCCTAGGTTTATCAATGCCACTGACCCATCTGAGACTGGACAGGTTGATGGGGACACGGTTGACAGGGTAGTGTGGTTACCCCAGCTGAAGACTTGGCTCCTCTAGCCTTCACAAGGGTGAACTACCACACAAGGTTGTCAGTAGAGATGCTCAGAAAAGGTATGCTTACTGCCCTTCCTCTGATGTCAGCATGCCAGCATCTGCCACCCAACATATATACAGGGCCTTCATAGAGGCACAGACAAATTCCCCTAGGATCTTGGAAGAAATTATCAGACTACTACATGTAATGCAGGATATGCAATAGAACTATGGCTGATGACCACCATCCACATAGCCCAGATTATGACAGAGATTATTTGGGAGGGGGTGGAAGACTTTAGTTTAGTAAGCACTCACTATCATGATTCTCATCCAAGAGCAGGCTTTCCTAAAAATAATTATAGTATAGAAGTAGGGACAGTGTAGTAATATTGGTGCTGGTGCCAGTTTCAGCAGTAAAATGAACACTTTGTTTTCAGTAGTCCAGGCATGAAGTTAGTTTGTCCTGTTACAGACTGAAACTAAGAAAAAAGTGTCATTATTACTAAGAGAGATCAGGAAAGCATCAACATATTGCAGTACTAGCAACATGTCAGCTGAATGGCTTAAGACATTGTTAAACACATGTTAGTGGAGTAAACAGCATACCTCTCAACCTCGTACTGGAAGAAACCTGGACAAATCCTAAAATAATGTGGGTACAGAGGCCCAAAACTTGGGAAAGACTTTAAATATTGTTCTTATTAACTTAGAAAGGTTGCTACAATAACAGGATTTGTGTTATGTCCATTTTTTAAAGGTTATAAAGTCTGAAACTCAAATGTATGTCATTATTTAGTGACTTCAATCCTCAGTGATTTGCCAGAAAACCACAGATTATATAATGAACAGACCAAAAATATGAGGCAAAAATCCAGGCATTCTGTGAAAATCTGGACAGTTGAGAGGGATGGTAAACAGGATAAAGTTTCCCAGTGAGGAAATAGGAAATAGGTAAAGCTGGAAGAAGGAGACTACTGGAGAACTGCTGTGGGTGGGATATATGAGTAAAAAGAACATCATACCTTTAGAATATGTGGGAGAGGCTGGATGTGGCAGCCAAAGGTAACATAGGTAGATTAAACCAGAAAATGGATGACGATTTGCAATTAGTCGAAGTGCCATTCCTTTGGAAGTGGGATACAATGTGGCATTTTCAGGCAATTAGAAGCTGTAGACCCAGGACTGGACATCTCTGCTGGACTGGACAAGCAGATAGGCTGAATGCTGTCACTATAGAGGCAAAAAGTGCACTTCAGTGAATCAAGATGTTATAAGGCAGGAATTCTCTTTGGTGGTGAGAGGATGTATATCTTGGGAGCACAGCTGGCTAGTGCCGGCAAGGCAGCTAGTATCTTCTTCAGTTAAAACAATAGGTGTTCAGTCATGAAAAATGGGTAGGTATTTGACTGCCTTGAGCTGTTACCAGAATGCTACTGCATGGGTAATAGTATAAAGATATCTTGTGTTAGAAAGATCCTGGAAAATTGGGCACTAGTTTGTATAATAAACGTAGATCTACTCTGACCAATGGGGCTGAAGGACTGTAAGAATTTATGGAATAGCTTACTACAGACAGATATTAATGACTTAGAGGTGTTACGTTTTAGAATTGTTTACCTGTTAACACTTTAGTAGCCCTAAAGTAGGCAGCCCTAGGTATTCCTCATAAAAGTACATCTATTTCCTAGGATGTTATACCAGGTAGGCATCTCACTTTGTGGTAGTCAGGAATGCAAATTTTGGGAACAGTGTCAGACACTACATATCTGGCAACTTATCAAATAGTTTATTCTGCTTAAGCAGTAAAACTTTGACTGGAGAAAAGCACATACATATTTGACTCCCTTGAACTAGTATAATAAGGCTATGGTACAGCATGACACTACAAAAAACTTCTTTCAGAAAGATGCTGGGAAGCTGTGCCTGGACTTTTCCAGTAAAAGTACACCTCATACGGCTAATGCAGAATATGTTACTGACTTGATTGTGTTACTGAAGGAATAGAGCATTATGATTGGATTGCTGATCGTAATATATATGTGTTCGAAACAAGAATGCCAAGAAATTTTCGAGAGCTTAGCTCCCAAGAGTTGAATCTTGGCATCCATATCAAGAACAAATAACATTTTGTTGCAGTTAAGAGATCTTAACATAATTATTTGTTGTGCATGGAGATTTATCTGCTCCATGTTCAACTAGTTTGTGAAAAGTAAGATAAAAAAGCAAAACAAACAAAAAAAAACACTATGTTCTGATGGTTTTGAAAGCTGGTAAAGCAGTGGTGGAGTGTGGCTGACACCCTTATGTTTACCCTGTCTAAGGTAAGCAGTTTAATTCAAACTGCTGTGTGCACTTTAGCAGACACCAGGCAGAATAAGAGTTGAAACTAAACCAGTCATGCCCTACTGATGATGTTTTCTGGTCAGCTCTATCTGCTTTAGTGCAGATTCATTGTCAACAATGAGTAGCAGGGGGCTTAACAATTAGTGTTGTTAAGGTCAAGTCTTGCACTAGAGTAGTGCTGAATCAGGTTGCAATTTAGCAGGTTTTCAGTATAATAATGGTTTTCCATGCACTACATATGTGTTAAGGACACAGGTGCATACTTCATAGGATTATTTTCTGGATGGCATTTTGTGGTGCAGTTCATGAACAGCTTTTTAAAAGCAAACTAGTTCCAGTAGATTTAACCGAAGATTATGCCAAGTTAGGAAGAGAGGGCTTGCTTGGTAAAAAGGGAGATAATCAGACAGCAAGGAGTCAAAAGGCATTGCCATCTTTCACCCAAAGTGACACCAGATGTGACAGGATGGACATAAACACGTAATCTTGGGAAAGAGAGAAACATGTTTTCACATCAAGCAAATGGAGCCTGTTTGATAAATTATCATTTCAGGTAGATTCTGTAGAAAGCAATAGGGAAGTTAGAAGGTGATACAGGACAATAACACATGATATTTAAAAATACTAAAAGCCAGTTCACCCCTAATGTATTTTAATATCTGTAATCACAAATCCAAGAAGTATGAATGACACAGAATAACAACAAATACCAAAGCTTTCCATAATGCTATTAAAACATTTTTACAGGAAACTTCATCTCCTGCACACCAACATGGATGCTGTGCTCCCCACACCCCAACACTTATGTATACCAACTCTAAGACTGTTGTATGTCAGAGTAAGGGAAGGACTGCAAAACCACAAGCAGTATACAGCTGCCATTTTTGTACATATACTCTCAAAGCACTGAGGGTCACACTACAGATTCTCTCAGTCTCAGACAGGATCGCTGATACCTCACTGTAATATCTTAGAATTAGAATTATCCCTATGCAGACTGCCTCAAAAAACTCCAGCTTTACTCCATCGGATATCGCCTACTCAGAGGTGATCTCTGCCAAACATACAAAGCTATGTCAAACCCAGAGCTGTTGGACATGCTCAACTTAAAGAAATCCCAGTCCCTCCGAGCTACATGCTCTAGGGACCTAAACCTTGTCACCACAATAAACAGAACATGCTGGAGGGATAGATTCCTGTCCCAGAGACTTTCCATACTCTGGAACAAACTACCTATCTATATCAAACAAAGCTCCTCATTAGCACTCTTCAACAAAAATCTTGATGATTGAATGGGAAATAGGAAATTCACCCCGGGGATCACCTCTGGGGCTCTGTTCAACAGGGGCACAGGAAAATATTTTTCTTGGGTGGCAAAAGCCAGGGTACCTTTTTGGCTAGGCTTATATAGGCCCCAGGGCCAATAGCCTAGTACCTACCTATGAACCTATGAACCTATTCATATCCACCTTACACCTGAAGCAGACAAGTATTTTTCATTTCTATCAAACCAAACTAAATCTCAGAAATAAACAGCAATTCGTTTTCTAAAACGGAATGATCAAACCACTGTTTTTCACAGAACTACAGATGAAAGGACAAACATCCAAAATATTTGGATTACTTTAATTCAGAGATCACATTGCCTCAGGAAAAAGACACTGCCCTTTCCTCAACCACAGAGTTTGAAGAATTAAGTAGCAAGGGTATGAGTGAATTGTGCTTACCCCATTTCAACTTCCTATATGACTTTGAGAACATTTCACAATTCATTCACATTTTAATCATCATATTTAGGAAGTAAAGGCAAAATACCCTAAAAAAAGTGCATTTTTTTGCCATCATTAGACATATTTGGGTGAATGAAATTTGGTTTCACTGTGTTATCACAAGAACTAGTAGTGAATAAATTCATGATTACAGCTTCTTGAATTATAACATTTCAAGACATTTTGTTACCTCAGAAACAGAACTAATAATAAATGTCAGTGTTAAAATACTAACAGGATTTTGTAACAAAGATAGCAAGCAAATATTCCAATAGTTAACACAAATCTGGTTAAATGTTTTGTCAGGGGCAAGCCAAAGAAGATGGATGCCCTCATTGTGTCTAGGACTCTCACACCCTTTATTTATTTTCACTCTAAGAGACTGGCAACTCAGAGAAATAGCAAAAATGAAAGTATTAAAATATTCATGCAGCTATTTGAAATTGCATTATTGTAATGAAAACAATGAATGTGCTACAGATGAGGGTGCTGGGGAACTCACCCCACATAAAGAAAAATATGTTAGCATTTCTCAGATTAATTGTCAACAGATGGTATATTCTGTTATAAGAAATCAAAATGTTGCTGGATGTTCCTTTTTGCTAACCAACTAATTTACAAATAATACAGATAACACAGAAACTGACCCTCCAGTGACAGGACAATATAGTACAGTGTTGACAAATTAATATTTTTGGGCTCACTATTGCACAAAGAACACTTACATCTCTTCATTGTACCCACTGTTACTGAGTTCTCATTTGATGAAATTAGTAAGAAAGGACCATTTCCAACCCATGCCCTGGGTTCATGAAAGCTCCATGCAAGAATAAGTCTATTGTTGCACCAAGCAGATTGTGCCCGTGCAGCACATTAGCGTGCCTTGCATATTCATGAAGGCACGCTGCTGTATAACCTGCACTGACACAATCTGTGAATGAGTGCAGGGGGTATTTCTGAGCATTGCTTGCGCAGTAAACATGCCCCATGCACTCAGGAAGTGCCATACGGCACTTTGAAAACAAAAAAGTAGGGAAACTACACTGAGTTGCTAGGCATGTCACCAAGTACTGTCTAAACTACAGGCAGAGTGACACAACACTAACCCAATTTTGCTGTGGGGGAATACACATGTAATTGCAAATATATCAGGCACTACAGGGATGTAACAGCAATGACCAACAGACACCAGTGTGAAAGTGCATACCAAGAACCAATCTCACCGCATTCAAAGTGACATACTGGTAAGCCACACGAACAGTAGAGTATATGGACTGTGTGAACAAAATCATCAGAATGTTTGTCACTCACGCACTACCCCTACATATACTGGCCCAATTCACAGTGTAGTCTGATGCCTGACTGTGGTATGGGACATGTGTCAGTCTGCTCCTACAAACATATACAGCTGATGGAGCACCAGAAGCTGGAGCAGCATGCAAAGTTAGATAGAAAAGGACCCTCAACACGAAAACCAGCAAGTAGTACACCAAGGCAGAAGAAGGTAAAAAACTCCAAACCACAGTATTCACTTCAAGGTTTATTCAAGGAGGATCCCAAAAGTTAGCACTTTCACGTTGGTCTACAACGCTTCATCAGACTTCAATAAAAACTTGCCATTACTCTGTATCTAAATAGTGCTTGCAATTAGTCAATCAGATGGTATTCTAATTAAGCATTTAAAGATATACAGAGATATCAGCGTTCATATGCAATGATGCATTTCTAAAAACATTTTTTATCTATATGTACTTAATCAATAACATATGTTATACGTCATAAAAGAATAAGCATAGAAATAAAAATAAAAATAAACACTGACAACATTAAGCCCTAAAAACTGTGTGTGTATATATATATATATATGCACACATGTTTACATAAAAAACACATCATAAGGGTGCAAAAAACAAGTTCTAATATCTAAATATATCTATGCAACACTTACAACATATTTTGAACAAGTGTATATATAGTGAATCTATATATATATATATATATATATATATATATATATATATATATATATAGCTCCTATATCATTACATTCAAGTGGTGGCAATAAACCTTACTAAAGGCTATATGGTCTGGCTGCCAGATGTGGTTTAAGTGACATCTTGTCATTTAAGCCATATCCCATATGTGCCTGTAGTCTAATGATCCATTTGTTTTCCATTTCCTCCGTATAATTTTTAATATTGCCTAACCTAGATGTTTTATTCACTAATTGTAACACCTTAAATTTAAACACATGTTCAAGGCCATTTTCTACAGTGTGTTTGCAAGGGCATTGTTCATATTTTCGTTATTAATGGCGTATATGTGTTCTCTAATTCGTTCTCTCAGAGTTCTATTTGTCATACCCACATAAAAACTATTACATAGTTGACATTGTGCTAAATAGATCAGATCATGGGACCTACAATCTGCATAAAAATTAAATTTATATACACGGCCCGTGGTAGGATGTTTAAACCCATTTTCTTTAGAAATATATATGCACTGATTACAGGACCTACACGCAAAGGTCCCTACTCTTTGTGAATATGTTCTCTTGTTCCTAGTCTCCTCATAACATAACAACCGTTTCAGTGACCTCATATTCCTGTATGTTAAATGTGGTCTAGGGTCTACTAAATCTCTGATCTTTTCATCAACTTGTAAAATCTTCCAATTATTTTCAATAATCTTTCTTATCTGTGTATTCCTGTTGGTATATGGTATAACTAATCTATTCTTCTTAGATTTCTTGCTGTTAACTTTCTCAGTAACCATATCTCCAGTCTGGGTCTTTTTATTAATATTATAGTCTTTATGTCTATGAAAGAACGGAGTTCCTTTGCCATTCCTTTGTGTCTTGCAACAACCCAATGCTTCATCTATCTCTTTCTTATTATAACCTCTATCCAAAAAATTCTCTTTCAACATTTCATTATGCTGTATATATTCATTCTCCTTTGTAGTTAATCTAGAGACCCTATATGCTTGGCTCTTGATAATGTTTGAATAGATATGCTTGGGGTGCATACTATCTCGATATAACAAGTTGTTCTTCCAACAGGTCTTCCTATACATACATGTATTAACACCATCTATATCTTTTTGAACCATAACATCTAAAAATTGTATATTGATCTGTGAGTAAGTGTGTTCAAAAAATAAAAAACTAGTGGCACTATTAATGTATGTAATCAAATCCATAAGGTCGTGTTCCGTACTGTCCCATACAAAGAACACATCGTCCACGAAACGTCCATAGTATTTGATGTGATCTTTAAATCTTAAATTGTCTAACAAATATGTGTTCTCCCAATACGCCATTACCAAGTTGGCATACGCATTGGCGCATGGTGTGCCCATGGCTACGCCCTTACTTTGTAGATAATAAGTTCCCTCATAACATAACACATTGTTTTCCAACACAGTTTCAAGAATCAACATTAGTTTTATAACTTGATTGTTGGATAATCCATGTTCTAAAAGTATTAATCTTACATATTCTATTCCCACATTATTGGGAATTGATGTAAAAAGTGATCTAACATCCAAGGACACTAAAAAATATGTGTTATTGATAGGTTTTTCATCATTAGATCTAGCTAGATGTTCCAAAAATTGTTGTGTGTCCCTTAGTACTTGTTTAATATTAGCTAGTATGGGTCTGAACTGTTTATCTAAATATATAGACATGGGATCAGTAAGCCAGCCCTTGCTGGACACTATAGGTCTTAAAGGAGGGTCAAGGGCATCCTTGTGAATTTTAGGAAGACCTCTAAATGTAGGAACTAATGGCTTATCAACTAAGAAATAATTGTATAATGTCATGTCAATAACATTGCCTAATAGCAAGTCATATAGATTACTATGAACATTTTTTATCAATTTATTCAAAGCTGCCCCATTCAGCATATTATATGTTGTCCTATCTGCTAACATAGACTCCATTTTATGCATATATACATCTCTGTCCATAACAATAATGGCCCCACCTTTATCAGCCTGTCTGATTATTATATTCATATTATTTTGTAAGCTCAATAATGCCTCATATTCATTCTTGCTCATATTATAAAAATCTGGCTTGACATCATGTTGGTTATAGAGTTTAAATAAATCATCTTCACAGGCCCTTTCAAAAGCCTCTAAAATAGGGTGTGATGGTGGTATAAAAGTTGATGTTTTTTTATATGGACACAAATCTCCACTTTCATTGCCAAACAACAACTTTAGTGAAATGTTTCTAGTGAATAACTTAACATCTAAAATAATATCAGCAATATCAGTATAGCAAGAGGGTATACAATTTAGCCCTTTGCTAAGAACCCGTGATTCAAAATCAGTTAGTTCATACCTTGAATTGTTATAGATTAAGTTGTGTTTATGGGTCGCAAAGTTTTTTTCTGTTGTTGAAATATCTCCTCCATGTGTTTCCTTTTCTTCGTTTGATTGTGTGGTGATCATGTTTTCCTCTCTTGTAGAGGTAGAGGAAAAACCAGTGAACTGTTAGAATCCAAGGGGGCGGAAACCTCAGTTGGAATCAACGTTGTAGTAGCAGAAACTCGTTTATTGTTTGTATTGTTCTCCAATCTCATGTCTACAGAGTTTGAGGAAGGTAGCGGTGATAATAAAGTAATTTTATCAAGTTGTTCAGAATGTACAATGACATTTGAAGTCAACAGTTTAGCAGGACGCTCCACCATGTGTGGCTGTATTGTCGTCGGTTCCTCGCATCGAGTGGATACATCAGCTGACATCGATCGTCCATTAGAGGTGGATTCATTTACTGACATCACAGAAGCACTAACAGCTGGTGTGTGTGAACTGTCACAGTTGTTGCTAGCATTCAACGTATCAGTTATAGGAACAGTTTTGTTAGAATCTCTGGTGAACCTGTCTCTCGGCCAAGAGAAGACGTTACCGTTTTGAAAATCACGGTAATCACGTTCCAACTTTCTTTTTTTATCTTGAAGTGCCTTCTGATCTAACAAAGAAGCCATACTTCGTAGATCATTGTACACCACATCCAATTCACAGGAATTGAGCATACTTTGAAGTTCATATTCAATCACTTTTATTTCCGCTAACAAAGCAGTTTCTATAGAGTTGTATTGTTCAATAAGAAGCTTAATGTAGGAGAAACTAGTTTCTGGATTGAGTTTTTGCCATTTAGACAGTAGCTCAGGGTATAGATTACCATAGGTAGGCATCTTAAATATCCGTAAGCCTCTGGGTATCAAACGGAACGTAAGACAAGCCTCCATATGTTGTTTTTGCCACTGAGTTGTTTTAAGTTTCTGCAGTTTATTCTCTAATTTCCTTGTTACCAACATAATGTCCATACTGTGCTTAATATTACGATCAGCTTCATTGCTATTCAGTAAATCTTTAGATGTCAGTTTAAGTTAAGTTAAATAACAACAAATATAAGATAAAATTTAAACTTAACTGTAATTCAAAACTAATAGTCTATGTAGCAACGTGTACCTTGTGTACTGCGTTCTACATAGGAAAAACAGAACGACGCCTAAAAGATAGAGTTTACGAACACACATATGCAATTGCTAATGGAAAAATGGAAAATGCTTTGGCAAAACACACAACTACAAATACAGGACACAAGTTTAAATTTACAGCGATTGACCAAGTTGTAACTGATATTAGAGGGGGACCTTATAACCTACTATTGGAAGAACATGAATTAACTTGGCAATGGTTAACTAATGCCTTTACAAAACCAGGGCTGAACGAACACTGTAATATTTCATGCCTGTTAAAATTGAGAAGCTTAGTTAAATAATAATAATATTTTTTATGTTTATTGCTTTTATGACATATACATTGATAAACTATTCAGTTGTCACTGCCTTTAGTTTATTTAGCTACCACTTCAGTTTACCCATGGTATTTTTATTTTTATTTTTATTTACACTTTTTCCTTAGAAAAAAGGAATTTCTTTACAATAATAATTTTTTAATTAAATGCCTTTAAACTCATCAACTTACCCACCATAACATATCAATGTATTTATTCGTGGCAACACTGGTCAAACATAGCTTGTTATATGTGAAAGTGTATATGAGGATATATAGTTACAAACTTATTAGCACATTGGCGAGCATTGGTAAATAAATATATATGTTGGTCTCTATAACATACACTCATTTAACTATATATAAGAGTATATTTAGGCTTGCAGCAGTATATATATATATATATATATATATATATATATATATATATATGTCTTTTCAGCGTATTACATACATTTTATTGTATCATATTTATAGATTTAGTTGTTTAAATATGTATTTGTTTTGAATTTTATTATATTGGCAAAGTGCATTGATATGTATACTACATTAAGTTTATAATTGATTTTAACAAGGAAATGACGTTTTACTATAAATGATGCACTTTGGCTCTCATCTGTGTCTGAAGAAGTTGCTCTAATAAGAGCGACGAAAAGCGCTTTACACTACTTTTATTAAAGCTTTGTTCCTCGTAGTCTGCTGTTGGTGTCTACTTTGGAGTTTCTGTTTCTCATAATCACCCTTTCTCAGTATCCACCATTTGATCCATGGTGCTGCCCTCACACTCCACCCCCTCTCCTTGATCACCAATGTCATCCCACAGGCCAACCTTCCATGCTGCCTAAATACACTTTCCCTGTCATCACTTTACAGTTACCAGTCCCCTTCAAACAGGCCCACCTGCATAAGAGATAATCCACCTGTGTGCATCTTCTTCCACTCTTGTATGTCACCTTATGCCCCTCGGTCTTGTAAAACTATGCATTCACTGCAGCCATGTTCAACCTCTGTTGCAAACTCCACCACCATCTCACCTTCTGCATTCCTTTGCTTAGCACCATACCTACCCATCACTTCTGCTTCTGCATCCCCCTCTGTCTCCTTCACCAACATGCCCATTGAAATCTGCTCCAATCACCACTCTCTCAACCGTGGGTACACTCATCACCACTTCATCAAACCACACCAATGTATGTCTGTCTCATTCATGACACGCACAATTAACGGAGCATATGCACTAACAACTGTCATCATTACGCCATCAATTACCAGCCTCCTAAACATCACTCTACCTGACACTCTTATCACCTGCACAAACACTCTTGGCATAATGTTCCTTCAGGTTAACCCCTACACTAGTTCCCCTCCCATACACACCATAATAGAACTATTTGTACCTGACTCCGATACACACAGCTGTACACCCCTTCCATCTGGTCTCTGGCACACACAATATATCCACCTTTCATCTGTCCAGCATATCAGCTAGCTCTGTCCCCATACCAGTTATACTCACAACATTAACAGTTCCTACCCTTACTACCACACACCTAGCCTTTCTCCTCTCTGCTTGCCATATGAGCATCAGACATCCTCTAGGGTATGTCTGTGAATGCAAAGGCTACTAAACTATCAAATGACATACCTGTGTTACAGCAATATGAAGACAGTGTCACTAATTGTGACCCATAGCCCACCATGTATGTGTGATGTCCTGTCCTAACAGGTTGACATGACTCACTGAGAAGCAAGACTGTAATTACAGTGTGCCATACTGACATAGAACAGAAATGTATAGCAGGTATTACCTGTGCATATGTATGTATGTATGGGTAGGTGACTAGGTGTACCTGGCTGCCTCATAACAACTGACATGGGATGCAAAATGTCAGGTAAATAAGCTGTACATGTGTGTAACCTTAGTTTCTGTGCATTTAACAGAGTTACACCTCTACAGCTAAAGGTGGTGTCATTGCCCTGGCACAGACATGGGTAGTATAATGAGCATGAATATCACATTGAAATTGTAGAGTTGGCCAACTGTGTTCTGACCCTGTGTCCATGCCTACTACAAACAGATATATGACCACCCACATAGCTGTATGGCTTCAGCAATACCTTACTTGTAAAACCTGTCTCCACCAAAGTAGAGTAAATCCCTTTGCTGGGCAGCAGCAATGCACAAAGCACATAATGTGATGCTATATTTGTTATACAGGGCAAAGTAGGAGCAGGCACCAATTGGGCAGCATGTCAACCTTTGTCTGAATGAGCATATTAGGTCACGTGGATTACTGTAAGGCTAACTGTGAGTACAAATTGGACACATCCACTAAGGACAATCACAAGGCCATCTTCACATATGTCTGCAGTCTCAGAGGCAACAACCCAACTCACCCTGTAATGGTGGTCAATCACAGCACATACACACACACCATAGCTACTGCCAACCTACTGCAGACAGGTTTAGGGCAAACATCACCCCCCTGGCTCACCATCAGTATAGGTGGATATGCGCAGCACATGCACCCCTCCCATCATCATCATGGCTCAGGTGCAAACTGCCTAATCAAAGTTAACAAAAGCAAGTTCCCTTGGGGCCTGATAACATTCCTGTCTGCATCCTACATAAATCCAGGCATATGCTTCCAGCTCCATTACACACTGTATGCAAGCAAAGCTTGAGCACCATTGACATCCCATCTGCAAGAAACATGGCCACTGTCATCCCTCTACACAAATGTGAATGATGAATGGTGGTTTATGCAATGCACTGGCCCTCATTGGGGGGAACATGACACATTAGGACCAGGAGTACAATGCATGTTCATACTGTGCTGCCAGGTACAGAGGGTATGATGTGTTTGTAAGTGGTGGCTAATGATAGTCCATATTCATGTGCTGGCTCTGTAAAGAATTCTGGTCAATGTCTGAAGTCCTGTGATGTGTTTCCCTGTTTATGTCTTCCAGGTGCTATGCAGCAGCAACCACCTTACAACAATGCAGAGACAGCAGCCATCGCAAAAGCTGTAATCTTAAACCATGCCATCCTTTCTGGTCGTAGCCAGCAAAATCTGCAGGAGCAGACTACCCTGTGGGATGAGACTGTTCACAGAGTGAATGTCTTGGGCCACCATGGACGCACATTCAATCAGGTCAGGCACAGAGCAACTGACCTGATACTTCATGCCCGGCAAAGGGCTGCCGCTGTAACGAGGGACCGTACTGCTACTGGTGGGGGGGGCAGCCACACTGGCCCCACTTACCTTGACAGAGGAGCACCTTGTTAACCTTGAGGTAGCCCCCACACAAACTCAACAAGGGAAACAGCAGTCGTGGTGGTGGGTGGAACCCAGGCAACAGGCGAGGAGCATCCAGGTAAGGCCAAAAATGCACATCAATGTAATGAGGCAGCATTTACACTGTCTTCTACAGAGTCTCTAGATGCATATATCAGTGCAAAATGGATTAGTGGGTGGGGTGTAGTAATGCACACAAGTGCACATATATGGTGAAGGACAGAAAATTGTGTAATATCATAGTGTGTACTGTAGCTGTACAGAAACATAGCATTCATCTTGTACCAATGCCTAATGTAAATCTGCTGACAATGCCTCTCCCTCAAAACTACTTAGGCCCCTCTGGTCTGCACATGGGACGGCAGCCTGAACCCAGTAAGTATGGGTTTTTTCTGTTGTGGCACACTAGTACCCCAGGCATGCTAAAGTTAATACATGTGACCATGCACACGACTGTTACACTTAGCCATTTGGCAATATCTGCATGTTCACTTGTGGTGGTGTTTATTGCATTGCATCACGGTGGTCATCACAGGGGCCTATTTGCAGGAGATGTCACATATCTGTAGCATACCTCACAACCTGCCATTTCAGGACATCTGGACAAAGACTGACAAAATGGGTAGACAAAGGCCCAAAACTAGGGTCATAATGTATAAATTAGTAGTATAGAGTGCATATAAATGGTGTACACACCTGTTAGAATGCCAGGTATTCCTGATATACAAAAATGATAGCACAACAGACAAGTTCAAAATACTGCCAACCTTTCAAATGACCTATAACCTGTACAATTCAACTGTAAAGCAAGCAAATCTGTTAGGGGAACAATAATGACACATAACAATAGCACAACAACCAAGATGCATATGTGTGCACAGGCTGAAGCTAGTACTGTGTTGAGGCAGCTTTTGATATAACTACAGCAGTACATCTTATTGGGTACACACCTGCCATCAATTACAGACACTCTTTGATGAATAGCAAATAATGGTTATCTGGCCTACCAGGATTATCCTAACATATACCCAGTTGCCTGCTACAGCAACAGCCATAGTTCACACAGAGCTGATGAAGCTGCTAAGGGACCACATGTTTGAGATGTATCAGCCTGGAGAAGAGTACCAAAACATTTCCACAGCATTGCACATACCATGGAACACAGTGCAGACAGTCATGAAAAGGTGGTGAAAATATAGGGCCACAGTGATATTGCAAAGGAGTGGACATCCCACCAAAATCTATGAGAATACAAGACCAAAACTGGCCAGGGGGCTGTCAAGAGCCATACAGCAACAGTGAAGAAATAGCAGGAATCTCTAGCAAGTACTGGGTGTGTACTACATATCACAACAATCTTCCATGCTCTCCATATGTCCTGCCTATAAGGTAGTGTTGGAAGATGGCAGAAGTTCCTCACACCAAACAATATCCAGGCCTGGTGAAAGTCTAGAAACAATACATAAGGTCTCCAAAAAGCAAATGGGAAAATGTGTTATGGTAATATGGGACCAAGGTGGAACTCTTTGGCCACAATTCTAACTGATACAAGCACTCAACTCTCTTTGTCAATAAGGAGAAATTAATCATAGGCACTAAACAGCTTATAATTGCAAAGTACCTTGCAAAGGTAAGGGAAAACAGCTCTTGTACTTTACAAAAAAAGCACATAAACAGGCATGTCCAAGAGTCAGCTTCCAGTAATTTCTCCTATCCACCTGGTGAATCTGGGCATACTGGGGCAATGTGGTAACTGCCTCATGTACACAGACAATCCTCTCCTCCTACCACCTAACACTACAACCTGCGAGAGATTCACTTACATAGCCAAACTGGAAGCAAAACTCTCTCCAGCCAAGATTTTGCTAGACAGTCAAGAGGAGAAGGTTAACACCTGCACTACACCTCAAGCAACACATAGCCTTCAAAACCCACACCATCAACACCCACACATAGCAACACTAAAGCCACATATGTGGAGGCCCTTAACATTAACCTGTCCAAGCAACAAGGACCTCCGAAGCTGAAATGCAAACAAACACCAGTCACAATCAAAGTGACAAATAGCTCACAACACCAGTGTGCTACCCAACAACCACTAAGGCAAGACAATATACCCAACACTTTAGTCATAGGTGACTCTATAGTCAGGCACACTGATGTCCCACTCACCAGGCTGAACAAGGAGAAAATTACAATCAGCTGCCTGTCGGGTGCCAGGATCCGCCACATAACACATGCACTCAAGTCACTCCACAACAAGTACAAATATGACTCTGTCATTGTCCATGTTGGAGTGAATGACTTGAGACATACCTCCCTGGACTACATGAAAAGAGACATGGAAGAGCTTTCGGATCATGTGGCCCAGGCAGGTATGATGCTAGCCCTGAGTAGCATCCTGCCTTCCCCCAGAATTAAACCACAGTATAAGGACAAAATGATTGACTTCAACAATTGGCTAAGCTTCTGGTGTCATTCAAAGGGGATCCAGTATCTGTCTGCCTGGGAAGACATGATCGACAAACCCCAATGCTTGGACAGAAATGGTCTGCACCTGTCACCCCTGGGATTTAGGTTAATGGCTAAAGCTCTTGCCACCCCTATAGTGCCTTTTTAGGCAAGGTTCAAAGGACAAAACCACCACTGTAATAGATACAAACATGCAAAATCTGAAGGTAATGCTACTCAATGCTAGAAGTCTAAACCTCAAAATGCACTCTCTCGAGTTACTCCTAAAAATGGAGATCATTGATATCTGTGCAGTAACTGAGACCTGGTTCAAGGATCCGGAGAGCACCCCTGCAATACCAGGCTACAATTCTTACCACACTTTTTGGCCACCAAACCAAGACCAAAATACTAAAGGTGGAGGAGTGTCCATATTCACCAAGGATATTCACACCTCCAGACTAATTGCCCAACACAATGCATCTGAAATTCTCCAGGTGTAACTAACACTAGGTAAGACTGCAATCCAAATTGTAGCTTGCTACAAATCCCCCACCATGCCCCAAGATTCTCACTACATCTTTCTTAAACATACTGGAAATATTAAGATACAACCAAACACCCTAATACTGGGCGATTTCAACTACCCTGCCATTAACTGGGAAAACTACTCAGGTACCAACACCTTTTCTCAACAATTCTTGGAATTCATAAATTCCAATGCCCTGGATTAACTAATCCATTGTCCCACCAGGGGCTCCAATATCCTAGACCTGGTCATTACCCACATGGGAGATAGATGCTCCACACTAGTGGTCACCCACTCATTGGTCAGGTCTGACCATAAGCAAATCACCCTTGACATCCATATCCCACCCCCACCCCGCAGTAAGGAAACCTCTGTAAAAAACTTCTCCAAAGCCAACTTCATGCTACTCAAGTCAGAAGTGACAAACTTCATGACACCCATGCATACGGGATCTGAAAGTTCGACTGCTGAATCCTACACTAAGGCACTGTACAAGCACATCCACTCATGCATGAATCGTGCCATCCCAAATAGAACTAAGATGCTCTCCTCCAAAAAAGGAAGCCAATCTGGTGGTCCCCTGCAATAAATAAACTATACAACAGAAGAAAGAAACTGTTGCATAAAAGAGGAAAATCCCAGGATGCAAAAAACTCCCTTACCAGCTTCAGTAAGAAGCTGTGATCCCTCATAAAATCCTCAAAAGCTAGTTACAAAAATAAAATTGCCAAAGATTCCAAACACAACCACAAGGCATTCTATAGTTATGTCAAGAATCTAAATGGTAATGCTCAGATCTGTTCTGAGCTACAACAGAATGGCATTAAATATACTGATCCCAAGGATATTGCCAATATCCTGGCAGATCGATTTAGTGCCAGCTTCACCCCCCTCTCACCCCTAAAGGGTCCATCTCAATACCAAAAGATTGCCAAGTTCCAGTAATCACAGCCACACAGGTAGAAACCGCACTCTCCAAAGCTAAGAATACAGCATCCATGGGACCAGATGACATCCTGGGTTGTGTACTTCATGAACTACAAAATGAACTGGCACATCACCCAAGTGTCATGTTTAATCATAGCCTCACCTCAGGCTTCGTGCCCACTGAGTGGCACACAGCTACAGTTATCTCACTCCACAAGGGGTGATCCACCTTGGATCCAGGGAACTACCTTTCCATCAGTCTGATGAGCCTGATCTGCAAGGGCATGGAATGCATTATCATGGAACTTATAAACAAAGACATTGGCAATCTTCAAACACTGGACCCCACCCAGTTTAGGTTCGTGAAGGGACAATCTTGTCTCCTGAACCTGATTGACTTCTTCAAATCAGTCTCCAGACCTGTGGACAAGGGTAAGGTGGACCACACAGCCTATCTGGACCTCGCCAAAGCCTTAGACACCATCCCCCACTCTGGAATCATAGATAAACTTACTAAGCTGGGCATAAAGCCCTACATCACTCGATAGGTTGCCAACTGGCTTACTGACAGAATCCAGACTGTAAAAGTAGCAAACTCCAAATCCAACTCCAGACAAGTGACAAGTGGAGCACCTCAGGTTTCAGTCCTGGGACCACTCTTGTTTGGCATCTACTTCTCTGAAGTACAGGCCAACACTAAGGGACTCTGGCTAACAAAGTTCGCAGATGACTGCAAACTGGGAGCCATTATTGAATTCCCAAATTATATGGATATTCTACAAAAGGGCCTTACAGAAACAGATGCTTGGTGCCAGAGTCATGGGCTCAAGCTTAATGCCAAGAAATGTATAGTTATCCCCTTTGGAAAAAAAAAACTTGTACCCATGAATTACCACATAGGTGGCAGTACACTAAACATCAAAAGTGTGATGAGAGACTTAGGGACACAGGTGGACAGTGATCTCACCTTCAATAACCACATCACCACAACAGTCAGGAAATCATTCTACGTGGCACACCTCATTACTAAGGGCTTTTCATCCAGAAAAAAGGAGTTCATTGTCCCACTTTACTCATCCCTCATTAGACCCATTATAGAGTATAATGCCCCATTTGGTATGTACCTCACAAGACATCTGCAACAGCTGGAAAGGCCACAGAAATACCTCACTAAAAGAATCACAGGCCTAAAGCAGATGCCATATGCTGACCATCTAAAAAAACTCCAGCTATACTCTGTGGCATATCATCTACTCAGAGGTGATCTCTGCTTAACATACAAGGCCATGTCAAACCCTGAGCTGTTGGACGTGCTCCACTTAAAGAAATCCCAATCCATTAGAGCCACACGCTCCAGGGATCTAAACCTTGTCATCACAATGAACAAAACATGCTGGAGGGATAGGTTCCTGACCCAGAGACTCCCCATACTCTGGAATAGACTGCCCATACATGTCAAGCAGAGCACCTCCTTGGCCCTCTTCAAAAGGAACCTTGACAATTGGATGGGAGATAGGAAATTCAGCCTGGGGATCATGTCAGTCGCCCTGCTAAACAAGGGTCCAGGGAAGTAAATATTGTGGGAAGAAATATCCAGGGAATTGTTATGGCTAGGCTTGTATAGGCCCTAGGGCTGATAGCCTAGTACCAACCTATGAACCTATGAACCTAGGTGTGTTTGGCACAATAACACCACTGCACATCACCACAACACCACCCCCATGGTGAAGCATGGTGATGGCAGTGTCTTGCTTTGGGGTTGCTGTTCACAAGCTGGAACTGGGGTTGTAGCCAAGTTAGAGGAGATTATGAACAGTTCCAAACATCAGTCCCTTGTGGCTCCAAAATGTTCTGGTGTCTGTCACATAGCTGTGGATGGTGAGGAATTCCACCTTTCCACACAACAATGGCCCAAACCATACATCCAAATCAATAAAAGGATGACTTCACCAGAACACATGCAATGTTCTGCACTGGCCGAGTCAGAGCTCACACCTATGTCCAATAGGATATATGCAGGATGACCTGAAGAGGGCAGTGCACAGGGGATGCCCTTGCAATCTGACATAGTTGGAGGTGTTTTGCAAGGGAGAGTGTGCAAACAGGGGCAAGTCAAGATGTACCATGCTGATAGACACCTTCCCAAGAGGACTGCATGCTGTGATTAAATCAAAAGGTGCTTTAACAGAGTATTACTTTAAGGGTGTGCACACCCATGCAACCAGCCTATTGTACTTATTTCAGTTACCAGATGTTACCTGTAACTGATATACATTTTCTTCAGTTGGATTGTACAGGTTATATGTCATATGCAATGATGGGAATGCCATGACCTGATTTCTGAGGTCTCATGTGGTATATCACAAACGCCTGGCATGTTAACACATGTGTGTACATTTATAATATCCACTGTAAGCTTGGGAAGTTGTTTGAGTAACTGGATTTGTTTTAACATACATGTACTGTGGGTTATGCAGTCTGCACCTCATATTAGGACATTAATTAGTGGCACCAATCCACAGGTCAGCCCAGTAATGGATCAGACAAACACAGGAGTTATGAGGAACAGACCAAACATATGAATCACACATGTAGACATTCAGCAAAACCCTGTACAATTGGGAGTTATGTTCTGTAGGAGTTGCAACAGTGCTATACAGGTGAACAACAATAATTTATATGGTACAGTGTGTGCTAGGTGAAGGGCCATCACCTACTAACACCACTCACGTATCCCAGAGATGTATATTAGTAGTAATGGTAACTGGAAGGGCTGCATTGCGTGATGCTGAGGGCCTGTCCAGACTGTGTATGTTATTGCCTGACTGTGTCGTGAATGTCCCCAATCAATTAATGTGAGGTCTGTGTTATGCCTTTGAGGCACCTCACCTGTGTGTGTGTGTGTGTGTGTGTGTGTGTGTGTGTGTGTGTGTGTGTGTGTGTGTGTGTGTGTGTGTGTGTGTGTGTGTACAGCAAACCTTATAGTTCTGGTAGTAATTTACATATGTTGTTTTTCCCTCACAGGTGGACATGGTGGCTTTGGTCCCCCCCGCTCTGATACTAATGTCAGTGTCTCTGCAGACTCTGACTATGATGATACTCATATTGAGGCACAGGTGGGGTTGTCAGGGGCTGAATCTGTGCCATCGGTTGGCATCCCTGTGCATATGATGATACCTGTGCCACATCTATGCCATCCATACCATTGATTCAGGGACATGCTCATATGGGTCTGATGCACAGGATGACTTTAGTAGAGTGTAGCTATTTAATGTTGTGTAAGGTGCCGTCATCTGGAATTTGTTATTGGTGTTAGTAACTCTAAGCGAATGTGTTCTCACATGCTGTAGTCTGTTTGTGTTCTAGGTGTCTGTGTGTCAGCAGGATGTGGCCCTGCAGACATCATTAACGAGGGGTATGGCAGTGTTGTAGCACATTGATCATGTCATTGTCAAGGTACAGCTGTATCTGCACACATTTCCCAGGTCTGTGTAACAGTTCTTGCATGTGCCTCACAGCTTATAGGGCTGAGGGGTTGTATCTCAGTCTATGGTGGTTGACATCAGCTCTAGTATACAGGACAATGTTAAGTGTGGTGGGTGGAACACACCTCAGATTGCTAATGCCCTCAACCCCAGAGGATATTGTGTAGACCAAACACACAAAGAATACTGTTCACACACACACACACACACACACATGCATGCACAGGATCACAGTTGCCAGTGTTGTGTTTGGAACCCCTACCCATCAAGTTGTGGTACCACACTATTATGCGGTTATTGCAGGTGGCACAGGACTACTAGTGTGATGGGTGTTACAAGGTACTTGTAAGGTGAAGAACATCACGTGGCCTTTGGGGTATGGCAATGGTGGCTGCACTGGGTGTGAGAGTACTCATAAAAGTGTCACATGTAAGTCTACACACTCACAACTACTGCTATACACACCAATGCAGACACACATAGACATACACACACACACACACACACACACACACACGCACACACACGCACACACACGCACACACACGCACACACACACACACACACACACACACACACACACACACACACACACACACACACACTTGCCAGTACTGACATTAGCAGACCAATCTATCTTATTATTCATACCATACTATTCCATATTGTTGCACAGAGCTTATAGGGCTGAAGTGTGTCTACAGATACCACTATGGTTCAGTGGACCTCATACAGTAGACCTAGAAATGTGTACTGTGAGTACCATGACATAAAATATGAAAGCAAGCCCATCCAATGGATGTCGTTCTCCCACAAACACACACGCACAAGATACTCTTCTCTCACACACATTTGCCAGAACTGAGATTAGAATCCCTACCTATCTATTTATTGCTACTACATTGTTACGTATTTCTCACGTGTACCACAGAGATTATGGGATGACAGTTGTCCAAAGGTACTTCTAAGGTGAGGGACATCACCAGGCCTTGCAAATTATGACAATGGGTGATGTATTGGGTGAGAGAGGCCACAAAATACTGTAACCTACACATATACACACTTACACACAATAATACGCATACACACACACACACACACACACACACACACACACACACACACACACACACACACACACACACACACACACACACACACACACACACACACACACACACACAAACACACATTTGTCAAGACTCATATTAGAGCCCCTAGCTATGTTGTTATTGGCATTATAGTGTTATGCAGTTACCGCACACACCACAGAGCTTATAGGTTGGGAAGTGTCCCAAGGTACCTATATAGTGAATAACATCTACAGCACTTGTAAGGTATGGCAATGGTAGTTATACTGGGTGAGATGGGTCACCAACTACTTTCACCCACATGTTTACACACTCACAAACACTTTTATACACATTAATGCACAAACATACACTCACTCACACACACACACACACACACACACACACACACACACACACACACACACACACACACACACACACACACACACACACACACACACACACACACATTTGACAGTACTGAGATCCATAGGTTCAAAGATTCATAGGTATGTACATGACAAATGTCCATGGAGGCTTTACAAGGCTAGCCCATGGAAATACACTGGCATTATGCCATGTAACAATATTCCCCAGTGTGTCTACTGTGTATAGCCACTGGAGTGATCCCCAGAATGGGTATTCTATTCTCCATCCACTCCTCCTGACTTCTCTTGAAGAGGGCCAGTGATGTGCTCTGCTTGACATGTATGTGACATCTATTCCATAGCGTGGCCAGTTTCTGGGCTGTGAACCTGTTTCTCCAGCATGTCCTGTTGATTGTGAGGATGGGGTTGAGGTATCTGTGGCATTCGTGTGGACAGATTGGTTTATTCAGATGTAGCCTTACTGACAGGGTTGGGTCAGACATGGCTGTGTATGTCAGGCAGAGATTGCACCTAAGTAGCCAGTATAAGACAGAGGTTCATTGCAGTTGTTGGAGTCTGTCCATATGGGGCAAGTGTGTAGTATCTATGATCCTCTTTGTGAGGTGCATTTGCAGACTCTCCTGTTGTTGCTGGTGTCCAGTGGGGTACATGACAAATGGGCCATAGTACACATTGATTGGACTACTGAGGGGAGTGTACAGGGAAGCACTGTCCTTTTACTTCCCAGATTCAAGACCCTTAGTCAGGAGACGTGACACTTGGAAGGACTTTCGGAAGACAGTGGCACTGTGGTGGTCAGCAAAGAGCTCAATGTCAACCTGTGTTCTTAGTTCCATTATAACAACATCAGTGCTCAGTGAACTACCATCAATGTATTATTTTATGGGAACCATGTCATACTTAAAGGGGATGGCGGCACATCATCTGGCATTGAGCTTATGTCCAGGGTTCTGACAACAGTCATAGGTCTCAGAGTGACCTTTGTGAAGGATGTCAACCTCACTTGGGGGGGTAATAATAGCACCCACATTGTAGTCATCTGCAAACATTGTCATCCAGGACACCTTTCTATTGGGCTGGTCCTCAGAGGTGTGGATCCCAAACATGAGGGGCCCAGGTCCACAACCTGTGGGACTCCACTCGTGACTGTTCAGAAGTCTGACATGGAGTCCGCTGCTTTCACACTGTGGGTTCTATCTGTGAGCCAGTTTGCAGGCCACCTACTGATGTAGGGGTTGCTGCCTACCTGAGTGTGTTTGTGTATGATTCCTGAGTGGGGAGTGATATCCATGGACTGGATGGACTGCCTATCTTTTTATATATTCCATACTGTCATATAGTTATTGCACATGGCACAATGCTTATAGGACTGCAGAGTGTCTACAGGTCCCTCTACAGTAGATGACAACTGTGGGCCTTGTAATGTTGGAAACTGGGACATGTACTGGGTGGACAACAGCAAAAAGTAGCAAAACCCAGACCCAATGGATATGGTTCTCACACAAACATAACAACACCCCCCCGGAGACAGGACACTGTTCTAACACATGCACATACTTTTACATTTGCCAAGACTGAGATTAGAACTTCTACCTTACTAGTTGTTTGTACTATAGTGTTACACTGTTATCACATGTGCCACACAGCTTATGGGGCTGAGGCCTGATGAAAGGGACTTCTAAGTTGACTGTTATCTGCAGGACTGCTAAAGTAGGGCAATGGGAAGTGTACTGGGTTTGAATTGACCCAAAAGCTTTACCTTATAAACACACTTTTATATTTGCCAGGACTCAGATTAGAACTCTTACCTAATTAGGTATTTATACTGTACTGTTATGCAGTTATCACACATGCCACACAGCTTATGGGGCTGAGGCCTGATGAAAGAGACTTCTAAGTTGACTGTTATCTGCAGGACTGCTAAAGTAGGGCAATGGGAAGTGTACTGGGTTTGAATTAACCAAAAACCTTTATCGTATAAACACACACACACTTTTATATTTGCCAGGACTCAGATTAGAACTCATACCTAACTAGGTATTTATACTGTACTGTTATGCAGTTATCACACATTCCACAGAGCTTATTGGGCTGAGGCCTAATGAAAGAGACTTCTAAGGTGACTGTTATCTGCAGGACTGCTAAAGTAGGGAAAGGGGAAGTGTACTGGGTTTGAATTGACCCAAAAAACTTTAACTTATAAACACACACTTTTACACTTTCCAGGACTGAGATTAGAACTCCCACCTATCTAGTTATTTGTACTAGAGTTTTACACAGTTATCACATGAGCCACAGAGCTTATAGAACTAAGGCCTGACGAAAGGGACATTTAAGGTGACTGATATCTGCAGGACTGCTAAAATAGGGCAATGGGAAGTGCACTGGGTAGGAAGGCCTGTTAAATCCTAGAGCCTAATGACAATTCTTTAAGTGTATGAGCATGCCAGTGTGACCTTCTATAGTACATGTAGGACTCCATGCCAGGGTTTTTTGTAATCCAGTCTGGTTTGTTTTGTGCTATAGCCATACCTCTCAACCTGTTGGTGCAGGATATCTGGAGATAGTCTCAAAATGGGGAGACAATGGGCCATATGGTGATTGTGACTATTTCTCCCAGTAATGTATGGGTTGCTAGGGTTACAGGGTTTGTTTAAGAAGACATCTGAAATATATGATGTTTGACACTGTCATGTATTGTTTCAGTACCTCGTGACATACCTTCTCAGATCGTCACAGTGATTTACCAGAGGAATATAGGATGGATGATGCACACACCAATGTTATGGGCCAAATGCTACACATTCTTGCACAATCCAGCCTGTTGAGCTACAAGCAATTGACTGCTGGAGCTGTGGAAACAGTCCAGCACCTTGGTGATATATTACAATGGTGGAATCTCTGTGCATTTCTGTTCTGGCATGGTCTGATTTCCAATTCATGGTTGGGTAATATAAGTCAGGCAGGATCAGGGTGACGGGCACACTCCAGATAGATTTGTTGGGGATAAGATATGTGGGGGATGACCTGGGTCAGATATATTGGCCTATAGCTACCAGTACTTTGTATATGGGTCTTCTTAAAGTTTGACTGCACTTGGAGGGTATTGTGTGTGTCAGAGAGTTTGACCAGCCTGGAGCTGTGTGTGTGTCTCACATATATGTATGGCCCACCTCATTTTGCTTGGCTGGCCACATTTGAGGGTCAGGATGTTGCATAGGATGAGTGATCTGGGAAGGGTGCAGTACTCCCCATGGCTATGGGCCAGGGTTCTGTGGGGGCAGACATGTCACCATCTTCCTGGGTTAGGACAGCCTGCAATGAGTGCATTCCCATTTTAGACTCCTAGCTCTGCCTCTCGACTGTACGGAGTATCACAGGATGTCCAGATTCATGACTCATATATCTGGTTGGTTACCCAAACGAGTGTGGTTTTCAAGGAAAAGTGTTTTGCAAATCACTTATGGTTGAAGTCAGATATTGCTGACTGTTGACATTGCAGTTTCAGACCTCATACCCTTCAGACATTCCATGCTAATACAATCATTCCATCAACTTTCTAACATTATTAGAGCAGTATTTCAAAGGTATCCTTCTCTTTGGACCTTTATCACCCCATTATTCATGACTTTGTCCAGATTTCTGGTTTTCTGATGCTGGCAGGTTTGCTCCTAGCAGTTAGCAGCATGGCCTTTCTTTGCATTTTGTAGACTATGTTATGTTGGTGTTATGGACCCCATGACACTCCCTAACTGGGCACTGTGGGTGAGGCATGGGCATTTTCCAGAGGCCTGTAAGCCAGATGTGACAGATGCATGCCATCTGTAACAAGGCAGTGCATTCTGATGATCATATGTTCCCAGGCTGCCGGCAGTGGACACCCCTGGGATGGCACCAGTAATTTGACTGTGGGTGTTACTGACAATTGCTTTCTGTTCATGTTGAGCCATCACGCTAGTTGACAGCTGGATGCTTCAAGGCTAGGGACATGTTACTGCATTTTGATGGGACTATGGGTGGGGGGATGTGACACATCTGTACACAATGCACATTTGTAAAGACTGTGCTGATATTTGCTTAACATTTTGGCCCCATTTAGCATAGCAGTGTGCCCTATCTTTGAGACTACAGGAATAACAGTATCAACCACAGGTCAAATTGTTCTGGCATAAACATTTGTAGTTTCAGACTTCTTACCTTTCAGAGCCATACTGCCACTGCCAGACCTGCTGTGATATCACTGTGTAAGTTTGTAGGTGGGGATTTCATGGATGTCACCATGTGGGGACCTTTGACAGACATTTCTGTATGGTGTTCTACAGCTGATCAGCTGGGTGAGGCTGGGGGTGGGTATGGGACCCCCATTTTGACATCCATGCATGTGACCTATGACATCCCCCCCAGTTATTTGGCTCACCACATATACTGCAGTGGTATTGGTCAACTAGGGTGGTACTGCATAGTGTGGGTAAGCCAGTACTGGGAATACACTTCCTACTGTCCCACAGAGCTGTCAGTAGTCTGCTGCTATCCCAGTAAAGCCACCTCATTCCCTTGTATGCTTGCATCAATACCATAGATATGCTATCAGCACATTCTACTCCATTCATTTATTGTTAAGAAGACTGATTTACCTTGTGCCTGAGGCAGTTGTGAGGATGGTGCTTGAGGGATTATTATGTCGGATGCATGCGGTACATTGCCTATACATGGTAAGGTATAGGTGGTGTGATGTTTGGCATCCATTTTACTGTGTGTGCGAGTCAGAGAGAGAGCGATCAGTCCCTCGGGTACTACAGTGTCAGTGTATGCGCTATGCATTGCCTTTTTGCCAAGGACAGGGCATACTGGGCACACCTCCGCCTGCCTACAGGGACAGGCTCAGGATGTTCCTCCTCGAGTCCCTCTGTGACTGTGGAGACCTTAGCAATGGTGGCGGGGCTGTGTGGCCCGTCCCTGTTTTGTTCCTGCTGCAGCTGTTTCCACAGTATCATAGTGTGTAGCATGGTGCATACTATGAACATGTGTGCACGTGTGGCTGGAGAGTACTGCAAGGCTCCACCTAAGTGGCAAATCGTAGATATGCTCTGAGCTAGTGCAAAATAGCACAAAATATACTGAACCTACTGATATTGCCAACATCTTGGCAGATAGATTCAGTGCAAACTTCACCCCCTCTCACTCCCAAAAGGGCCCACAACAATACCGGAAAAGTGTAGTGTCCCAGAAATCACAGACGCACAGGTGAAAACAGACCTTTCAAAACCAAAAAGCACAGGGTCAATAGGGCCAGATGGTGTCCCAGGCTGCGTCTTGCACGAACTACAGAACAAACTAACCCCCCACCTAAACACACTGTTTCACCTCAGCCTCTCCACAGGCTATGTGCCAATAGAATGGTGCACAGCAATGGTTATTCCGCTCCACAAAGGAGGGGCCACAACTGAACCTGGTAACTATTGCCCCATAAGCCTGACTAGCCTGGTCTGCAAGGCTATGGAGCGCATCATCATGGAACTCATTAACAAAGACATTGGGAACCTCCAAACACTTGACCCGACCCAGTTCAGCTTTGTTAAGGACAGATCATGCCTACTAAACATGGTTGACTTCTTCAAGACAGTCACCAAGGCCATAGATGAGGGGAAGATGGTTCACACAGCCTACCTTGACCTCGCCAAAGCTTTTGACACCATTCCCCACTCAGGAGTTATAGAAAAACCTCACCAGCCTGAACATAAACCCCTATGTCACGAGATGGATTGCCAACTGGCTTACAGGCAGAACTCACATGGTAAGAATAGCAGGCTCCAGGTCCGACTGTAAACCAGTCACAAGTGGTGTCCCACAAGGCTCGGTCCTGGGACCCCTACTTTACAGCATATACTTCTCAGAAGTACAGGAAAACACAGGAGGACTATGGCAAACCAAGTTCACCAATGACTGCAAACTGGGAGCCATAATTGTCTCTCTGGCTGACACGGACATTCTCCAAAAGGGCCTTACTGAGACGGACACCTGGTGTCAAAGTCATGGTCTCAAGCTAAATGCCAAAAAATGCAGTCATCCCGTTTGGGAAAAACAAAACACCCATGAATTACCACATAGGTGGCAGCCCCCTTAATACAGAAGAGGTAATAAGAGATCTGGGGACCCATGTAGATAGTAATCTCTCATTTGACAATCATATTGCCAAAGTAGTTAGGAAATCATTTTATGTAGCCCATCTAATTACTAAGGGGTTCACATCTAGAAATAAAGAGGTTATAGTGCCCCTCTACTCGTCACTCATCAGACCCATCATAGAGTACAATGCCCCATTTGGGATGTACCTCACAAGACACTTCCAACAGCTGGAAAGACCACAAAAGTACCTCACCAAGAGGATTACTGGCCTCAAACATATGTCCTATGCAGCCCAACTGGAAAAACTGTGGCTGTACTCAGTCGCATATTGCTTACTCAGAGGTGATCTCTGCCTGACTTACAAAGCCATGTCTGACTCAGAATTGATGGACATGCTCCACCTAAAGAAATCCAAGTCACTGTGAGCCACTCGCTGTAGTGAGCTAAACCTTGCCACAACAATAAATAGAACATGCTGGAGGGATAGATTCCTGTCACAGGGACTCCCCATGCTTTGGAACAAAATTCCTAACTACATTAGGCGGAGGCCCTCACTAACACTCTTCAAGAGAAACCATGACGAGTGGATGGGTAACAGAAAATACACTCCTGGGATCACTTCATTGACTCTTCTTGACAGAGGCTCAGTTAATTAATGGGGTGGCAAAAGCTGCCACACTCTGGCTAGGCTTATAAATGCCCTTGGGCAGATAGCCTTGTACCTACCTGTCAAGGCAGCAGCACCATGACTTGAGCATCCCAAACACATGCCCTACAAAGATCCTGGTTTATGTGTGTGCCTCATTAAGGTATTCTTGTGTGGATGTGTGTGCATCTCTGATGGGTGTCATCAGCTAAGGCTCCAGTGCATAGCCAGCATCCCCTACCAGATAGCCATATGGGATGTCCCCACTGGCAAATGCCTGGTAAAGCTGTGATGAATGCCAAATGTGGGAGTTGAGATAGCTTCCAGGGCTGCCAGCATACATATTCATGGTAATGCCCTGGGCATCTCACACAACCTGGCAGTTGATGGAGTGGAACCCCTTGTGGTTTAGGTAGACCCTACCCTGGTCACCGGGTGGTGCTTTGATGTGGATGTGCATGCAGTCTATGGCACCCAGTACCTCTGGGTATTCTGCTACATGGAGGAAGAGACGCATATTTCTGGTCCTCTCCTCACAGGTGCTGGGGAAGTAAATGTGCTCAGCGGTGTGTGGTCACATGGCATCCAGGAATTGGTGGAGTATCTTTGACGCAGATGCCTGTGAGAACCACATGATATACCCAGTTGGTCTTTGGAAAGTACCTGTAGCTAGTATTTTTAAGGCTACACATACCTTGGTATCCACTGGAATGGGTTCCCCTCTGTTGATTCTTCATCTGAGGCGAGGCCGGCACAGCTGAACAAGTTGTTGAAGTATGTCATTGTCCACCCTGTAGCACTCTACTCTCTCCAGATCATGTTGTCCCTGGTAAGTTAAACAGTCTTCTCCTCCTCCTCGGTCTGAGTTGGTTGTCAGCATTATCCTCCTCAGTGCCCTCGGCCTCTTGCACATACTGATAGATCAATGCAACAGCAGCCCCTAACATTTTTTGCTAGTTTTTTCAGTTAAAATTCCCCCATATGTGTACACCTATGATGCAGAGTTTGTGGGAAAAACCAGACTGGAAGGTTTTTGCATAGTTTATAGTGGTGTGCTGCAGATGCTGCCTGTGTGATTGGCTGACTTTGAGACATTCCACCTGCCAGCTCTTTTACTTGTATTTGAGTGGCTGTATTTTTGCTATTTCCCTTTTTCTTCTTTTCCTCCCTTTCCATCTCTGCCCCTTTTAAGGCCTGAGGTGTGGCATGCAAACCCGCTGCCTAAATGTAGACAGTGCTGCTAGTTCCGTTTTTTTTTTTTTTTGTCTAAATCCTAGTGTGCACCATGCACACCCGTTTAGCTAAGGTAAATGCATTTTAGCAGAAATGGCCCTCCTTGGACGTGAACACGCTCTTCATTCCATGGTGTAAGACATTACAGCCCCAAATGAAACAAATGGCTACAGGGTCCACAGTTAAATCCACACAGCAGTAACTTCAGGTAACTTGAAGTAAATATTCCACGGAATAAATCCACAAAGTACCAACCAACTGTTTAATGAAGCACTTTTCATCCTGCAGATTGCAAGAACTTCTTCAGATAAAATAATACAACTTTACACTGTGTTTAAAATTCACTCCACTTACATCATGTGTTCACTCTGAACCAATTACCACTCCTTCCTCTACACAGGTTGAGTTAACCCCTTACCACCCTTTATTTTCAAAAATTATCCAAATGTATGTCGTTGTTCAAACAGACTTCTGTTGTAAAAAACATTTGATGTTATTTATATATGTACTTAGTATGGAAAATGTACCTATTAAAAACAAACATTATCTACTTAGACTTTTTAATTTTAAAATACATAAAACAGAACAAATTTCATTTATACCAGGATATTGGCATGCATTTGTATATAACTGCCACACAAGTTCAAGTCTTTCTAAAATAAGAGATTCTGGACCTCCTCTAACATCTGTTATAACTTGGTCTATGGCTCTAAACTTGAACCTATGTTTTGGGTAGTCAGAAATATGTCTTGCTAGTGCATTTTCTTGTTTCCCCCTACTTATACTATGAAGGTATTTCTACACTCTCTCTCTCAACTTTCGGTCATTTTTCCCCACATAGAATACTGGACAATGTTGGCATCTAGCTAAACAAACAATCATTTTTGATTGACAATCAAATCTCTTCTTTGTGTAGTTTATGTAGCTAGATTCCATATGCATATGACACCACATGTTTTTATTAAATTAAACACTTTCCCATGCCAATGGCCATATATTTGGCCATTGGCATGCCTAAAGTTTACAATACATGCTTTTATTTGAGCTGTCATGCCTCCGTTTTGCTATTTGCAGAAATGTGTTCGGTTAGTAACGGAACACATTTCTGCAACTAGCGTTGTTCCTGCACGGATGGCTGCCTGCTTCCTGAATTGCTAATTCAACTCATTTGCATGTTTTTCACCAGCAAATGAGGTAATTAGCATTCCACATGGCTTTCCGTACAGGACTAGTGTTGGCAGGCTCGTGCATGTCAGATCAGCTGTTTGCTGAATCGCTCGGTGGCCATATTCCGCGCAGGAGTGGCTACACTGTTCCTGCACGGAATAAAAAGTTTAATGAATCCCAGGGATGGTTGTGTTACTCAATTAACAAAACTGATAAAACAGAGCTCATCTCCTGCTAGTGTCATGCCACAGGCAATGGTTTATCATTTAAATGCTCTCTATTCATTTCTAGAGACCAACTTCAAGAAGTTTAGCATGGATCTACTTAATATCATATAATTTATCTGAGAATGATGTAAGCTTTTGTAAAGAAGCAGGTCATAAAATAGATGTATTTTTCACCTTAGTATCATACTGTCTAGGTAACTGAGACTGTGCTTATTACTCTGGTAGTTTAGGGCACACTGTACAGGAAAGAGGTGGTAAACATCTCTCATGTCATACATTCTGTGCCCTTTTTTGTCTGCACGCCACTGTTGTCCTTGCCTGCACTTATACAAATTGCAATGTCCAGATACATAGAGTACATGCAAAGTGTTTCCATATGCATATGACACCACATTTTCTTATTAAATTAAACCCTTTCCCATGCCAATGGCCATATATTTGGCCATTGGCATGCCTAAAGTTTATAATACATGCTTTTGTGTGAGCTGTCATGCCTCCGTTTTGCTATTTGCAGAAATGTGTTCGGTTAGTAACCAAACACATTTCTGCAATTAGCACTGTTCCTGCACGGATGGCTGCCTGCTTCCTGAATTGCTAATTCAACTCATTTGCATGATTTTCACCAGCAAATGAGGTAATTAGCATTCCATGTGGCTTTCCATACAGGAATAGTTTTGGCAGGCTCGTGCATGTCAGATCAGCTGTTTGCTGAATCGCTTGGTGGCCATATTCTGTGCAGGAGCGACTACACTGTTCCTGCACAGAATAAAAAGTTTAATAAATCCCGTGGATGGTTGTGTTATCCAATTAACAAAACTGATAAAACAGAGCTTATCTCCTGCTAGTGTCATGCCACAGGCAACAGTTTATCATGTAAATGCTCTCTATTCATTTCTAGAGACCACCTTCAAGAAGTTTAGCATGGATCTACTTAATATCATATCATTTATCTGAGAATGATGTAAGCTTTTGCAAAGAAGCAGGTCATAAAACAGATGTATTTTTCACCTTAATATCATATTGTCTAGGTAACTGAGACTCATTAGTCAATGTTAAGACAGTGTAAGTGCTTATTACTCTGGAAGTTTAGAACACAGTGTACAGGAAAGAGGTGGTAAACATCTCTCATGTCATACATTTTGTGCCCTTTTATGTCTGCACGCCACCGTTGTCCTTGCCTGCACTTATACAAGTTGCAATGTCCAGATACATAGAGTACATGCAAAGTGTTTCCATATGCATATGACACCACATTTTCCACAAGCTGACAAACTAAGAATCATGCTCAACACTAACAGGGAGGTTGTTTGCATGATTCTCTGCTGATCAGCTTTAGGCTGGGTCTGGATGACATAAGAGGGTGTCTACAGCACTATGATTCAGAAGACAGTATAGCTGTAGCTGCCCTCGAAACAATTTAAACTATTACTCAGTCTACAAGCTTCTTGTGCAGTGAGTTACATGCTTATGCAGTGAGTGACATGCCTATTATTCCTAACCACAGTTCCTTGGCATGTAAACAAAGGAGAAATATTAAGTGCTGTTTATGGTTTTTACTACAACTAGGTTGAGCTTTAAGCAAACCTCTTCAATCTGCCTATTTTATTTAAGAACTGTGTTTCAAGATGTGCATTAACCATTGTTTTTCATTAATGCGCATTATGTCAGTGGGTTTGTACAGTCTGTGGTCAGTCTTGCATGACAACATTCCATGTCTTTAAAATGAAGTACTCTGACAGAGCAGAACAGAAACAAGCACTAAAGAATTAAGTATTACATGTTGGATGTATTCAAAGAGAATCACAATTAATTACCATAAGCTGGTGTTTCTTTAAATTTTGTATGAACTACCCATATGGGTGCTATATTTTATTTGAGTAAATGTTAATGCCAAAGCATTTATTTTGCATGTATATGCAGTCCCAATATATGCATTATCATCATCATCATCATCACCAACCCTGTTTTTTCCATTTTCTGCATGGAGATGGGATATTCTATCAACTGTCACCATCTTTCTCGATTCCATGCCACTGTGTTATCTTCTTCGAATGTCATGCCTGACTGATACAAGTCTCCTCTCACACTATCCATCTCTTTGCTGGATGCCCTCATTTCCTCTTGCCTTCTTTCTATCTATCCAAAATTTTCTTCATCCGATTGTCTTTTGCTTTCCTGCTCATTTGTCTGAACCACCATAACTTGTGCTGCTTGACCTTTTATGCAACTGAAGCTTGCTTCTGCTCTGATGCCCTAATTTCTTCATTTGTCCCATAGTGTGAATCCTACCACCAGCCTCAGTACTTCATTTCACTCTCTGCCTTCACTGCCAGGTTTCCATACCATGCAGTAATACTAGTTACACCAGTTTTTGTACACCTTACTAATCAGCGTCCTTGTCATGCTTGTGTCATACACTACCCCTAACTGACAGTGTGCCAGTTGGATGCAGCCTCTCTGATTCTAGCTTTTACCTCTTCATTCAGACTACCCTTCTCCTCAGACTCCTTTCCAAGATACTTGACATTGTTAACTTGTACCACTATTCTCCCTTCTATCTTAAATTTTAGATTATTCTGATTTTCCCAGATTGTTGCCATTTTAATTTTCTTATCTGTACTGTTTCACCCAGTGTGCTTTCAGCTTTGTATTCCATTTTCCCATCATTTTCTGAAATTCTTGTTCCAAGTCTGCCTGTGATGCTGCATTGTTTGCTTACAGCAACTTTGTTGATCTGTCCCATCTGACTTGCTTGCTAAGTAGTCCATCACCAGTATGAACAGCAGTTGGTTCAGCTCTGAACCCTGATGCACACCCACTCCCACTGGCTGAGTCCAAAGACTGTTCATACTTGTGTCATTTGGTCCTTGTCAATAGCCTGTAATAATTCTGCCAGTGTTTCTGGGACATTGAATCATCAGAGGACTGACCAAATCAGCTTTCTTGGGACCATGTCATATGCTTCCTCAGAGTCCAGGAAAGCCCAGTTGGACTCTTTACTCATCTCTAGCTTCTTTTCAGTTATCTTTCTCACTGCAAGCATTGGGTCAGTTGTGCTACATCCTGATCTAAATCTGAACTGCTCATCTCCTGTCTTACGTTCTACTACTCTGCACTTTTATGCAGTGACAGATGTTTGAAACATCTGTACTTGACACAGTTGTGAATGTCCCCCTTGTTCTTGCACACTGGCACTAGTATGCTTTTTCTCCAATCATCTGGGATATGTATTTCTCTCCATATTGCTATGAGTACCCTCAGGAGGTATTTCTCCCCAACTCACCCAAATCTTGACCATATCTGCCATGACCTCATCTGAGCCTACTATTTTTCCTGTCTTCATTTTTCTTTATTGTGCTCTTTTTACTTCTCCTAGGGTGGACTTCTCTTTTTCTTTCATTATAGGCTATGTCTGAGACAGTACACCTTATGTGGGGTTTACTTCATTCAGAAACTGCTGGAAGTACTCCTTCCAGCTGTCTTTGCTATCCTATGCACTGGTGAGTAGGTTGTTGCTGACATCTCTTATGAAGGCTGTCTAATGACTATCTTCTTTATTTTTCTGTCTTTGGCTTGCAACCTGATGGAATTTCTTCATACCATCTACTGAGTCACTTTCCAGGAGCTTGCAGAGTATCTCTGATGCCTTGTTCTTTGCTATTGCAACTACTCTCCTATCCTTTTTGTTAGCCAGCCAGTATTCCATCTTACCCTGGTCCATCTTTTCTTTCTCCTACTTTTTCCTCATTCCTTTTGATGATTTCCTGGATATCTGCATTCCACCACCAGCATTCCTTATGTACCTTATTTGCATACTTGGCTTGGCTGCATATCTGTTCCATAGTTCTCACACATGCTGTTTTGAGGGTCTATCGTTCTTCTTCATCTCTACCAATTTCCTCTTCTTCCTGAGTTGCTAGAGCCCTGAGTATTTCCTTGAACTCTTTTTCTTTTTCTCCAGTCAACTTCCAGGTCTTTAGCCAAGTCTCTGTAGACCTTAGAGCCTACTCTGACCACTGCTTGTAGCTGATTGTGTCAACCAGTGGTGTATGCTGTGGGCTGACTGTTTCACCGAGGATGACTTTGCAATCATTGATTCTACCCCTGTACCCTTTCCTTACTAGGAAGATATCGACATGAGATTTATGATGGCTACACCTATATGTGATCTTATGACTGACTATCTTACTGAACCATATGTTGCCACCATCAAGCCCTTTGACAGCTAGAAGTCTAGAATGGTCTCTCCTTCTTTATTCTTGTTGCCCCAGCTATGTGGATCTAGGCAGTCCTCATATCCTTTTCTGTCTGTCCTAACGTGCATTCAGGTCCCCATTATCAATACCAACTGATGTTGACCTACTTTATCTAGTAGTTCCTGCAACTGCTGCCAGAATGCACTCTTTTCCTCGCTGTCACAACCCTACTTTTGGTCAATGACTGATATTATGCATACTGTTGCAACCTCACACTGGAATCTGATTGACATGAATCTGTAACTAATTCTGATGAAGTCCCTCACTGTCTTCTGAAGCCTCTTCCTCACCATATTTCCCACACCATTTCTAGGCTATCCTCCTTCTGAGTAGTAGAAGACCCTGGATCACAAGCTAAGTGACTCTGCTGCACTGCCCTTCCATCTTGTCTGTTGGATACAGTGGAAGTCCAGCCTCCTCTTACTATCATGTCATTCTTTTCCAAGCTCCATCTTGCCAGTGAACCTTTTTTAAGTGTAGCAATCTTTAGCTTATGATAGGCAGGTTGATTAGTTTTTACATCCAGCTTTCATTCAACAGAGCTATCCCAGGAAACCCAAGCTGGGCAACTGGACACCAGCTTATTGACCATGTATAATGGATTTATAGCAGGCATACACTGGCAAACAGGGGCACATACATCCCTCCCACCATTAGCATGGGTCTGTGGTGGAGGTCGGAGTAGGCTGGGTCATCAGTCCACTTATCACTGGTAATTTATTTGGCAACATTAGTCAATGCAATCAAATCACCTAGAGACAATTTTAACACCATCAAGTGGCTAGCCCAGCACAGTCTATGATCTGTGTTCTCCTATCTAGAGGCTGCTGCTCACTGCAGTCAATGCCCCAAACAGTTGGTCTATACAACACTTCCCCTGATAGGCACCATCTAGAGATTGTGCTGTTACCCACAACTCCATTCTTATGTGAGTTTTAGGTGAAAACACTGCATTGTTTTGGTAGGTGGGAGAAAACCCACACAGACAGAGAAAGAACATACAAACTCCACACAGACACAAGAAGAACATACAAACTCCATATAGACACAGGAAGAACATACCAACTCCATACAGGCACTGGTCAAAGGTCAGGATCAAATGTTGTAACTTTTGCAGATAGGATAGAATTAAAACATTGTCTCATGGTAATTTGCATTATGCGACAGAGTTAACCCCCCCTAATTACTTTGGCAAGAACATTCCCATAATGCACTGAAAAATTTTATGGTTTACATTTTGAAGGCTAACTTTCTGATATCTATCTATCTATCTATATATATATATATATATATATATATATATATATATATATATATAAAACCAAAAGAATATAATAATCCACCGGGTAAATGCTCCATTGCTCTCAAAAAGAATAAAATATGGAAAGTGTAAAAGCAACAAAGGAGCGACCAGGCAAAAACAGTCACTAAGATAAACGAAGTCACTGAATCCTTTACCATAAAACTGTTTATACTGTAAGAAGAACTTCATTAATTGTCAGAACACATCATATATTTAGCTATCTGTTCATGTGAACAGTTCTATTTGGTCAAAACCACTTTTAAGTGACATTAGAAACTGACATTAGACAAATGCAAGAAAACCAGATTGTCAGTTCTCATTCACAGGTATAGACATTATTTCAAAGAAAAAGAAGTGGTAAATGTGAAAATAAATGGATCTGTCTGTTGTAAGCCATGTCACCATGAGTTATGAATGATTTATCTGGAATGAAACGTTTTTTCTAAATATACTAGATGAGTTTATTGACTCTCGGCTGGAGCGCCTTCTGTATGGAGTCTGCATGTCCTCCCCACGGTCCAGTGGTGTTCAAAAGACATGCGTGAATGGATGTGTCTTCGTTGAAGGTAGGGCGTCGGGCTGGCACCTCGGCACCATAAAAATCGACTGCCAATCATTAGTAGACCGGAGTTCCGCTGTGGCGACCCCTAACTGGGAAAAGCCAAAAGAAAAACAACAACAAATAGATGAGTTTCTATTTTTGTTTTACTTGGATCGCTTGTCTGTGTACTTAATAAAGGATTTTCAACTGGAAACAGACTGCCTGCCTTGCTTGGATTACTTTCGAATACTTAGTAATGCTGTAGAATTATATATTTTCTATCATTACTTTTTGACTTGACAAGTTTACTTTCGCTACTTCTACTACTATTGTCTCATCTGATTAATATATAGTAATTAACTAGAAATATATGGACTGAAAATCTTCCACACAGAGAAGTTTCTTACACTGTTTTGTTTTTAGACCCACTACACTTTAGTGGGTTGTTTTGAGACTTCGGGGATACCATGGAGATTACTTGTTTTTTATTAGTTTTTCCTAAGAACATTCATATGAAACAATGATAATGCTGACATCTAATGGCCATACTTGGGATACCAACTCCACAGAATGCCAAAATACCACCCTCATCTGACTGATTTTGCAAATAGTCCCTAATTTTACCTCTTATTTTGCTCCTATCCTTCATAATTTATTTTTATTTTCTGGTAATCACTGCATTTAAATTATATAGTGTCAAATTTAATGGCAGCTGTCAGAAAAAATATGTATTAATGTATATGTTTAGTGCTTATTAGAAGCTAAAAGGGTTAACACATTTAATTCTATTTTATGTACAGCTTAGTTTTGTATGAAACTACAAGATGCTTTTCAAACTGCAATATGCTTTCTGAAACTGCAAGATGCTCTCTGACCTAGTATTTGCTAGCACAGCAAAATTCATGTTTATGCCTTTTGGAAATTTACTGAGTAGCAGGTGATTATCTGCTAGGTTAGGAAAATAATAAATAGAACAATGCTGTTTTCTATAATGTTATTGAACTTGAGCAATCAGCTCTGTTCGTGTTATGAGAACATGCACAGCTGCAGAAAAGATAGATACAGTTGAACAAAGACTGCTTGAAGAAATGAACTATAATTTGTACTTGCTTTGTGCTCGAATTAGCCATAGTACCTTGAATGGTAACATTGCATAGTGAGAAGTTATATCTGTCCGGTGGTCATCAAGGCCACGTTGTTTTTCTTCGGAAGTTTTTTTGTAAACTTGATGTGCCAGCAGAAAATCATGGACAAACAGCTGCTATGAAATAATATTGAAAGTACTTGTGATTTATTACGTCAGCTTAGCAGGCAATGTCTTGTAAGAAATGTATAAGAATGGCTTCACTTCCTGATTCTAGTTAGACAAACTCTGTATTAGCAAGTTTTTGTCTCCTTGCTACAAGATTAAAGTGCCTTAACCTGAACCTGCTGTGTGTTGATCTTTTTGAAGTTGTTTTTCCTTTGACAGATTGGTCCTTTGGACCGGAAACTCTCACTTTGCCTCAGGTCAGATGGGCCAGGTGGCATGAAACCGTACGGGGAAGAGACCACATCGGTTCTTCTGCTTTGAAAGACCTCTGACTGAATTGTCATTCAAAAGAGGCCAGCCACTTTTCTGATCTGTGACTGGAGGACAAGTTAACGGTTTTCCATCGAACCAGATGATCAATCATGGAGGCTCAGGTAAAGTGAGATTTACCTTTTTTTTCTGTTTTAGATCAGGGACTTGATTTGTATCATCTGTCAGGAGATTTGTCTTGTACAAGTCAGGGACAGGAAGATTGCAGTCTTGTCATACATCAGGGAAACAGAATAGGTAAGGCAGTTATTCTAGATAAACTGTGAAAAAGAGAAATCGTGGTACCACGTAAAAATAAGAAGGGTTACGTAACATTTTAACAGTCAGAACAATATGGGAAATAAGTGCACAAAAAGTTCCCAAGATCCACGGTTAACTGAAGATGCAAAATATATGCAATTACAGCATGCCGACAGTGTTAGGTACTATACAAAATGGGTTAATAAATATGAATTTGATGGCAAATTAGAAAAATCCTCACTTTTTAAACTCATCAAACAGCTTAAAACTGACCCAAAAGGTCAGGTAAAAAAGCAACGTCAATTAGGCATTCCTCAGGCACACAGGTGGATTGAGGAAGCAAACCGTAGGGAACAAAAAAGTAATAATTCAAAAGCTATGTTTCTAGATAAAGAGGACAATAATTTGGTAACAGCATCAGCCCCTCCGCCCCCTCCACTTCCCTTACCAGAATATGAAGCGAGTGGACAAGCTGGTCCACCTCCGCTATACCCGTCTGTCTCCGCGAAGCCAAGACCGTTTGTCAGAGATCCCATCAAGACTAGGTCTCGAACACGTAACTTAAGAGGGGATATTGAGTTATATCAAATAAACAAAAATTCACGAGCTATGAGTAAAGAAGAGATATGTCCGCTCATAGAAGTACCAAATCCTCAGGCAGGACAGGACAGGCAGGACCCAACTCTCCTGGTATATAGACCATGGACACCGGAGGACATCCGGAAAGCCACAGAGGGAATTCCCCATCCAAAAGTTAATTTTAGAAAATTCTTAGAAGACTTGCAGGGCATGAGGTTAAGCTATCATTTAAATGGAGAAGAAGTAGAGAAAGTAGTCAGACAAATCGTAGGTCCAGATTGGCACATGATCAGTGGTAACTGGAATCCCCGTGACGCAGAACACAGGCCACTCCCACATAGCAATGCAGAACTGGATAACAGAGTGAAAGGTCTAACAGACCGAATCTCTGAGAAATGGAAGCCTAGAGCAGACTGGACTAGCATTAATCAATGCATCCAACAAGAAGGTGAAACTGTTGACAGATATTATGCTAGATTATTAGAGTGTTTTAATAACCATTGTGGAATGCAGGTACCTGAAGACCAAACACATGATTCCCCGTATGAGCAGCAACTGAAGAATGCATTTTTAAAAGGCAGTATTTTGCCTATAAGCAGCTTTATTACAAAGCACATGGTGGATCATCATACAAGTAGATTACAGTCACTACTTGTATATGCTAGATATGCTGAAAGGCATTTTAACAGTAAAAAGAAAAAGAAACCCAAGTATTTGCTGTAGAAGATGGAGCAGAGGTTTATGTAGTAGAGTCTGGGAAAAAGGGCAAGAAAAATGCCCAAGGAAACAAACAATCTGATAAGCGATCAGAGGACTTTGAAGAGAGAAAGAAAAGGGGTGAATGTTTTAAGTGCGTAAAAAAGGGACATTTAGCAAGGGATTGCAAGCAAAACAAGAAGGTAGCCATGGAAGAGAAGGAGGGTGAGGACTGACTATATGATAGTCAGGAATCACTAGAAAGGAATAACCAAGAAAAGACAAATGTGAATGTGATAGAGGGAGTAGAGAATGTGATAGAAGAAATAGAGGAAGTGCAAGAAATCACAGATAGTGAAGAAAGTGAAATTTTAGACTTTAGCATTATTGAGCCTAGAGTTCTACTTAGCAGACACGAAACTGGAAGTTACACTTCTGGTAGAGGGGAGGGAAGTTACATTTTTGTGTGACTCAGGGGCATCACGGACCCTGATACATCCTTCCAAACTACCAGAAAATTCAGAATCATTTGATTACATACTAGTGAAAGCAGCTAATGGACAACTGTATCGGGAGCCACTCTCCCATAACATAGCAATAACTGACCCTGTTTCAGGGATGATCCAGAAAAGCAAAATTGTTGTTTCTGCGAAATGCCTGGTAAACCTGTTGGGCAGAGATCTTATGCAGATATTTGACATAGCAGTAGTTCCAACCATGCAGGGTATGGAAGCACAGAGACAAATGGATACTTTTGTGGTACGACCGGAGGGCGAAACATTTTATTGGTACAGCCAGGACTTGGTCACGACTGGTCCAGGGGCAGTAACCAAAGAACTGATGAATGTAGCCATCAGTAAGTCCCCCTCCCTTGACACTGATAAACAGAATTTGTTGCACTGTACTCTGTATTATTGTAGCACACCAGGACCTGATAAGGAATATGAGCAAGAACTGTTTAGAAACCATGCAAACAGATTAGTATTACGTAATCTGTACTGGGACACAAAAAGGAACAGTGTAGTTACCTGTTCATTGCCCCAGGAATTCTTTGCACTCTATAAATCTAATCGATTACCACATGTTAGTTTGACTAAGGACAAGAATGTGAAATGGGCAGACTTAGGAGAAAAAGTCACAAAGTGGGAAAAACAGACGGAGTTAGAATTGTCAGAGCAGGGAGTACAGAAGCAGAAGTTAAATTGGATAACACAGACACACTCAGCTGTACACTTGCAGTCTAGCAAGGACAGCTGATTAGCACTCTTACTAGAAGAGGAAGAAAATGCCTTACGGAGCATACCAGAAATTCTCTGGTCAATGGGAAAATCAGATGTAGGACTAATTCATACAGCAGGACCAGTTACTATCACACCAAAATCAGTATTTAGACCACAAAAGAGACAGTATCCCTTAAGAAAAGATGCAGAAGTAGGAATTAAGCCTATAATAGCAGCTTTACTTAAGGAAGAAGTACTGGTAGAATCTCCCGATTCACCATGTAACACACCCTTATTACCTGTCAGGAAAGCAAAAGGAGAATGGCATATGGTCCAAGATTTACAAGCTGTAAATGATGCAGTAATACCTCGAGCACCTACGGTGCAAGACCCACACACCCTATTGAATGATTTGAAGCCTCAACAGAAGTATTTTTTTGTAGTAGATATTAGCAATGCGTTCTTTTCGATACCAATACACCCTGACAGCCAACATTGGTTTGCATTTACATTTCAGGGGAAAAGGTATACATACACGCGACTACCACAGGGATATTGTGAAAGTCCAACAATATTCTCACAAGAGATGGCGAGCAACTTGGCGGGATTTAGCCCACCAAGAGGCAGTCAGATTTTACTTTATGTAGACAACATCCTGCTGGCAGCCCCCACCCAGCAAGAATGCAGAGAAGATACCATAGCATTATTAAATTTTTTAGCCACTCAAGGACATAAAGTAAGCAAAAACAAGTTGCAGCTTTGGAGAAAGCAGGTTAAATACCTGGGATATGTAATATCCAAAGTAGGCAGAACATTAGATGAAGATAGGAAAATAGCAATTTTACAAGCACCCAAACTGACTACCAAGAAGGAAATTATGTCCTTCCTGGGTACGACTAATTTCTGTTGGAGTTGTATTCCAAACTATGCCTTGGAGTCTGCTCCACTGACCAACTTGATATACAAGAAGCCTATGGCAGCACAAGATTTATTACAATGGACACTAGAAGCAGATTCAGCTTTCTGCAAACTAAAACAATTGATAGCATCCTCATTAGTTTTAGGATTACCAAACTATCATAAACGACTTTTCCAAACTGTAGATTGTAAGCAAGGTTATATGACAACACCCCATAGCTTACTATTCTTCACAGCTGGACCCAGTGGCGCGATCCCTGCCCCACTGTGTACAAGCAGTAGTCACAGCTGCAATGGCAGTGCAGGCTACAGCCTCAGTAGTGTTATTCCACCCTCTCACATTGAAAGTGCCTCATGCAGTCGCGATTATTTTACTGCAAGAAAAAGTAGCATATCTTTCTCCTGCTAGACATCTTTCCTGTATGACTATACTGTTGAGCCAACCTCATATGACAATTGAATGATGTACAACTTTGAATCCGTCTACCTTGCTCCCGACCCCTGCGGATGACATACCACACAGCTGCCTGCAGGAGATTGAGCAAAAGACACTGCCTAGAAAAGATCTAAAGGATGTTCCCTTGGATGATGCCGAGGTGACATATTACATGGACGGCTCATGCAGAAGGGGTCCTACAGGGCAGAACCTAGTGGGGTATGCAGTAGTTTCTGATACTGAGATTTTAGAAGCAAAGTCTTTACCACACAACTTATCCGCACAAGCAGCAGAATTGATTGCCTTGACAAGGGCATGTACCTTGGCAAAGGGTAAATGTGTGAACATTTTTACTGACAGCCAGTATGCTTTTTCTACTGTACATGTTTTTGCGCAACAGTGGAAGAACAGAGGAATGATAACATCTACTGGTAAACCGATTAATCATGCACAGTTTATTTTAGATTTGTTATAATCTATTCAGTTACCTCAGAAAGTAGCTATTTGTAAATGTGTAGCTCATACCAAGCAACAAGATAGGATTTCAAAAGGTAATGCAAGAGCTGATACAGCTGTAAAGCAGGCAGCTTCAGCTTCAGAATTTCTTTTGAGTGAGGAATTACAACCTTCTGAAATTTTAGATTTAGAAATGTTGAAAACAATGCAGACACTTACCACGAAAGTAGAAAAACAGAAATGGATAAAACGAGGAGCAATTCTTGAGAAAGGGCTGTACATCTCCAAAGAAGGAAAAACGATTTTGCCATCTAACTTGTTTAGATATGCAGCTTTATTGAGCCATGGGCAGTGCCATGTCTCAACAGGGGGGATTGTACAGTTAGTGAATCGAGTGTTCACAACATATGGATTTACAAACTACACAAAAAATGTTTGTGCGGCATGCCATATTTGTAATAAACATCATGCATAAGGGGCGTTGAAGCCTAAGCAAGGGAGTTTCCCTGCACCACCATACCCGTTCCATACTATCTGTATGGATTTCATAGAACTGAACAAATGCGAAAATAAGAAGTATTGTCTTGTCATTATAGATATGTTTTCCAAATGGGTGGAAGCTTTTCCGACCAAAAATCCAGATGCAGTTACTGTTGCAAAAGTCCTTGTTAAAGAAATTATTCCTAGATTTGGCATACCGGAAAAGATCTACAGTGATGGCACACACTTTGTAAATCAAACTATACAACAGTTGAGCCGATATTTCGGAATTTCCTTAAAGAACCATTGTGCATACCATCCACAATCCGCAGGACTAGTAGAGAGGCATAATGGGGTTTTGAAAAATAAATTTAGGAAGTTAATTAGTGAGACAAAAAAGAATTGGGTGTACTGCCTGCCTCTGGCATTGTTGAGCATGAGAACTGTTCCGAATGCAAAGGGGTTGACTCCTTTTGAAAAATTATTTGGGAGGGCATACTATATACCTCAGTGGAAACCTCTCATGCCTGTAGACCAGGAGGCCAACAGTTCACTCACAGAATATATGAGATGACTTTTAAGTAATAAACAACTTTTGCAGTTAAATTCTGTTTCAGATAAAGAACAAACCAGATCATCAGAAGCAGCAGTAGTCCCAGGCACGTGGGTCTGGGTGAAAGTCATCAAGAGAAAAAATTGGACATCACCGAAGTGGGAAGGGCCATACCAAGTGCTACTGTCAACACCCACTGCAATCAAGATTGCAGAGTGAGCATCCTGGATTCATCTGACACACTGTAAATTGGTGAAAAACTTTGAACTGGACAAAAAACTTGTTACTGTTACACAAGAACAAAATGACCAGATATGGAGCAAATAGGAATACAGAACAACCTCAGAAGCATTGCATGATCATTCTGATAACTATACTGATAACATTAATCTGTTTGCTGTGGCCTTTCCTCTTTCCAGCCACACAAGCTTAACTGAATAAACGAGATGCGTTACTCATAGACTGGCATCCGAACTTTAACACTTACCAAGCAATTAAATATGTGTATGCTGAGACTTTTATTGTTTCAAATTGTTGGGTTTGTACAGCTATACCAACAGCATACGGGGGATTGTTAATGACTGCTGTCCCCCTAGGGGTCAATGAGACCTGGGAAAATTTGATTTTTGATACTACGACTGTGAAATCACAAGACAAAATAGCATTGTACCTGCCTGTTACACAAAAGGGAATTGTATGTTTTTACAAAAATGATACTGTTCAGGTGGGTTGGAACAATTGTAATGTGACTGTTCCTTACAAGTGTTATACCAAAGCTAATAATGCAGGTTATATTTGTGATAAAACTATGACTCATATTTTGAATCAATGCACAAAACGGTTGATGAAGTACAACATAATCCTGTTCTTTTTAAACAACTATCTATCATTGATAAGAAAATGTTTCATGCAGGGCAAGTATATATTAATACTAAAGTAGAGAATTGTTATTTTGTGTGTGGGAAAAAGGAATACAAATGGTTACCTGAGAATTGGTCCGGCAGTTGTTTTTTGGGTTACCTGGTTCCGGCCATATGACACACTGCAGTTTTGCATCAGGGAAGAATTCAAAATGACAGAGAGGTCACCAAGAAACCTGGAAATTCGATCAAGAGACCTGAGAATCCAGTGGGACGAATTGAAGCAGGCTGAAGAAACCATAATGCCGTAATAAACAAAGATAAACTGACACACATGGACTTGAGTGACACTATTATATCGTGGGCAGGTATAGCCCCTGCATATGGTGCAGTAAAATCAATTTTGGAGCTGAGAAAACTGTCCAAACTTCTCGAAGTAATGAGCAATGCAACTTTTTCTGCTCTCGAATTAGTAACTGATGAACTGAACGCTATGAGAACTGTGGTGCTTTAAAACCGCATGGCTCTCGACTTCACCTTAGCGGTGAAAGGTGGTACATGCGCTTTAATAAAAGAGGAGTGCTGTTCGTATATTCCTGACAACCAGCATGAGATAAACGACCATCTTGAGGGGATTCAGCAAGTGTCAGCCATGACCAAACTAGGCCTAAACCCACTGATGGATTTTTTCCAGAATTTGTTTGGGGGTGGGGTAGCATCCTAATGAACATCTTGATTGCCATTTGTGTGGGATTACTCCTATTAGGAGTGTGTGTTTGTTGTGGTATTCCCTGCATGAAAAGATTAATTAAAGATTTTATAGACATGTCAGTTTCTGAGACTTTGTATCAAAGTGCTGAATTTGAAGAACTGTTAAAAGATGAAACACTTTCATAAGTTTAAACTGAATGACTCTCCTAACTGCAAATTCTGAACGAAAGAGGTTAGGAGAAGAAGCAAACTGTTTATGCTTTTGAAAATAGAATAAAAAGTATTAACAGGGGGGAAATGTTAGAAAAATGTGTATTAATATATATGTTTAGTGCTTATTAGAAGATAAAAGGGTTAACACATTTCATTCTATTTTATGTACAGCTTAGTTTTGTGTGAAACTGCAAGATGCTTTTCAAACTGCAATATGCTTTCTGAAACTGCAAGATGCTCTCCGACCTAATATTTGCTAGCACAGCAAAATTCATGTTTATGCCTTTTGGAAATTTACTGAGAAGCAGGTGATTATCTGCTAGGTCAGGAAAATAATGAATAGAACAATATTGTTTTCTATAATGTTATTGAACTTGAACAATCAGCTCTGTTCGTGTTATGAGAACATGCACAGCTGCAGAAAAGATAGATACAGTTGAACAAAGACTGCTTGAAGAAATGAACTATAATTTGTACTTGCTTTGTGCTCGAATTAGCCATAGTACCTTGAATGGTAACATTGCATAGTGAGAAGTTGTATCTGACCGGTGGTCATCAAGGCCACATTGTTTTTCTTAGGAAGTTTTTTGTAAACTTGATGTGCCAGCAGAAAATCATGGACAAACAGCTGCTATGAAATAATATTGAAAGAACTTGTGATTTATTACATCAGCTTAGTAGGCAATGTCTTGTAATAAATGTATAAGAATGGCTTCACTTCCTGATTCTAGTTAGACAAACTCTGTATTAGCACATTTTTGTCTCCTTGCTGCAAGATTAAAGTGCTTTAACCTGAACCTGCCGTGTGTTGATCTTTTTGAAGTTGTTTTTCCTTTGACAGCAGCAGTAACCTGTTTCACAGGGAGAGGTACTGTATGTGTACTGCAGGCCAGTTTAAACTTTAATGGGAAATATGTAAATAAAAAAAAGGTATTTCACACAAGAAGCCATGTACTCCTTTCTCTCTAAAACAGGGAACGCCATTTTTGACACAATACAATATGATGCAGTATATGACAGTAATTTATTTGATTATGTAAACAGCAGACCACTGGTTAAAAATCATTGAAGTAGAACTAAACAAACATTATATAGCATGGACACAATGTACTTAGATTTTCATACTTAAGTGGACTCCTGCTAAGCAATTTATTGAAAAAATCATTGAGTCCCAGCCACTGCAGTTTACATGCTACTCCTGTCCACAGGGATTGTGGGCCTGATCCAGTGTGAATTAAGCATTGTCAATCTAATTGTGTACAATAGATTTAAATAGAGCAAGGGATTTGCTTGTTTTTGGCAAAGTATGAACTTATTGCAGAAGAAGGATATTTTTGGGAGCTATATCTGTTTCTCTAGAAGGTTCTGTTACCATTGTTTTATTACGGTGTAGACCTACATCCTTAAAGTAGGTATTTGTGGTGGAAGCAGTTTTACAAACTTTTTGAAGGTCAAGCAACTCAGAGGCATTTGCCACCATCTGTATCAGGCAGAGATCTCCACAAGGAATGTAATAAGGGACAGAACATAGTGATAATGCTTACAGACATTCTACATAATTTTGGCAGCTCATACTTATGATTTTTAGGTGAAGAGCTATTGCAGTTTTTCTAGCTGAGCCATGTAAAGACCAATGAGGGCATAATATTCAATTACAGTCCTAAGAAGGCCAAGGAAGAGGGAAACTAAAAGCTCTTTGGACCTGGAGCATATTCCTTTAATAATAAGCTGTGTAAGATAAAAATATGTTCTAACTGCAGTCAATATGTGATGACTGAAGGAAAGCTAGGTGTTCTTGAGTGTGCCCACACCTCTAATGTCAATATCAGGAGGAATGTCATAGTCACGGGGATGCTCTTACTTCTCAAGAAGTACAATGCTACATGTTTAGCATACAGTTTAAGTCCATTGTCCAAACACCACAAATTTGTATAGTCAGTTCCTCTTGAAGGTTATGGGTATAATTTAGGTTGAAAATGATAGCACTAAGTTTACAGTGATTAGCAAACCTGGACAGCCAGAGAACTTGAAGTCTGCAAGCTATAAGCTAAAGAGTAACTGTCAAAGAATGGACTCTTGGGACATCTCTGCTGATGAGTCTTTTTCAGGAAAGCATACCACATACTTAATAACAAATAAAACTGGAAAAAATTCCAAAAAGTGGCATATTAAAAAATGAATAAAATAAAAAACACTTGTGAAGAAGTCGATTTACTTGGCAAAAGTGATTATTAAAACATTTTATACTAAAGTGTGGTGACAGTGTAGTTATCTGAAGGCTCACAAGTGTTTTTTTTTATTTTATTTTATACCAATGCTTAATATAATGGGGTATATCAGTTAATCAGTTTGCTGTCCAAAGGGTTACATACAGGTTAGTATTATACAAGCAGCCCACTATTTCCAAATAGAGGATATTAAAAAATGAAAAGACAAATTAATAGAAAGAACAATACTTGCCCAGAAAAACTGTCAAAAGCTTTAAATAAAAATTATGTTCTTTAATAGACCAGATCAACAAAAAACATTACATACACAGAGAAACACTGGGCCGCCTGGAAAAGGGAGCAACAGAGGAAGTAAGAAAGTGTAAAAAAAAAAAAAAAAAGAGCTTTTTGAAAGGTACAAAAACAAGAACATGGAGAACAAAAAGATATCTGATATGATGTCATATATATGCAATAGAGAAAGCCAAACTAATCAAAGGAAAAAAAGCAGCTCCAAAGATATTTGAAGAAAAATACAGAGAAAGGCACCTGGATATGGAAAATTTCACAGTACAAAAATAAGATTATAAAGGGGAATGTAGAAAATAGTATTATAAGGGTAGAAAATGAACAAAGAGAAATTGAAGTTATGGATTACTTACAAAGTGAAGGATTTAATGTGGAGATTCCAACACAGACAGTGTCACAGCGTGATGGAACAATTAGTCCCCAGATTAAGGAGCAGCAAATGGAACATGAGGCATCTGAAGATTTGTCACATGGTGAGGATCTGACACCTTCTGTAGGAGACCAATATGAAAGTCCAATTCAGTTTGTACAGCAAGGATTGAGCAGGAAACAGTGGTGACTTTGATGCTGGTAATGCTACGGCGTGATGGACCAACAGATCCTCATATGAGATGGAGCTGCAGGTGAAGCAGGGTGCAATGGGAAAGGATATGTTATAGGAAGATGTTTTAGAACTTTCTGTAGAAAACTCACAGGAAACATACAGCAATGAAGATACTTTCAGTACAGAAGAAAATGATCTAAAGGAAGGATGGCTTGCTTTTGCACTTTCACCAAAATTTATTTCAGTCTGGTACTACTGTTTCTAAGCAGTTGTTTATATGGTTGTACAGGGCTTTTGTATATGCTGGGCTACATCTTTGGGTAAAGATTTTAATACCTTTAGCCAGAAGTTAAGTACTGCATCTGGTCCTGGGATTTTCTTTTAGAAGCATTTCTTAATTTTGTCAATTCTTTTGGTTGCTACTTCATCACATTTAATATCCTTTCATATTAGAGTTCCTTAGTGTTTCTTTTAATTTATGTAGTCATTCAGCATCTTTGCTATGTTTAACATGGTCTTCATAAATACTTTTCAAAAATGTCAATTCCTTCTTGTTGGTGTTGTTTCTATTCATTTTACTTTGTTTCCCTGTCCTCTATAAATCCTTTTTTGGGACATCAGTGAATTGCTTATTTTGTACTTCCCTTTATATTTATCTTCGTGCCTTCTAAGTTTTTCTGCCTTTACTGATATTTTTAGTTTATTATTTACAATAATGTATAAATCCTGGTCTGTTTTGATATGTGCATTGATTTTACCAAGTCTATCTTTCTAAGTATTTTTGATGAGCTGTTCCTGTTTTCTATACTCTTCTAACAGTGATGCTTCTTGTCTTAATTGCTTTATAGTTCTCTTTTCAAGGCTTCCAGTGTGGCATTCTGTTTGTCCCCTTCCTTTCCTTTGTCACTCTACATTTTTGTGGCAACACTTTATCTGTTATTAGTTTAGTTGCACAGAAATATATCCTAGTTATTTCTCTAAGTAATCCAAGGCACCCAGGAAACGTAGCCAGCCACTGATAAACCAAATTCACAACTTTATTCAGCCAAAATAAAACGTTTTATTTTATTTTGGCTGAATAAAGTTGTGAATTTGGTTTATCAGTGGCTGGCTACGTTTTCTGGGTGCCTTGGATTACTTAGTGGACTATTTGGTACCTTTGGAGTTTTTATTTTGATCCTATTTATTTCTGTTATATCACATAAATTTCTCTTAATAGTCCTGACTGCTGTTTTACCGATCTTCTCATATTTTGGGTCTTATGTACTTTCTGTAATCTATTTCTTTCCTCTATCTGATTATTTTTATCCATTTCTATTAAATCTAACAGGTCTTCCCTTAGATCATTTTCTTTCAGACTAAGAGCACCTTTTTTGCTCTCTGTTTCTTGTGATTATTCTACAGGAAGTTCTAGAACATATTCCTGTAACATATCCTCCTCCAATGCACCCTGTGTAAACTGCTGCTTCTTCATATGGGGATCCATTGGCCTACCACTCCATAGCATTACCTGCATCAGAGTTGCCATTGTTTCCTGCACCTTCCCTTGCTGTTCAGCTTCAAATGGATTTTCATACTGTTCTCCTATAGAGGGCTCCAGAGCATCATCATGTGGCAAATCTTCTTCAGATGCCTCCTGTTCCACCTGCTGCTCCTTAATCTGGGGACCCATAATTCCATCATATTGCAACATTACCTGTGTCAGATTCTCCACACTAACCTCTGGATTCCTGAATGGCTATTTCCTGTGCAGGAACAGTGTAGGAGCTTCTGCATGAAAAATGGCTGCCGAGGTCCAGGAAAGTGCCGTTTTCACGTGTGCGAGCAGCCCTACACTGTTCCTGCACGGAAAGCCATACGGGATGCAAATCACCACATTTGCTGATAAAAACCATGCAAAGGAGGTGATTTTGTGATCCATGAAGCTGGCCAGACTCCATGCAGAAACAGTGTCAGAGCAGAAATGTATTCAGTTAGTAACTGAATATATTTCTGCATCTGAGCAAATGGAGGCAGGACAGCTCATAGAAAGCACGTATTACAGTCAAACACACATGCCAATGGCCAAATATAAGGCCATTGGCATTAATAAATGTTTATATTTTTATAAAATTAAACTTTTTTTTTTTTTGGCCGATCATGGCCGTTTAATTTCACGGCAGCGGTGCGCAAATGGGATCATGCCGAAAATCAAAAAAAAATAAAAAATGAGAAAAGTCAATGTGAAGCTACGTCTGCATTTTTCCATTATATTCAATGGCATGCAGAACGTAAACAATACGAGGGAGCACTGGTTGACAAGTGGAAAAGGTCCATTTAAGTGCAGTAACTAAGGATGTACACACTGGGGTATGTAAATGAGGGGAGTTATACTGAATTACAGATTTCCTCAAAGTGTCAGTTTATACCTAACTGTGTAGGTGCAGCAATAAAACAGTCCAAGTATAAGAGCTGAATGACTTCATAAGGGGGGGGGTGTCATGCTTTCTGTAAGCTCATTGGAGCTCTGTGGCCTGTATTTGCCCTAAGCTAAGGAAGGGGGTGTTTCTGAGGCTGTAATGTCTTATTTCATAAAATGCAGGGTGGGTTGGCATCCAGAGAGGGCCATTTCTGCTTAAAATAGCTTACATTAGCTAAAAGGGTGTACACGGTGCACAGCGGGCCAAAACAAAAAAAAAAAAAAAACAAAGGAGATAGCAGAACTGTATACATTTGAGCACCGGGTATGCGAGGCATGCCTTGGGGCTTAAATAGAGAGGAAGTGGGAAGGGGAAACATCAGTAGGAAGGCAATCAAGGAGAACTAGCATAGCTCGCAGGTGGAATGTATCAGAATCAGGCAATTACACATACAGCAGCCCAGCACACTAATATGAAGTATGCAAACACCCTATAGACTGTTTTTTTCCCACAAAGTCTACACCACCGGTGTACACAAATGGGGGATTTTAACTGGCAAAAATAACTAAATATGTTAGAGGCTGCTGCTGCTTTACTCCATCAATATGTGCTAGAGACTGAGGGTGGTGAGGAGGAGAATACCGACAACCGACCCACAGTGAGGAGAAGAAGAGTGTACAGATCCAGGGTAACCTACCAGGGCATACATGAGCTGGAGATAGTAGAGTACTACAGGGTGGACAGGGACATTCTACAGCAAATCGTTGAGCTGTGCTGGCCACACCTTACACACAGAACTAACAGAGGGGAATCCATCCCAGTGGATACCAAGGTATGTCTAGGCTTAAGAATACTAGCCATAGGTACCTTCCAAAGACCAACTGAGGGTATCATGGGGGTCTCACAGGCATCAGCATCCAGGGTATTCCACCAGTTCCTGGATGCCATGACACAACATGCCAATGACCACATATATTTCCCCACTGCCCATGAGGCGCTCACCACATGTATGCATCTCTTCCACCGTATAGCAGAATACCCAGAAGTAGTTGGTGCTTTAGACTGCACGCACATCCACATCAAAGCACCACCTGCTGAGTGGGGCAGGGTCTACATAAACCACAAGGGCTTCCCCTCCATCAACTGCCAGGTCATGTGCGATGCCCAAGGCATTATCATGAATGTGTGTGCTGGCAGCCCTGGAAGCTACCACAACTCCCACATCTGGCATTGCTCACAGCTGTATCAGGTGTTTGCCAGGGGGGACATCCCATATAGCCATCTAATGGGGGATGCTGGCTATGCACTGGAGCCCTGGCTGATGGCACCCATCAGAAATGCACACACACCCGAACAAGAACACCATAATGAGGCACACGCACAAACCAGGATCATTGTAGAGCATATGTTTGGGACTCTCAAGTCACAGTTCCATTGCCTTGACATTTCCGGTGGAGCCTTGCAGTACTCTCAAGCTACATAGTATGTACCATGCTATACAATATGATCCTGCAGAAACAGCTGCAGCAGGAATAGCATGGGGCAGGGTCACACAGCCCCCCACCATTGCCAAGGCCAGCACTCTCAAATGGCCTACAGTTCTCTGGCAAAGGCCCATGCCTCACCCATAGTGCTAATGTATGGAATGTCTGGGGATCCCAACTAACAACCTAACCATAAATAGAAAACAAATGTAAGGCCATGTTGACAAATGCCATTAGCATGCCTACTGCAAGGGCTGTGGATCAGGCCATAAATACTACTGGGTAAAGGCCCAACTATAGGGATACCTCTGAGATATTGCTTACATAATGTTAGGTGGAGGAGAGAATAACAAAGGGGGAGTGTAGAAGCATGGATGTCATGGAGTATGTGAAGTCTGAAACTCTGTTTGCCTATAGTAATTCCGACTGCAAACCCATGAATGAATAGCCACAAAACTGCATGTAAACCACAATGTGAAAGTAAACTGACCAGATATATGAGTCTTGCCTCTGGATAACCTGGGTGTATCTGTACAGCTGAGAGGTATGGCCCCAGCAGGATATGGCCATTCCTTGAAGTTGAAAAAAGCACAAAGAGGGTAACCCCAGCCAGCACACTAACATGGTGCTGCACTATTTACACAGAGCAGCAGTTAATTACTGTAACTAACCATCCACAATGGCAGGTGTATGCCAGAATGTGTAGTCTGTATGCCTCAGAATACTGGTCTCAGCAGCATTAATCTCGTATTTCCCGGTAAATAACTCTGAGCAAAGAATGAACACTGTCAGTAGTCGATGAAACGACACATCACAGTGTAAAACAGTACATATGTCAGAATATCTTTGCTACAACCAAACATGTCACACAAGCAGCACAGATAGCAATAGTTACAGTATCCCCTGTATGTTAAGCCCATTGTGTCTCCATTTTGGCAACCAATCTACAGATATCCTGCAGAAACAGTTTGCTAGATGTAGCTGTAGCACACAAAACCCTGAACTGGAGTCCAACCCTCCGTGGAATGGATGCACACACTCAATATAGAAGGTCATACTGAGCATACTCCTACACGTAGAGAAGTAAAGCCCATGTCTCACAACACAGTGGACTACAGTTATTGGTTATTCGCAGCTGTCTGTGCACACACACCAAATTGTATACCATTGACACACACACATTGGATAGGAATACACACACATATCTAAGGCAAATACATTATAATATGTCAAACATACACACACAGAGACATAGGGACATAGGGAAGAGAAAGACAGACAGTGACAGAGAGAACACCATTATGAGGCCTGTCCCACCCACTACACAGTCCATTGGCCTATATCACATGATGTGCTGAAGTCATTCACTGTAGAAATACCTTTGGTTAGCCCTCAGCCCTATAGTGTCAGTGGTGCTTCTGATAACTGTGTAACACTACAGTACAAATAGGTATCCATGTAGCACTTGTGATCTCAGTCCTGTCAAATGTAAAGTTGTGTGTGAGTGTGTGTGTGTTTCTAGATGAATGTGGTTGATGCCAGTGGTTGAGGCCATTCACACTCACTAAAACTCCTGTACCCCTCCATTAACATTGCTGCTGATGTGACTCACCTTCAAAGATACCTTTGGACAGCTCTCCAACATATAAGCTCCATGGCACTTGCGATAACTGCGAAATACTATAGTGTAGCAAGCTAGTTAGCTAGGAGTTCCAATCCTGATTCTGACAACTGTATAAATGTGAGTGTCTGTGTGAGAGAGTGTGTGTATTCTTGTAGAAACCTGATTTTGTGGTCATTCACACATACAACACTTCCCTTATCCCTCCTTTACCACTGCTGCTGATGTCACTCACCTTCAAAGATACCTTGGCACAGCCCTCCAAAATGGAAGCTCCATGGCGCATGTGATAACTATATAGGTATGAGTTTGAATCCCATCCCTGGCAAGTGTTTGTGTGTGTACATATGTATGTCCGTAACTCAAGGATTTTGGCCCTATTTACACCCAGTTCACATCTCAGTGCCTGACTTTAGCAGTCCTGCAGATATCATCCACCTTAGAAGTACCTGTTGCCAACCCTAAACCATGTAAGGTCAGTGGTGCATTGTGGTAAATGCATAACATAATGGTCCCAAAAGATTGTTACATGGAGGCTTGAACCTCACCCCTGGCAAATGTAAATGTGTGTATAGGGTAAAATACTTTTTTGGAATCTCTCACCCACTACATCACCCAATGCCAGTATTTACAAGGGCTGGTGATGTTCCTCACCTTAGAAGTACCTTGGGACAGCATCCATCAAATAAGCTCCGGGGTGCGTGCGATAAATGCGGTACACTGTAGTCGCAATACATAGGTAGGGGTTTGAATCTCAGTACTGGCAAGTGTGTGTGTCATCAGTATCCTGTGTGGGGATTGGTGTGATTGTGTAATAACAGAATCCATTGGGGGTGGGTTTTGCCAAATTATTGTGTTGAGGACCTAGTATATGTCACAATGTCCACATTACAAGGCCAACAGATGGCAAATACCAGAGAGTTTGGTGTAGACAATCCACAGCCCTAAATGTGACAGTATGGATTAGTGAACAATATAGACAACCCTTCTATTACTCTGAGACCACTCTGCACCCACGTATCATACACAAGCACACTTGGCTAGGCAACAATCACTATATTGGTAGTTCCCCTGCATATTGCCTCACAGATAGTACCCACAGTGTGATAGCAGTGGACTCCATGCCTATTGACCACAACAGTGCCACTGACATCAGAAAATACTTTGATGTGTTACATCTCATGACTGTGTGTTATCCAGCATGTAAAAGGACATGGCACCCTGTTCCATCCCCTCAGTAGCCCAATAAATGTATACAGTGGCCCTTTTGCCATGTTCCCCACTGGACGCCTGTAATAACTGTGAGTCTGCAAACGTACCCCACAAAGGGAATACCATGCCTTATACACATGTCCTGTATGGACAGACACCACTAACTCCACTGAATATCCGTATCATACTGTCAATGTAGGTGCAATCATGACGTCAGTTACATAGCCAGGTCTCACCAAATGAGGTCAGGAATGCTGCATCAGAAGATACCAATCTGTCCACACAACCATGCCCCAGAGACCTCAAGCACACTTCCAAACATCAAAGAAAATGCATGTGGGACATGTGCACAACCCAGACACTGTCCATGTTATGGAATATAGTTCACATACATGGGAAGCAGTGCACATCACTAGCCACCCACAATAGAAACCTGCATGAGTGGATGGTGAAATACAATACCCACCCCTGGGGACCACTCCAGTGACTATACCTCTGAGCCACACTAGGGACTATTGTCATGTGGCCTGGTGCCAAGGTATTCCCTTGGGCTAGCTTTGTAGAGCCTTCAGACCCATTCATCTACTACACACCTATGAACCAATGAACTTATGGATCTCAGTACTGGCAAGTGTGTGTGTGTGTGTGTGTGTGTGTGTGTGTGTGTGTGTGTGTGTGTGTGTGTGTTTGTATGTGTGTGTGTGTGTGTGCGTGTGTGTGTATAGTAATTCCAGTGTGTTTGGTTGATGAATATCCCCTGTGGCTATTAGCAATCAGAGGTGTCCAAACCAGAACATGTATCATTCTCCATTCTACAACAGATGTTGTACATCAACATGTACCTATGTACAACCCTCAGTCCTATAATCTGAGGCATATGCAGTCACTGTGTTACAGACTGGGAATTACCGTGCACATACAGTACCCTGCCTATGACATGGTGGATGTGTCACCACACTGCCATACCCTGTAGCCTTGCTGCAGGGCCACATCCCGATGAAACACAGATGCCTAGAATGGACATGGGATACAGCATGTGAGAACACATTCATTCAGCACTTCACTTGTGGGTGGAGAGAGGGGTAAAGCTGGCACTGAATGTGTTGCCAAGACTGTGGCCAATATCTGTTGTCTCAGGATAGGTATTAGCTTTGTGTATAAAACTTGCAGCACTTGTGCTTAATGCTGTGGAGTTTGTTGATGTAACTTTCACGGCTGTTGTGACTGTCCTCAGTGTCTGCTGCATCTCTGCTGCCATAGATGCCTGTCAGGTACTCCATGAGGGTTTCAAAATTGTGTTTGAGGCTAATAAGGGAGTTCAACAGTCATGGGACACCACCTTTCCCTGAAACAGTGTCCTCCTTCTGATGTACACTTCAGTATGGCAGGGGACCATCACATTGTCTCCCAGTGTTTGGAGGACAGTGTCTGGGTTCTGTTGGCTCTGGCTAGTACCATGCATTCATGTACCTGTTTGTACAGTGCCTATGTGTATGATTCCACAGTCATGCAGCTACATCCCATTGCCATGGGTGCAGTTAAGACATTCACCCCTGTTTTCATGACTGCAAAGTCAGCTTTGTAGACTTTTTGCAGGTGGATATCTTTGTGGGGGGTGTGGCTGACATGTTGAGGTCCATGTTGATTACAGCCTGTGTGAATCTCACCATGCAGGGATTGACATCTGAGGACAAGCAATGGTCCCATATTTAAGTGGTCAACACAGGTCATGGTTGTTGCTTCCTCTACCATGGGTCAGTATGAGCTGGCCTAGGGCAATGGAAATGATGAATCCCAGAAGTGTTGGGCCACTGTACTGTCGATTGGCTACATTCCCCAGGTGATGGAGGGGTAGCTGAAGACTCATACTATGTCAATGTTGCATTGGACTGTCAGAGATGGCAGAGTCTTGAGGAATGTGCATTGACTGTCTAGGGACATAGATGTGGACCCATAGCAGGCTATGGTCTGGATAGCACCATTACCCCAAGTCGGTTGTACTTGAAGTATCTCCAATGCATTATGATGGGATGCTAGACTGGACGTTTTCCTATCCATAATGAATATGGAGACACCACCACCTGTGGAGGTGTGGTCCATGTTTGGGGGCTGACAGCTGTGGAGTGTGTCATAGCCTGATACTACAGGTCTGCTGTCTGCTGCTGTGAGCCACCTCTCCATCACAGCAGACATGTGTTCTCCACTCTGACTGCTATGAGTGACTGCATCCTGACAGACTTCCACTGTTAAGCAGCATGACCCTCAGATTGCATACATGTGTAGCTGTTATGGTGGTAATAACATTAGGAACACTGCCTAATAAGGCATCATAGGGGTGGCAAGATACTTAGCCAGTACCTGGAAACCTAGTGGTGACAGATGTAGGACATCCATGGCAAGCCATTGGGTTCTGTCAATTATGTCATCCCAAGCAGAGAGGTTGTGGATCCCCTGAAAATGACACATAACACATAAGCCAATATTGCAGTCAATCATCTGTTGATAGTATTGCAGCATCATTCTGGGTGACAATGGTACACTGCCCAGGGCTACTGTCACTCTTGCCTGGACCATATAAGAGAGTTTAACCATGTCTCCTGTCATGTAGTCCAGGGAAGTGTGTCCCAGGTCATTCACACCCACATGGATATGAAGTGATACATGTAGTTATTGTGGAGTGACATGACTGGCTGTATCATGTGTTATATGCTGGCATGTGATAGATATTTGGCTGTTTTCTGCTCCATATTTAACTTATTGAGTGGGATGTGTGTGCCTCATTATCAAGTTACCCATGCTCACTGTATTGTGCAAGGTAGTTAGCCTTAGGAGCTTAGGATGGGGGCACACTGTATAGGTTAAATATGTATCCCTTGGCATGTGCCATGCCACGGTGTCTGAGTGGGTATATGCCTTGCTGGTTTGTGCTGTTTGGGTAAATGTCCATTGAGTGCCTCTGGAAAGGTGGATGCATGGCTTTTTCACTGTATGTCATGGCTGTCAAAGTGGGTGTCATGGTGAGCTACATGTGCCACACGGTGTGGTGAAAGTGTTGATCTTATCCTCTTGACCTGCTAGTCCAGTCTTTGCTGCAGAATGCATATGTCCACATTGGGTGATATATGGGTAACCCTCACAGGTCTGAGTGTTTGGAGTTTAGAGGTGAGGGTTGTCTGTGTACATACGCAGTTGCAACAGTGCCTCAGAATGGACAAGTGCACCAGGTTAATGGGTGAAAGCACAGATAACTGCCTTTCAAACATGCCAGGGGGAAGGACATAACTAGTAAGTACTGGGGCTACATCTGTGATGAACAAGTAATGCTGATGGCTGCCAGGTGTGCCACACTTCTTGATACAATAACCTAGTGAAGTGCCAAGCCATAATACTAGTTGAACTGCAAGACAAAAAGAACTAGCATGATGTGGGGGTGGAACAGAAGGCAGACTGTCTGCTACCTGTAATACTTTAGCACAGCTGAGCAGTTATCAGCAACTTTGGCCATGTGAAAGTTCAGTAAGATCTGTAGTGCATGTGGTAACTGTGTAACACTATAGTAGACATACTTAGATTGGTAGTAGTTCTAATCCCAGTACTGGCAAGTGTGTGTGTGTGTGTGTGTGTGTGTGTGTGTGTGTGTGTGTGTGTATGTGTGTGAATCATGTACTGACTGGCTCATGCCATTTTTGACCTGTATACTACCCTTTACACTTCCCTTCACTACAATTTAGTAAACCCATTGATGTCATCCACCTTAGAGGTACCTTTGGAAGAGGTGGAAATGTATAAGCTCTGTGGCAAGTCTGATAACTGTGCAGCACTAGAGTAGGAATACCTAGATGGGATGCCCAATACTAGCAAGTGTGTGTGTATGTATGTATGTATGTGTGTGTAAATCATATACTGTCTGGCTCATACTATTTTTGAACTGTATACTACCCTTTACACTTCCCTTCACTCCAATTTAGTAGACCTGTTGATGTCATCCATCTTAGAGGTATCTTTGGAAGAGATGGAAATGCATAAGCTCTGTAGCACATCTGATAACTGCATAGCACTATAGTAGGAATACCTAGATAGGCAGGAGTTCTAATCCTAATGCTGGTAACTGTTTGTGTGTGTGTGAGGATCATATCATGTGTGGTTTATACCATTTTGATGTGGATGCCATACATGGCTGGTGACCACCTCCTGCTGCCATTACTTTATATAGTGTGGTAACAGCATCTGCCTCATACACAGCAGGTTAAACCATTGTACACTCTTCTGTACAGATGTGTCTGGAATATCCATATGTTGGAAACCTAGACATGGTCAGAAGTGGTCTGTGTGCCTTAATGCCCATGTATGTGATATTATAGCCAAACAGGCCACAGTGAGTATCTTGACACACATGGTTCATAGGTTCATAGGTTCATAGGTTCATAGGTTGGTACTAGGCTATCAGCCCTAGGGCCTATACAAGCCTAGCCATAACAATTCCCTGGCTATTTCTTCCCACATTATTTACTTTCCTGGACTCCTGTCTAGCAGGGCGACTGACGTGATCCCTGGGGTGAATTTCGTTTCTCCCATCCAATCGTCAAGGTTCTTTTTGAAGAGGTCCAAAGAGGCACTCTGCTTTACATGTATGGGCAATCTATTCCAGAGTCTGGGGAGTCTCTGGGTCAGGAACCTATCCCTCCAGCATGTTTTGTTTATTGTGATGATAAGGTTTAGATCCCTGGAGCATGTAGCTCTGAGGGATTGGGATTTCTTTAAGTGTAGCATGTCCAACAGCTCTGGGTTTGACATAGCCTTGTATGTTAAGCAGAGATCGCCTCTGAGTAGACGATATGCAACAGAGTATAGCTGGAGTTTTTTAAGGCGGTCAGCATAGGGCATCTGCTTTAGGCCTGTGATTCTTTTAGTGAGGTATTTCTGAGGCCTTTCCAGTTGTTGCAGATGTCTTGAGAGGTACATACCAAATGGGGCGTTGTATTCTATAATGGGTCTAATGAGGGATGAGTACAGTGGGACAATGACCTCCTTTTTCTGGATGAAAAGCCCTTCGTGATGAGGTGTGCCACATAGAAGGATTTCCTGACTGTTGTGGCGATGTGGTTATCGAAGGTGAGACCACTGTCCACCTGTGTCCCTATGTCTCTTATCACACTTTCTGTGTTTAGTGTACTGCCACCTATATGGTAATTCATGGATACATGTTTTTCCCAAAGGGGATAACAATACATTTCTTGGCATTGAGCTTGAACCCATGGCTCTGGCACCAAGCATCTGTTTCTGTAAGGCCCTTTTGTAGAGTATCCACATCATTTGGGGATTCAATAATGGCTCCCAGTTTGCAGTCATCTGCAAACTTTGTTAGCCAGAGTCCCTTAGTGTTGACCTGTACTTCAGAGAAGTAGATGCCAAACAAGAGCGCCCCAGGACTGAACCCTGAGGTACTCCACTTGTCACTTGTCTGGAGCTGGATTTGGAGTCGGCTACTTTTACAGTGTGGGTTCTATCAGTAAGCCATTTAGCAACCCATTGGGTGACATAGGGATTAATGTCCAACTTAGTAAGTTTATCTATGATTCCAGAGTGGGGGATGGTGTCAAAGGCCTTGGCAAGGTCTAGATAGGCTGTGTGGACCACCTTACCCTTGTCCATGGCTCTAGAGACTGATTCAAAGAAGTCAATCAGGTTCAGGAGACAAGATCGGCCCTTCACAAACCCAAACTGGGTGGGGTCCAGTGTTTGAAGGTTGCCAATGTCTTTGTTTATAATTTCCATGATAATACGCTCCATGGCCTTGCAGATAAGGCTTGTCAGACTGATGGGACGGTAGTTTCCAGGATCCAAGGTGGATCCCCCCTTGTGGATTGGGATAACTGTAGCTCTGCGCCACTCAGTGGGCACGAAACCTGAGGTGAGGCTATGATTAAACATGACACTCAGGTGAGGTGCCAGTTCATATTGTAGTTCATGTAGTACACAGCCCAGGATGTCATCTGGTCCCATGAATGCTGTATTCTTGGCTTTAGAGAGTGCGTTTTGTACCTGTGTGGCCGTTATTACTGGAATTTGGCAATCTTCCGGTATTGAGATGGGCCATTTAGGGGGTGAGAGGGGGGTGAAGTTGGCACTGAATCGATCTGCCAGGATATTGGCAATATCCTTCGGATCAGTATATTTAATGCCATTCTGTTTTAGCTCAGAGCAGATCTAAGCATTGCCATTTAGATTCTTGACATAGTTATAGACTGCTTTGTGGTTGTCTTTGGAATCTTTGGCAATTTTATTTTCGTAACTAGCTTTGGAGGATTTTATGAGGCATCTCAGTTTCTTACTGAGGCTAGTAAGGAGTTTTTGCATCCTGGGATTTTCCTCTTTTCTGCAAAAGTTTCTTCCTTTTGTTGTAAAGTTTGTTTATGGCAGGGGACCACCAGATTGGCTTCCTTTTTTTGGATGAGAGCATTTTGCTTCTATTTGGGATGGCACGATTCATGCATGAGTGGATGTGCTCGTACAGTGCCTTAGTGTAGGATTCAGCAGTTGAACTTTCAGTTCCGTCTGCATGGGTGTCATCAGGTTTGTCACTTCTGAGTTGAGTAGCATGAAGTTGGCTATGTAGAAGTTTTTTATGGTGGTTTGTTTACTCGGGGGTGGGGTGTGGTGGATGTTAAGGGTGATTAGCTTATGGTCAGACCTGACTAACGAGGGGGTGACCATAGGTATGGAGCATTGATTTCCCATATTGGTAATGACCAGGTCTAGGATATTGGAGCCCCTGGTGGGACTATGGATTAGTTGATCCAGGGCATTGGAATTTATGAATTCCAAGAACCGCTATGCTAAAGGTGTTGGGACATGAGTAGTTTTCCCAGTTAATGGCAGGGTAGTTAAAATCACCCAGTATTAGGGTGTTTGGTTCTATCTTAATATTTTCCAGTATGTTTAGAAAGGTGTAGTGAGAATCTTGGGGTATGGTGGGGATCTGTAGCAAGCTACAATTTGGATTGCAGTCTTACCTAGTGTTAGTTGCACTTGGAGAATTTCAGACACATTGTGTTGGCCAACTAGCCTGGTGGTGTGAATATCCTTGGTGAATATTGACACTCCTCCACCTTTAGTGTTTGGTCCTGGTTTGGTGGCCAAAAGTGTGGTAAGAGTTGTAGCCTGGTATTGCAGGGGTGCTCTCTGGAACCTTGAACCAGGTCTCAGTTACTGCACAGATATCGATGTTCTCCATTTTAGGAGTGCCTCGAGAGTGCATTTTGAGGTTTAGACTTCTAGCATTGAGTAGCATTACCTTCAGATTTTGCATGCTTGTACCTGTTACGGTGGTGGTTTTGTCCTTAGAAGTTTGCCTAAAAAAGGCACTATAGGGGTGGCAAGAGCCTTAGCCAGTAACCTGAATCCCAGGGGCAACAGGTGCAGACCATCTCTGGCAAAGCATCATAGTCTGTCAATCATGTCATCCCAGGCAGACAGATACTGGATCCCCTTTGAATGACACCATAAGCTTAGCCAATTGTTGAAGTCAATCATTTTATCCTTATATTGTGGTATCATTCTGGGCGAAGGCAGGATGCTACTCAGGGCTAGGGTCATACCTGCCTGGGTCACATGATCCGAGAGCTCTTCCATGTCTCTTTTCATGTAGTCCAGGGAGGTACGTCTCAAGTCATTCACTCCAACATGGACAATGACAGAGTCATATTTGTACTTGTTGTGGAGTGACTTGAGTGCATGCGTTATGTGGCAGATCCTGGCACCTGACAGGCAGCTGACTGTAATTTTCTCCTTATTCAACCTGGTGAGAGGGACATCAGTGTGCCAGACTATAGAGTCACCTATGACTAAAGTGTTAGGTACATTGTCTTGCCTTAGGGGCTGTTGCTGGGTGGCACACTGGTGTTGTGAACTATGTGACACATTGGTTGTGATTGGTGTTTGTTTGCATTTCAGCTTCAGAGGTCTTTGTTGCTTGGGCAGGTTACAGTTAAGGGCCTCTGCATATGTAGATTTAGTGTTGCTATATGTGGGTGTTGGTGGTGCGGGTTTAGAAGGGCTATGTGTTGCTTGAGGTGTAGTGTGGGTGTTAACCTTCTCCTCTTGACTGTTTAGCACAATCTTGGGTGGAGAGAGCTTTGCTTCCATTTTGGCTATGTAAGTGCATCTCTCACAGGTTGTAGTGTTGGGTGGTAGGAGGAGAGGGTTGTCTGTGTACATGAGGCAATTGCTGCATTGCCCCAGTATGCCCAGATTCACCAGGTGGACAGGAGAAATCACCGGAAGCTGACCCTTGGACATGCCTGGTTTGGGGCTTTTTTTTTTTTTTTTTTGTAAAGTATAGGAGCTGTTTCCTTAGCAAGGTACTTTGCAATTATAGGCTGTTTAGTGCCTACTATTAATTTCTCCTTGTTAACAAGGAGAGTTCAGTGTTTGTATGAGTTTAAAGCTTCCTAGTGCTTTCCAGCAGGTATTAGAGAAAGTGCTAGTCACAGGGATGCTTAAAGGTAAGATTGAAAAGAATGCACTCTGCAGTGTGCACTAGAGAAGTTAGATGTGAAAGTAGGTAACTTGAGTTTTACCTGTTTAAAAAGTTAAGGTTTAGTGGAGAGTTACTATTTTTAAAACAGCAAGATGGATTGAAAGGGGTGGTCACTTTTGTATTTTGGTACTATGAAATACTGTAGGATGGCCAATAAATTTAAATAATTGAAGGGGTGGGATTTCAAAAATGATGATTTTGTGATTACTCACATAAGCCAGTGAAAGTAGAGAGAAATGAGATATATCAGATTAACATAAGAGGCGGGCAACTAGAAAGACAGTGGTATTTAACAAAACAACTTAAATGGGTGGGTGGGTGGAAAAAAATTCTGCCTGAGAACAGAGAGGGCGGGAAAAAATTCTGCCTGACTCAGAACAGAGAGAGCTGTGGTCTCTTTTGAAGTGTTAATATGCTGTTAAAACAGAATGCAAGCAAAACACAAGGTAAAGAAAACAAACTACAGTATTCAAAATATAGAAAGGCAATACAGTAATACAAAAAATAAAACCAAACTAACCTTTCCTTCACAGCAAAGTGTAGCAGAGTCTGGATGAGCCTTTCTGGCATCATGAGGTATCATACCTGACTGAAACATCATGCTGATAGGACGTCTAACACCCTCACAGGTGGCCAGCCTTGTAGGTGCAATACATGAGTCCAGATGTTTTGTTTTACAAGTGAACTGTACCTGTTATGGGTCACATTAAAGACTGGAAGAGGTGTGGACTGTCATACTGTGGTCCTAATTAGTATGTAGCAGGAACACCTTGCATCTTAAGAGGGGTGTGTACATAATTCATATCCACTGTATACTAGTTGAGTTCATGTCAGATAGGCCTCAGTGGTGACCACTGTGATGCAATACAGTTAACCCCAGCACAAGTGAACATGCACAATGAGCAATATAGCTATTTCTGATGGTTGTGTGCATGGTAAATTGCATGTGCTTCACATGCCTGGGGTACTGCCAGGCAACAGAACAATGTCATACTTACCAGCTTCAGGCTGTTGTCCCATATGCAGACCAGAGGGTCCTAGGTAGTTGTGAGAGGGTGTTATTGTCAGCAGACACACATGTGGCCTTGGTACAAAATGGATGCAGCATGTCTGCACATCTACAGTACTAACCAGAATAATACACAATGTCCTGTCCTCACCATAGATGTGCACCTCTGTGTATTGAAAACCCCATCCACAACTGCAACTGGACCTGACGCATGCATGTAGATATAATACAGATACATGTATGTCTGATACATTAGTACTAATCCCCACTGGGCCCTTACTTGCACGCTCCTCATCTAGTGTGTGTGTGTGTGTGTGTGTGTGTGTGTGTGTGTGTGTGTGTGTGTGTGTGCGTGTGTGTGTGTGTAACCCATCTCCACAATGCTTCCCTCAGCATCATGGCCTGTGCATTTGGCGTGTGGGTCAAGTGTGGTGAGGAGCTCCTTGGTGGATGTCAGTAGGGGCTGGATGGCTGGGCCCCCACCTGTATCTAGCCAGTCCATTGCTACAGCAGCCCATTGATGGGCATGGCATTTGAGGTTGGTGGCCCGATGCTGCACATGCACGCAAGTTCTGCTGTGCAGTCTGGCATCATTTACCCTGTAGACCACACTGTTCCAAAGGGCAGTCCTCTCCCGCACGTCTTCTGCTCTCTATCCACATGACAGGGCATAATGTCCAATCACATATTGGGTAATTATGTCTGTTCCCCCAACAGAGAATGCTGGTAGGTGAGCACTCTGCATGTTATTTGGTAGACATAAACAGGAAAAGGTCACAGGACCTCATACGGTTGTCAAAATGCACATCGGCAGTGGATAGTGGATAGCAGCTTGCATTACATGCCAGTCCCAGAGCTATCTTATTCCCCCCAGTGTTGGACTGTATAATCCTCTATCTTCCATTCATTTCTGTGTAGAAGGTTGACAGTGGTCATCTTCTATGTGGATGGTATGTGTATGGTGGCAGGTCTGTGTTTGACTGTGGTGTGTGATGGAGCTCTGAGCACATGCCTGAGTTCATGTAGGAGGCAGACACTGATGTTAGTATACCCCATGACCATATGCTGTTGTTGCCATCAGTAGGCAATATGTACCGGCTCACCATTGCTGTGGGGAGGAGTGTGGTTGATTTGCATATCTCCATGTATGACTTGGGTGGACAGGGTGGCGATGTTCCCACCTAACCTATGTGATGCAGATTGCCTATATCCATGGCATGTGTGTATGAGGTGTTCTTTACCCCCAGTACAGGGTGAATTGTGTTGTTTCATCTGAGGCTTACAACATATGTGGAGACATGGTTGCAGTTTTCCTTGGTGGTGTGGATATGTCTGATTCATAGTCATAGTCAGCCTTACAGGACGTCACCTGTGAAGTTACCTGCTTGCTCATATATAGGTGGACTTGCTTCAAAGTAGTTGCCTGCACCTATGTGTCCCTGTACACCCATTGTAGCAACACATGATGTGGTTTGTGTATTGCTGCTGCCCACCAAAGGGGATTACTCTACCTTGGTGGAGGCTGGATATACAGGTCAGGTACTGCTGTGTCTATATAGCTACAGTGGATATAAAGTCTACACACCCCTGATACACTGCCTGGCATTTCTGTAATAGAAACATGACACCACAATAACTCACTTCATAAAAATTCCCACCTGTAGTGTGACCTTTAGCCTGTACCATTCAACTGAAAACATAACAATCTGGTTTGTGAAAACATATGGAAATAGTACTCAGTGCAATAAACCAGATGAATGAGTGTGCACACCTTTAAACTTGTGTATGCACCTCTTGAGATGGTTACAGCATTCATCCGTCTTGGTCTGGACTCTAACATCATGGCACATCTTCACTTGGCAATAGTTGCTCGCCTTCCTAGAAACACCTTTGATTGTATTGCAATGGAATTGGACAGGTTAGGGGTCACATTCAAGATGAGAAACATTATGAAATGATCTTCTGTGGTCTGATTGTCATACAGCACAAAAGCCTGGCATTCCAACAGGGGTGTGTGCACTTGTGATATCCACTGTATATAGGTGTTGATATAGCTGGTAGTGGTAGGCATGGACAAAGGCTCATAATACAGGTGGACACCTCTCTGATTAATACCTGATAATCATTGCTACTCCAGTACCCACATCAGTGTCAGGGCAGTGCAACCACCAGCTGCTGTACACATATATGTCTGTTGTATGCAGTGATACTGATATAACACACATGTGCAACATGCACAACCAATTTACCTGGCTGCTTGAAACCCATGTGATAAGTTCTGTGCCTCCCAGCTGAACATATGCATACATACATGTGCTCAGGGGATACCTGGTATACATTTCTATTGAATGTATGTATGGCACACTGTATTCACAGTTTTGCTGCTCAATCATACTTCTCATCCTGTTACAGCGGTATATCTGGACAATGGCACACATAAATAGGTGTCAAAGTGGACATCAGTATTGATACTGTATTAATATAGCTGCACCATACATTAGTACATTGATTGCACAGTAGGGTTTGACATCACTGTGATAACCTGGAAGATGTCCAACAGTCATAAGTAGGCTATTATGTTACAATGCTATTGCTCACAGACCTGCCAATGGTTTAGGTGACATAACTCAGGTATATGTGTATGTGACTACAGATATCAGTCACAAATGTGCTTATTGTCCAGCAGAACGCTGTACAGTTTAATGTTATTAAGTCAATATATCACATGCAGTTCAACAAACATGCCTGCAACAGTAGTGTACTATGCACACACCCTCTATAGGTGTCTTAGCTTTACAAGGCAAAGATGTGTCATACTCATAATCAAAAGTAACATGAATATGGAGACATCCCATTAACTGGCTTAGAAGTGGTACAGTCACTACTGTTTAACAGACACTCCTGCAGTTGTCATATGTGAGCTGATGTTTCACAGGTGGGTCAGGCTCATGAGCTGTGTTCCCACCTCACAACCTCTCCAAGCATCACATATGGACAATGCCTAAAATGATGGGGGGATAAATAGGGACGGACTTTAAATATACCTGCTACAAACATAGGAAGTTCGTAGAATGATACATTTAGCATTACAGTGAATATTCTTAAGGATGTGGAGTCTCAAACTCAAGTGCTTGTCATTACCTCATGACTTCAGGCCTCAGCTATTTGCCAGTAAAGTACAGATCTCAGGAGGAACAGACAAAAATACATGATGGTAAAACGTGGACATTCTACGAGGATCTGTGCAGTTGAGAGGTATGTATGTGATATCTCCCACTGCAGAGAGGGCCATAGCAGCTGTTTAGTAGGACATTAGTACAGCATGTCTTGTTGGGACATATATTCCTCCAAACCATATTTCCCATTATTACAGACCAAGTACTAGATTCAGTTACTTGCTTACATGTTCCACTTACCTTTTTTCTTTCTTGTCTTTTCCACTTTATGTCTCATTTGTTATTTCCCTCTCTCTCCTTGTGCACTACAGGGATAGAGCTGGTTTGAATAGGTGGCAGCATGGCTTTTGTAGGTGATGCTCATGACCAGGTGATGGCCAGTGCACCTGTTGGGTTCCCCACTTGCTAATTGCATGCAGAGCAGCTGTGTAGTTCTTCCAATAGCCAATGTCATGGCAACACACTCCTATAAATGAGTACTCCATGTGGGCATTGGCTTACTTGTGAGGAAGACATCCTGGAGTTGTGTGGGCTACTACCTCTTACAACAAGACTTGTGGAGACAAGCCAACTAAATGGTGGGGAAGGTTCAGGACTTAGGAGCAGAATGTGAGTATTGCTGTAATATGTTGGGAATACTGCTAGTTTAACAGGGATTGTCTGCACATGCAACTTCTGCATGGCTTTCAGTCTGACAAAGTTCTGTCTCTGCATTGCTCTCAACTGTAGGGCCATCCACATAATGGCCACAGGTTAGCCTGTTATGTATGGGCTGTTCCCCAGACAGGTGTTGTTCTAGGCAAATCAGTAGCATACTTTGGTGATTGACTATGTAGATGGTAACATCCATTTTTTTCTGGCTTTATATCCCTCAGAAAAGATATGTTACAACAAACCCTGTAACACCAGCAACTTTCTGTATAACAGCAACATTTCATGTATGGCCATGTATTTGGGCTTCTGTCCTCTAATTATGTCAGGCTTTGTCTAGATGTCATACAGTAGTAGGTGGATAGGTATACTGGTCTATTATTATTTACTGCTGTAATTCCTGCTGAGGGGAATGGCTGGGAAACATGTTGAGGTCTATACATTCCGGAGGTAGGTGTATAGGGAATGCTCTTGGATGGCCTTGTAACATATTTTATGTGGGGCAGTAAAACATGTTTTAAAACTAGGCTGTTAGAACATGTCAGATGTATTACTGATAAGAAATATGTCAGTTCTATAGCTGTAAATTTGAATAAATCACACTATGGGGACAGTAATGAGTCTCAAGGTACTGTTTCTGAAAACGTCTGTCCCTCAGTGTGATGATACATTCATGAAAGGACAATTGTTATGTACAGGCTTCAATGTATTAACTGTGATACTTTATCCCATTGGAGGTTAAATGATGAGTGTAATTGGAGGCTGTGTATTCAATTATGTAATTAGGTGTTAATTGCTTTTTGGGATTAAGGCATGTATTTCTGGTGATGTTTACTTCATGAAGGCTTTGGCCAAGACTTCAGAGTATAATAAAAATGTGTGAATTACTGGCTGGTTGTATTTTTTATGTTGCTATGTTCAGACATTTTATTTGTTTTGCTAAGAGATTGTTGTATGTCTGGACATTGTGTAAGGACTGTCATAATTTTGTAGAAGTGTACTGTTCTCTCATTTATTTGGATTGTGTGGGGGCAGATGTGAGTGTCATGGCTGCTTTTGTATCCAACATGTACATCCTGCACTAATCCAGGCATTCTTTAAAGTATTCAATTGTATTTATTACTGCTTGGTAGTAACTTGATTAAAGTGTAGCTATCATTCTAAGTCTTTTGGATTAAGCACTTGGGCTTCAGACCAGTTGTTTTACATTAGGAAGGTTTGTGGTCTGCACTGTGGTGGCAGAACAGGTAGTTTACATCCTTCTAAGTTGGGAACTGCTGATTGAGGGCTCAGTGTCTGTTATTCTAAAAGTGTATTAGTTCTGGTTTAAGCACTTGGGCTTCAGGCCAGTTATTTTACATTAAGAAGATTCGTGGTCTGCACTCTTGTGGGAGGAGAGGCTGGACTCTGCCCTTCTGAACTGTGAATTTCTGGTTAAAGGCTTATAGTGCCTGCATATTTGAACTGTTTCTTACTGAAATTGGTACACCTTGTTTGCTGTAGCATAGACTAGATCCAGGCCTGCTGAATCTAGCTTTGTTTGTATGCTTGTTGTTTGTTTGCTTGTTATTTCTCTGAAACGCTAATTCCACCTAAAACGCGACTTTTCAGCGCTTCTGTGGACCCCTAGTGATATCTGCATTGCTTACTGTACTTATTTCTTTGTTTCACTTGAAAGAAAGTTACTGTTTGTCATTTTTGCATTTAAGTTACCTGTAACACATTGCATTTAAATTACCTGGCACTTGCTCACTAAAGCAATTATATAAGTCAGCACTAAAAAATTAAAAGCACTACACCCTCACAAACTCCCCTTGAGTACCTTGTTCCCCATTGGCCCTTTTTTCAATTATAAAGGAATTCCCAATACTATTCTAGCATGTCCAAAGGTCAGTTGTCAATTTCCTCTCTGGTCCAGCTGGTGAATCTGGGAATCTTGAGGCAATGTTACAACTGCCTCATGTACACAGACAACCCTCTCCTCCTCCCAACAAATTCCAACACATGTGAGAGATGCAACCATATAGCCAAACTGGAGGCTAAGCTCTCTCAACTCAGTACTGGCGTAACCAGTCAGGAGGAGAAGGAAACCACACTTACTACAATTCCAGTCTCACATAGACCTACCACGACAACAGACCAAACACATAAACACACAAAAACATACTCGCAGGCTCTAAATAAAAATCTGCCTAAGCAGCAGAGACCTCCAAAGCAGACACCCAAGCAACCGCTACCCCAAAACAAAACACGTGCAACACATAGCTCACAAAGCCAGTGTGCCAAACAGTCACAGCCCTTAAGGCTAAACAACACACCTAATACACTTGTAATATGTGAGTCTATCGTCAGGCACACTGACGTCCCGCTCACCAGGCTGAACAAGGAGAAGGTCACGGTGAGCTGCCTGTCGGGCGCTAGGATCCGCCACATAACACAAGCACTCAGGTCACTCCAAGGCAAGTACAAATATGACTTGGTCATTGTCCATGCTGGTGTGAATGATCTGAGATGTACCTCCCTGGACTACATGGAAAGAGACATAGAGGAGCTCTCTGAGCATGTAGCCCAGGCCGGTATGACCCTGACCTTGAGTAGCATCTTACCCTCACCAAGAATGATGCCACAATATGAAGACAAGATAATCAATTTCAACAATTGGCTTAAGTATTGGTGTCATTCAAAGGGGATCCAATGCCTGTCAGCCTGGGATGACATGCTCGACAAGCCACGATGCTTCGCTAGGGACGGCTTGCACCTGTCACCCGTGGGCTTTTGGATATTGGCAAAGGCTCTTGCTTCCCCCATAGTGCCTTTTTTAGGCAAGTCTCAAAAGACAAACCCACCTCCATAGGTATCACAAGGGATAAGAAACTAAGAGTAATGCTACTCAATGCCAGAAGTCTAAACCTCAAGATGCAGCACTTCGAAACTCTCCTTAGCATGGAGAACATTGATATCTGTGCAGTAACAGAAACCTGGTTCAAGGCTCCTGAGAGCACCCCAGCACTACCAGGTTATACCTCATACCATGCTTTTCAGCCCCAAAACTTGGGCCGAACCACAAAAGGAGGGGGAGTATCAATATTCGTCAAAGATACCCACACCTCCAGGTTGGTGGCACAGCACGAAGCATCAGAGACTACCCATGTGCAACTAACAGTGGGTAAAACTGCCTTCCAGTTTATAGCCTGCTACAGACCACCCTCCCAAACCCAGGAACCCCACTCGGCCTTCCTGAGAACACTGGAAAATATGAAGGTCTCTCCAAACACCATTATATTGGGCAACTTCAACTACCCAAACATAGACTGGGAGCATTACTCTAGCTCAACACCCTAGCCCAAAGGTTCCTAGAATTTATAAACTCAAATGCTATGGAACAACTTGTTACCACTCCCACAAGAGGGAAAACATACTGGACCTGATCATCACCAACATGGGGACTCTATGCTCCAGACCAGAAGTGTATCCCTCACTGGTAAGATCAGACCATAAACTAATCTCACTGGCTATTCACATCCCGACCCCACCCCCTGCCCAGAAAACCACAGTGAAAAACTTCTCTAAAGCAAATTTCACACTCCTCAAAACCGAGGTGGAATCCTTCAAAGCCCCCAAGCCTGTGGAAAATACGGCCCAGACCGCAGAATCCTTTATAAACGCATTCTATGAACACCTTCAGGAATGCATGGATCATGCAATCCCAAATAAAACCAAGACCCAATCCTCCAAAGGCAGACGTCCTGTCTGGTGGACCCCAGCCATAAACAAACTATACAATAGAAGGAGGAAGCTACTACATGATAGAGCAAAATCCCAAAAAGGGAAGGCATCTCTGATCAGTATTAGCAAAAAACTACAGGCACTCATAAAATCGTCTAAAGTCAGCTTCGAGAGAAAAATTGCACAGGACACTAGGGATAATCACAAGGCTTTCTTTAGTTATGTTAGGAACCTGGGTGGGAATTCCCAGATATGCTCAGAATTACTCCAAAATGACAAAAAATACATCGAACCCATAGACATTGCCAACATCCTAGCTGACAGGTTCAGTGCAAACTCCCCCCCCACCACCAAAAGGGCAAATATCTATCCCAGCAGAGTGCTGCCCCCTGACATCTCAGATGCTCAGGTAAGAGCTGCCCTCTCCAAAGCAAAAAACACAGCATCAATGGGACCAGACGGTGTCCCGGGCTGTATCCTACATGAACTCCAAGAAGAGCTAAACCCAAACATAAAACTACTGTTCAATCTCAGCCATACTACAGGATATGTACCCAAAGAGTGGCGTGCAGCAACAGTGGTCCCTCTCCACAAAGGTGGTGCCTCAACGGATCCTGGAAACTATCGCCCCATAAGCCTGACTAGCTTGGTCTGCAAAGCTATGGAAAGGATCATTATGGACCTCATAAATAAAGATATTGGGGACCTACAGACACTGGATCCTACCCAGTTCGGCTTTGTTAAGGGCAGATCCTGCCTCTTAAACCTGGTCAATTTCTTTGAAACAGTCACCAAGGCCATTGACGAGGGGAAGGTGGTCCACATAGCCTACCTGGACCTCGCAAAAGCCTTCGATACAATACCCCACTTGGGCATTATAGATAAGCTCACCAGCTTAAATATAAGCCCCTATGTCACTAGATGGGTTGCAAACTGGCTCAAGGACAGAACCCACATGGTTAGAATTGCTGGAGCCATGTCAGACTCCAAACCAGTTACAAGTGGCATCCCACAAGGCACAGTCCCGGGACCTCTCTTGTTCGGTATATATTTCTCGGAGGTACAGGCCAACACGGAAGGACTGTGGCTGACCAAGTTCCCAGATGACTGCAAACTGGGCACCATAATCGACTCTCCAGCCGACACAAACATCCTCCAAAAGGGCCTCATAGAAACAGACAACTGGTGCCAGAGCCATGGCCTCAAGCTAAATGCCAAAAAGTGTATAGTCATCCCCTTTGTCAAAAACAAAGTGCCCACAAATTACCACATAAGTGGTAATCCATTAAGTACAGAAGAAGTAATTAGGGACCTGGGGACCCAAGTTGATAGCAATCTCTCATTTGACAACCACGTGGCCAAAGTGGTTAGAAAAACATTTTATATAGCCCACCTAATCATGAAGGGATTCACATCTAGATCAGGGGAGGTCATCGTGCCTCTTTACTCATCCCTCATCAGGCCCATAATTGAGTACAATGCCCCTTTTGGGATGTACCTTACCAGACACCTGCAGCAACTGGAAAGACCCCAAAAGTACCTCACCAAGAGGATCAAAGGGCTCAAACAGATGCCATATGCTGCCTGGTTAAAGAAACTCCAGCTCTACTCAGTGGCATACCGCCTGCTCAGAGGCGATCTGTGCCTGACGTATAAAGCCATGTCCTACCCAGAATTAATGGACATGCTGCACCTCAGAAAATCCAAATCCCATCGAGCTACGTGCTCGAGAGAAATGAACCTCAGCACTGAAATAAATAGGACATGCTGGAGGGACAGATTCATAACCCAGAGGCTTCCTTCACTCTGGAATAAAATCCCAGTCCAGGTTAGGCAGAGTCCCTCATTGGCTCTTTTCAAGAGGAATCTTGATGAGTGGATGGGAGATCATAGGTTTACCCCGGGTATCACTTCTGTGTCACTGTTAGACAGAGGCACAGTATACTAACCTCGAAAAAGGGCATAGCAAAATTAATTTAAAATGGGTGGCGAAAGCCAAACACACTCTGGCTAGGCTTATAAATGCCCTAGGGCAGATAGCCTAGTATGAACCTATGAACCTATGAACCTATGAACGGTGCTTGCATGCTGCCCCAGTTGTCGGTGGTCTATCAGCAGCATATGTCTGTATGGGCATTTTGGGACATGTGTGCATATATATATATATATATATATATATATGTGTGTGTATGTTTGTGTGTGTGTGTGTGTATATATATATATATATATATATATATATATATATATATATATATATATATATATATATATATGTGCATTTGTGTGTGTGTGTGTGTGTGTGTGTGTGTGTGTGTGTGTATATATATATATATATATATATATATATATATATATATATATATATATATACATACCTCAGCATTTATTGTTAATATATCTATATATTGTTGTACACATATATGGATCTACCTAGATATCTCACTCTCTCTCTATGTATGTTTCTATTCATATATATATATATATATATATATATATATATATATATATATATATATATATATTTATAGATACCAATCCTTCCTAACTGCATACTTGTCTCTTCCCTGTTGTAAACTGCCTGTAAAGAAGGGTTTTGAGACAATATCCTCACACAATGCAACTGAGGTGGCTTACTGGTAAATTGCATAGGCTATGGTGCCCAGGGTCCTGGGTTCAAGACTTACAAGCGCTGTTTATTTTGTTGCTAGGCATAACAAGGACTGTCGGATACAGAGTGATTAAGGCAGTTTTGAACAGCTTTAAGTGGGTTTCCATGGGTTTGCCTGATGGTAAGTGGTGCTAACATACAGTTAAACGAGTAGGCGCTTATACCGTGTAGGCTTCGTTTACCAGTGCACAAATCTGCTTAGCATTTACATTTAAGCAATGGTTACACCTGGTAGGCATAGCTTAGCCTTGGTAACCAGTCATTACATTCCAGTCTGTTGAATAGCAGGGTAATGACATATTTAATAAGTGAACTTAATTCCCTGTACATAGTGTGCTTCTATATGCTACTGTAATGACAGCAGATAGAAGCATATTATGTACTTAATTCCCTGTACATAATATGCTTCTATCTGCTGTCATTACAGTAGCAATGGGTGTGGGTATACTGTATGGGACACCTGGGTATACATGAGTAGCACCACAATCTGTTCTGTTTCAATTTGTTTCATATATGGGTAGTATCCCAAGTTATATGCAGTCACACTTGTATGTTATACCAGCTACAGTGCACTGGTTGACAGAAATAGTTTAACACATATGGTATCATTATGTTAGTACGTTTAACAGTGCTTTTTCAAGTAGGAATAGATTGCAGATTATAGTACTGGAACTATACACCCCTGCATGCAAAGCTGGACTCTGAGTACTGAGTATCATGTTCTACGTGTTTGAGCTGTATGTTTATATGTATCTCCTATTAGATATTGATCTGATATGTTGATATCAACTGTAGACTACTATGTTCTTTGAACATGTCACTGGGGACTGCTGTCACGTAGTAATGGCATACCTTTAAGTTTCAGACGTGTATCTTAGAGTACATTCATCCTAATGCATATCCTGTTGGCTATCTACTTTCTGTCTGTCCTCTGTACAGATGTGCAGATGTCAGGTATTGCTACGGCCATACTACTATGTAAGTACATTGTAATGTGCTATGGGCCTGGACACTGCTGCTTGTTCCAACATATGGGACATTCCTTAATGTGGGCCTTGCCCCATTTCCTTGCCTGTGTGAGGGACATTACAGAGGTGGTGGCCTACAGATTCACATACAGTGGGTGGCAATACGCCACATGATAGGACATGTAGAGACAGCCAGCCAACATGGGGGACATATCCCCAGTTTTGTGAACAGATTCTATGTCATCAGTGCTGTTATTCACATGGTAGAGTGATAGCTTGACAGAGTTTGTGTGGACATGCATTTAGTGTCATCATGACTCAAAGTGATATGTCTGTGACATACCTCTCCACTGGCACACTGTCCACAGACTAACCACATGTCTGCCTGTCATGTTTTGTGTGTTCACCAGACAGTTGGTGTCCTTGGTATATCAGTTGTGGACTCTGGGGAATGTAGTCAGTAAATACTCACTTCTTTTGGTATTACTGACATCATATTCATCATAAAGGATGTTACAACAAACCCAGTGACATCTGCAACTGTCTCAATGTATGACAACACTATGTCCAATCTACATCTGTGTTTGTGCCTCTGTTCCCACATACTGATATAGGGGTTGATGCCGAGCCTAGTGAGTGGGGAATGTTATCAAAGGTTTGGCAAGATCAATATAGGCTGTAGGTGTCACCTTGCCTTCATCCACAGCACAGATGACTGATGGCAAGAGGTTTGACCTACCCTTCAAAAAATTATACTGTGTGGGATCTTGAGTCTGCAGATTCCCATATCCATGTTTATTAGGTACATGATGATGCATTCCATAGCTTCACATAACAGACTTGTCAGGTAGTTGGGGCGGTATTTCATAGGGTCTGTAGTTACACCTCATTTGTGGGGAGGGACTGTGGCAGTGCACAATTCAGTAGGGACAACACCTGAGGGGAGGCTGTGCTTTAACAGGGCACACAGTTAAGGTGCCAGATCACTCTTTAGTTCATGTAGAACACAACCAGGGACATTATCAGGTCCCATAGAGGCTGTATTCTTAGCCTTGGACAGTGGTGTTGTAACCTTTGCTGCAGTAATACTGGGTGCCTGGCAGTGTACTGGTATTGGGATTGGTCCTTTGGGGGGGTGAGGGGTACTGTTTGCACTCAAGATGCCAGCCATTATACTGGCATTATTTATTGGCTCAGTCTGGGAGGTAACATTGTCTAGTTGCTCAAAACAATTCTTGGTATTGCCATGGAGATTCTTTACATAACTGTATGTGGCCTTGTGGTTGTCTTTACTATGTGCTCCAAGTCTGTTCTCAAAGCTAGCTTTGTAGTATTTGATGAGAGATCTTAACTATTCATTGAGGCTGATAAGGGTTTATTTCCTGTCTTGGGACTTCACCTTATTCCACATTGGTTCCCTCTTTCTGTTGTACAGTTTCTTTATGGCAGGGGACAACCAGATCAGCTTCCTTTTTTTGGAGGTGAGGGTCTTGGTTGTATTGGGTAAGGCGGTATCCATGCATTTGTGTACGTGTTCATAGTACATTGTTGTTTGATTCAGCTGTCATGCAACTAGTCTCCATTTGCATGGCTAACGTGAGGTCAGCCACCTCTTCTTTTATGAGGCTATAGTTAGCGTTGGAAAGGCTTTTCATGGTGGTTACCTGTACAGTGGTGGTAGGATGGCTGTGGATTTCCAAACGTGATTACTTTGTGTTCAGATATAACATGTGACGTGTTGACTATTGGTGTAGAGCAACAGTTGCCCATGTTAGGAAGGACCAGGTCGATGTGATGAGCATGTGCATCAATACATGAGTAGATTTTCCACTTAATGGTGGGGTAGTTGAAGTCAACCAGTATGAGAGTGTTAGGTTGGACACAAATATTCTCCAGGGTGTTTATGGACATGGAGTCTGAGTCTTGTGAAATGTATGGGGACCTATCGCAGGCTACAACCTGGACCACTGTCTTACCCAATGTCAGCTACACCTACAGGATCTGCAATGCATAATGTTGGTCTACCACTCTGGAGGTGTGTGCATCCTTTATGAATGTGGAAACACCACCACCTTTGGAGCTACGATCCACGTTCTGTAGCCAAATGTTGTGGAATCACAGATAGGCTGGTACTGCAGGTGTCCTTCCTCCTGCCTTTATCCAGGTCTCTGTTACAGCACAGATGTCATTGTTCCCCATTTTAAGGAATACTTGCAGTGAGTGAGTTTCCATATTTAGAATTCCAGTGTGCAGCAACATGAATCATCTGATTGCCATGTCTTTGTAGCTGTAATATATTTCTGTATATTTATGCATATATATATATATATATATCTATATATATATATATCTATATATATATATATATATATATATATATATATATATATATATATATATATTAACCTTTCTATATATATGAGTGTATGCATGCATGTGGATATGATATCTATGTATATATGTATCATGTATATATTTGTCCACATATATGCATCTCCATACATATATACATGTATATATAGACTACCTGAATGATTCTGCAGACTCTTTTCCCTGCTGTTTGATGTCTGTACTAACTGATATGTTTGGGATGTCATCACTGTTTTGTAGGGCTCAGATGGTGTAATGATACATTGCTTTGGTCATAGTTTACAAGGCCCTGGGTCCAGGACTTGACAGGCCTTATTATGTTGTTGCAAGACAGAACAGTTCAGCTGTGGAGGATAAGATAAGGCTATACTTACAAGACGTCCCTAGTTTGGGCCCCTTTACCCCCATTTACACAGCCTTTGGTCACGTTTGTTTTAGTTAGAGGTTCAGAGTGTGGATCTACTGTCCGAATGCACTACATGCATATATACATATATATATATATATATATATATACATATATATATACATATATATATATACATATATATATATATATATATATATATATATATATATATATATACACACACACACACACACACACACACACACACACACACACACACACATATATGAATACATTTTTCCTACTGTTGAATGACTGTGCTGCATGATATGCTTGAAAAAACATCAAGCATATCTACAGGTCAGGTGGCTTAGTTCTAAATTGCTGTGCCTATGATGTGCAGAGTTCTGGGTTCTTGCAAGAGCTGATTATTTTGTTGCAAGACAGAACAGTTCAGGTGTGGTGGAAGGGATAAGGGCATTAATTACGAGAGGTCCCTAGTTTGGGCCCCTTCACCCTCATTTAGAATGCCTTTGGTCAGATGTTTTGCAGTGAGAGGTTCAGAGTATGGATCCGATGTCCATATGCACTACATACATATCTATCTATCTATATCTTTTTCTTCTTTCGGCTTTTCCCGTTTAAGAGTCACCACAGCAAATCACCTGTCTACTCATGATTGGCAGTGGAGTTTTATGGTGTCAAATTGCCAGCCTGGTGCCCAACCTTTCACAGAAGACACACACACGGACACACTCACTCCTAGGGCCAATCTAGAGTGTCCAATCCACCTAAAGCATGTTGTCTTTGGGATGTGTGAGGAAACCGGATCACCTGGAGGAAGCCCACATGACCACAGGGGAGGACATGCAGACTCCACACAGAAGGCACCCCAGCTGAGGATCGAACTGGAGGACCTCTTTTTGTGAGGTGGCAAAGCTAACCGCTGCACCACCGCAGCCACCCTATATATATATATATATATATATATATATATATATATATATATATATATATATATATATATATATATATATATATATATATATATATATATATATGAGATCTCTCTCTCTCTCTCTCTCTATATATATATATATATATATATATATGTATATATATATTTATATATATATATATATATATATATATATATATATATATATATATATATATATATATATATATATGCACACACACACACACACACACATACATATATGAATACATTTTCCCTACTGTTGAATGACTGTCCTGAATGATTTGTTTGAGAAAACATCAAGCATGTCCACAGGTCAGGTGAGGTGGCTTAGTGCTAAATTGTTGTGCCTATGGTGTGCAGGGTTCTGGGTTCAAGACTTGCAAGGGCTGATTATTTTGTTGCTGGTCAGAACAAGGGCTGTTGGATACAGAGTGATTAAGGCACTTTTAAGCAGTTGTAAGTGGGTTTGTGCGGCAGTAAGCAATGCTAATTTCCTGTTAAATATGCTTACAGACAATTAGCCTTCAAAGTGCTTAATCTGTGTAGGGATTGCTTAGCACCATGCAAACAGGCTTAATCATGCTTACTACTGCTTAAAAGAGCTTACTCCCTCTTACCCCAGTGCTAATTTCTTTAAAAGAAAAGAAAAAAGGGTTGATAGGAAAGGGGTGAAAAAGGGGCCACAAAGAGGGAAAAACAATAGGGAAAGTAGCTAGGGATGTGCTGGACCAGTGTAGGGAAGGTCCATAGCTATCCATTTATTTTACAGCAACAGCTGTGCATATATACTGAATTTGGAGTTATATATGGACACTCAAACCCTTGAGAGAGGGGTGAGGACAACAATAATGTGTTGTGAAATCAATTAGACCAGATTGCATGTGCCAGTGGACACGTGTGAAATGGACAGCTATGTATGGGGCGATATTTTTTTTTGGGAACAGATTGCCCTTTTTTTAAGGTGAGAGTGGGATGTTGGGGAAGGATAGTAGGTATATTTGGGGAGGTGGGTTGGGTAGGAAGGCAGCAAGACAGATAAGATAGTATACAGGTGTGGTATATGGCACATGTGGGAGGTAAACACCTTGGACGGGGATGTGTGTTTGGAAATTGGAAGCCCATGAGCCCCCAAATGGAAACAGTGGGACTGAGGTCCCCACCCATAGGCAATCACCACTGCACCTTCACAGCCCCGGAGGTTGCTCTGCTAGGGTCTGAGCAGGAGGAGCAGGCAGACCGTCAAGATGCACCATGCGACCCTCAAGCTGGTGTAGCAGATCTCCAAACTTCTTTCAGAGCTCACTACGCACCAAACCCCGGACCTGGCTTCAGGTGACAGGATCCTGTCCACGCCCACTCCCAGAAGGGGACGAGCCCCATCCCCTTAGGTGGTTCAATCTGAAGATGGTGCAGGACCAGAGGAAGAGGAGGTCCTGGGGTGGTTCCCAGATGTGCTGGGGCCCAGTGCTACAGCCAGATGAGGTGGGAGAGGTGGGTCTGCTGGGACCGGCCTTCCCAAAATTGCTATGGTGTTACACTTATAGAACATATGTGGGTTAGTAACAGTCAACACAATCCAGGATTAGTTATAACAGCATGCATAGATATTCCCATTAACCCAAAACAGCAGATTTGGAACAGTTGCAAAGCAAACAGAACACATGCATATATGGAACCACAGTGGCCATTACAATGGCATGCAGGTTACATTGATAGCAACAGGCCAGCAATGATAGTATTTCAACATGGAACATTAATAGAAACACATTTCAATATTTGTTGAACAATAGGACATATGTCACAACAGTAGGTTGGGTGTAAACATACCCATTAATTTGTGTGTTTAGATTACTGTTGCAGAAATGGTGAGGAGGGAGAGAGAGAGAGAGAGAGAGAGAGATGTCAATTAACAACTTGCATATCCTTGCAGTACTTACAACTTTAATGATGATTGCTCTAATCATCTCTCACAGGTATTATTACAATACCCTATGGCCTTGATTTGGGCAGTGGTATGTTTGTACACAGTGTATACTTCAACTGTCTCATAGCTAAATTCTACTTCTCTTACCTGGTAGACCTGTGGTGGGAATGTTAACACTACCAGACTGTTTCTACACATATTCCCAGATTGCTACTTAGAACAATGCACATACCTTTCAATCTCTTCAGGCACAACTTCTGGACAAAGCTTGACAACACAGGGGTACAAATAGTGACATATTTTGAATATTGCTCTTATAAACTTTTAGACAGTTTCTAGAGTAACAGGGTTTGTTTTATTATACATTTTCTGAAGGGTTTGAAGTCTTGACACACAAATGTATGTCATTATTTGGTGACTACAATCCTGAGATCATCCCAGTGATCTGCCAGGAAAAAAGAGGGACATGCCAAAAATATGAGTCAAATATATGGACATTCTGGGAAATCTGTACAGTTGAGAGGTATGATTATGCATACAGCTTACTACCACTCCCAGGATTCGAACCAAGACTATCTGCTAAAAGTACAACAATTTCTGCTTCATCAGAGTGAGCTATTTAGAAACTACCGTTTGTTTCTTCAGTGTTTTCTGTCTAAGTCTCTCTTGGTTGTACAATCAGACCTTATACTTACAACAGTCTTATACAGACGTTCCTAGACATATTTTTTTTATGTAGCACAGTGTGGGTAACAGTGGTTAACACAACATTACTATTCAGAGACTGCAACACTAAATGCCATACAATACCAGAGTAAACACAACGAGTCCAGAGTTTAAAACTTTATTGCCAGGCAGTTACGGTTTTATTTAAATATCACCTATATGGGACTATTACTGTAATATTGTCTGGTTTATTCAGTATAACACATGCACAGGTTTTATACTGCCAGGTGACTTTCTACTACTTTATATTTATGTGGTATAATTACTACAAGCAGAATTGCTACTCACCAGCCTCGCAACATAGCCTTTGCAACCTACTGGCATGAGCTTTCTGATTCACAGCTCACTCAGCTGCAGCTGTAAAGGGAATAGAGAAATATTTATGCATACCCATCCATCACAGACACAGGCTGGACTTTGGTAAACAGTTATTGATATGAATACTTACACACTGCTGGGGACATCACTCCTCTGCCTTGCTTCTTGGACCCACTTGTCCAAGAGCTCCCGCTTCCTCCACTTCAAGTCGACATAGTGGTGCCAGACCTGCTCACCAGTCCAAGGGATACCAGTGGCACTGGAAGGTCATGGGTAAGATAGTCCCAGGCTTCCGCTTTATATTGGGAGCCCTAGTACTGGCCCTGCAGTAGTCTTTCATCATAGTTATTTACCAGGAGTCTTACCATGACCTTGGACTCCTGTATGCCCCAGTGCTGTGCCCAGAAGGGCATGCCCTCGCCAACACCTGCCATACTGCCTACAGTGGGAAGCTGAAACCAGTTATGAGCTGTATTCCCGCCTGCAGGGTTTAAATACGGCTGATTTCCCACCCTTTGCCATGATTGGATGGTTTTGAATATGCTAAGCTAAGCTAAGCTGCAGGCAAACCTGCTTAGCTAAGGTTGGCAGTGCTTAAAGGGGCAGGTTCAGCACTGCTTACCAATGGGCAAATCCACTTAGCTGGGCTACTCATTGCTTAGCAGTCATATTTACACAATGCTTACACCTGGTAAGAAGAGCTATGTAAGGCTTAGCATTGCTTATTTTTTATTTTATAGACTATCTCTTGTGTGGGACTGATTCATCATTCATTACATATTATAAATTTGTTTACTGTCCCTGACATCCCCCAATGTGTTTTCATTACATTCATTCATGTGTGACTATACTGTATGGTGAACTTGTGTTTATATGGAGGTTTCACAACTTTATTAAACTGACACCTCACATCTGGACCTACTACAGTACTCTGTTTAACAAATATATGTTATTTAGTAGCTAATTATAAAAAAAAATGTTTATGTATTGCTTTCAGTTGTAAAATGCAAATTAGTTATAATGGAGATTGAACCGGAAATGGCTGCTTGTAGATTGGATGTCTCTTGCTATTTAACTTCTTGTGCTGCTTAAACTGGACTAAGCATAGCTAAACAACAGGCACACCCTCGCAGCTATGCTTAAACTTTATTGCATGTATAAAAAAAATTATTTGTTGTGTTTATTTATTTGTACCCTTCAGAATATCCATGCTAATGCTGAACCTGTTATTCTATCAACTTTCTGCTTTGTGGGATGATTGTCCCTTATGGTTTTGTCGACATTCCTTACTCTGACGGGTTGGGAGGTGTGCACTATTTGCTTATGCTACATCTGTTATTCTATCAACTTTTGCCTTGGTAGGGACGATTATCCCTTATGGCTTTGACCAGATTTCTTACCCTGATGGGTTGAGGTGTTACGAGCGTTCGCGCTCATTTTAAATTGCAGGGGGCATGTGTATTGTGAGAGTACTGCTCTCAGACTTACCCCCTGCACTCATACACAGGACTGTGTCAGTTTTACAGCACGGCGGCACGCCTTCATGAATATGCATGACATGCTGCCATGCTGCATGGCAATGGTCCCACGGAAGTTTACTGAATCCCGGGGTAAATCTTTCAGTTTGTACATAAACCATAACTACAATTTCTGTTTAATTTCTGCTTTACTAATCCTCTATTCTATGTGTTTTCTTATTTTTTTTTTGTGTATTTTGAAATTTTTCATATCTGGATGCCTTTGCCTGTATTTCTCTTCGAATATCTTTGGATCTTTTTTTTTTTGTATTGATTAGTTTGGCTTTCTCCTTTGCATGAATATTGCTCCATCTTTTTTTTTTCTTTCCTTTGCCCATATTTCTTTTATTAGACCTTTCAAAAATCTCTGGGTTTTCATCTTTATGTTTTCATACTTCCTCTGTTACTTCTTTTTTCCATACAGCACAAAACTGTTCATTTATGTAATGTTTTTCATGAGTCTGTGGTATTAATGAATACATATTTTTATTGAAAGTTTTGACTGTTTTTTTATGTGCAAGTAATTTTCTTTGCTCTAATTTCTCTCTTAATCTTTCTGAGCATTTTCTGCTTGGAAATTTACAGCTTCTTGCTTAATAACAACAATACATAGCAGTTCACTTTGCCATCTTTATGCCTTTGTTTTGGCTTGTTATTTTTTTTTTTTTGTAGTTTGTGTGGATTACTTCTTCTAGCACAGGAGGCCCATCTCCCCCCAAGCTTGACTTAACCCTAATGTAGAAATGTTTAAATATCCTGAGGATTCTTCGTGGTCTCTTTTCGCAATCTTGGCACCAGTCAAGAGACCTATTAACTCAGCTGTCTTTTTTAGTTTTTAATCTACCTTTGTCCATGATATATGCTATATAAAATACTACATATATATCAGTGTCATCTTGGTGAGATTTTGTAAAAACAGGGGCTACTCAGCAAGATATGAGGTTGAATTCACTTCCAAAATGCTACTCTCCTTTTCTTGCTGATTGCATGTGTCTCTGCTTTGTGTCCGCCCTTATGTGCTACAATTCCCACTGTTGGTCTTTGTCTGTCTTTTGTGTTTATTTGTCTCCCACTGCTACCATCCCTATACCCTCTTTGCTGCCTACACCTTCTCCTTTCTGATTTTCTTCTATATCTTCTTAGAAAAAAAAAAGGAAATAGGTAGCTGTCAGACTACCCCTGCTTCTGTAGCCTCACGCAATCTTCCCTTCCTCTTGCCCTTCTGTATTTTTCCCTGCTTGATCATCTTCCTTTCTGACTGCACTATACAACCATTATTTCCCATTTATAAGAAATAACTTGGTAGGGACTTTGTTGTAAGGCCCTCATTAAATGGGCTGCTTAGGTCATATGACAGTTGTGCTATGCTGTTCTTCATGAGACCTATGGGGGTAATTCTGAGAGCATTCTTAATTAGTTCTTTGCTGTCATGCTAAGTGGCTCATTTTGCATTATTAATCACCTTTAGTCTACCTTGCATTAGTCTGATCACACTATTTTGTCAGTACCTGGTTATTTAAGACATGTTTCTGAATCCCAGCCATAATTGTTCATTTAAAGTAGATAAGGGACCATTGGGTTTCCTATTATTAGATGCCAAGAGCGTCTTCAGTGGAATAAAGTGTACCTTGCTAGTCTGAGTAAATAATGATTTATTTCTAATTAATCATTATGTTAAGGTGTTGTACAAAATTCCATCCACCAGATTTCAATACTATATAGTTCTTTCCCTACTTTCTGCACTTCAAATAATACCCAACAGGACTGTCCCTTTTCTCTCTGTTTGTTTAGTCTTCACTAGAGTCACTTTCACAGAACTTAGAAAATGAAAACGGCATACCTGATATCAGGTTGTTTCAAGTTGTGTTAAAGTTAGTGGCATATTAGGATGAAATACTGCTAGTGGTCAGCTACCATGAACAGTCTGGCAAAGAAGCGTTGCATGTTACAGAAATTCATAGCTAATTTTCTCACCAGAAAATTGATGTCACCACATCTTTTTTTTTTGTCAATTTAACTCAGTGAATGCAGCATCCTGTACTTTTATACTTTGGTTCCCTCTTGTGGTTACATTTTGAAACTGTCAGCTTCAAGCCTGTGAGGTTTTAAAACTGTATACGGAGTATGCAGACTCCATTTTGCCTTACTGATTTACTGTTGCCATCTGTGTGTGTGTGTGTGTGTGTGTGTGTGTGTGTGTGTGTATCTGTGTGTGTGTGTGTGTGTGTGTGTAAGCATGTGTTTGTTTCCTAGTTATTTTATGTACCTTAGAAGGACACTTCTGTACCTACTCTTATAAAACTAATTTTAAATAATGGTACCTTATTCAAACAGAAAGCACATTTTATGATCTTTTTGGGAGAAATGTTAAACTAAATGCTGTATTTCAGGAAAAAGATTATGATTCTCTAGACAAATTAATGCATTGGGTAAAGAAGTCCAAATTGAAGAAGGGACACACAGTTTTCTGTTAAAATTCTATTACTCTGTATACACTTATCAAAAAATTATAAGTGTTTGTTATTTACTTTCATTTTTGTAGGTTTAAGGTTAGCACAGTATCACAGCACTTCGTCCTCCAGTTTGATTCTAGACTGGAGTGTCCTCTGCAGGGAGGCTGCACATTCTCTAGTCCAGGGGGTTGTTGTGGTTTCCTCCTACATCCCAAAGATGTGCCATAGGTGAATTGATAATCTGTTAAACTGACCACATGACTTCATGTTGTGCGACAGTAAATGTGTGCATGCATGTCATGTGATGGCTTGATTCCCCATTTAGGTTGAGTTCTATCCCTTGCTCCCACAATTTTCTGGGATAGGCTGTAGCTCTCTTGCAATCTTGGATTAAGTGCATGATGAATGATTAAATTATAAGTTTAACGTTTTCTAAAATTAAATAATATACTATGGATAATCAAAAGGGAAAGTGCCACCTGATGTCAGCAATCTTATTAGTAAAAATTGTTCACCTTCATCACACTGAAAACATTGAAAAAGTCCTCTCAGGATGTAAGACAGGCTGAGCTGAAAAGTCTGACAATAATCTGTAAAGGGCTGCTGGATGAAAAGAGGCCCCAAAAATCTTTCACAACAACATCTTAAGCCTTCTTACCTGATATTTCTGACTGGCAAACTAAATAATAGCTATGTACTCTAAACTTGTCCACAGTCAGATGGAATCTTTTCCACACTTGTTCCAAACTGCTTTATTCTCGATGTTCATGGTTAAACCACATTTCAGGTACAAAAACGGGAACTAGATGTATGACCTCTGGTGTGGCCAGATTCAGAGTGCCACAGAAATATTAATATAGGCCTCTGCTATTAAATCTGGATATAATAAGACCTTGTCCATTAATGGTATTAAAGTACCACTGGATGTGTTTCTCTAATTCCCATAATTACCTGATTACTCCTCAGTGACATAACTACTAGGGCCCTCAGACTGAAGTGAACCAGAAAATGATCTATTCATGAAATAGGTTCAATCACAAGGCTTTTAATAAATTCCACAAGTTGGAAGATAAAGTCCAACAAATTTTTTGTTTATCCTTATTGACTGAGATAGTGAACTGCTCATGTGAAGCCATTTAAACTACTGCCTAGGAACTAAACACTCACATATGAGTAGCATAGAAAATAAGAGTTTTGTGTATAAAATGCTGCATATTCTCCTCAGATGCATGCGGAAAGTCACCAGTATACATAAGTATACCTCAGTATGATGGCTGTCCCATTCAGCAATGACACATGGTTTTAGTACAGCACAGCGACAGAAGGGCACTTCAGTATTTCACCGTTAGCAGCTATACTGACTAATATGTCATCCCTTGTGGGCAATAACACAGGTGACATGTCTTCACCACAGATGCTGTCAGCTAGTTCCAATATCCATAGATCTCTGTGATGACTGCAGTTACTGTCAGGGTGATACTGCTGTTGTGCATGTTTTACACATGCCATCTTTTCCCATTTACTGCAGCATTTATGTACTCACACTTTTTATTGTATGCACTTTGTGACCCACAACAGTCTATATCAGCTGCAAGGCTTGTTAACCACCTATTTTGCATTACTGCACTTGTGTCTGCAATGCTGTGGCACATATTCATCATTATGCATTGTGCTAGTTTCTTGTGTCATTATAAGGACAGGTGCTTGATCATCACATCATCTGAGCTTATCTGACTGAACAACACAGGCCCATTTTTAAATGTGATACTATTTATATTTTTCTGCACCTAGCCTGTTCTCTTTCTTGGCTTCTGCAAGCTGAGAATCATGACTGTATGCAGCATGTAACAAACTAAAAATATTATATACACTTATAGTAGAGTGCACTGCAGTACCTGTCCTTAACAAACCAGGTAAATGAGTTATATTTTTACAAAAGAAATAAGCCCTCAGTTTTGTGTCTATGTATGTTGGTGAGCCCCTGGAAGTCATCACTGCACAGCTGTGACCACAGCCACTGCTTTAATAAGTTTTGTCCAACACTCACTAGCCATGGGCTGCATTTCTCTCTGTCTTGAATTGATTACTGTAGTTCAGAGTTTCATGCTGATGGTCATCTGGAACACAGATGGTAATATGCATTATCAGCAATAACAGACCTTCAGTAGTGAGGTACACCTACTTTCTAATTCTATGATAGGCTTCTGCTCTTTTTATTTACTTGTTTGCATTTTACTCTCTCCACCTCTCTGACCTTCCTTGGATTATCTTGTGATTGAAACCTTTACCTTTGGTTGAATCTACCACCTCCTCTAACATTTGAATGACCTCTTGCACATTTTACCTGGATGGGCCCTTTCATTTGCTTTCTCCTGCCACCATAACCTCTGGGGAAGTATATTGATGTAGAATTTATACATATACAGACCTGAAGGGGTGATCTGTAGGGAGATGGGTCAAGAGGGTCAGGAATTCTGATCCTGAAAATGATGAAATAAATTCCACTCCTGTACCAGTTTTACAGATTATGGTTAACCAAACTCTAATTAATCTGTGAATCCTCACAGGTAAGACAATAAATTATTTATTTTCACATCTCAGTCTACCTACCCCTTCATCACTCCTCGCTCTAATGCACTCTAAATTTCTATCATTCATTCCTTCACTCCAACAGCCCTTCTTATCACAATTCACTTTTCATTCAATTCATCTCAGCTTGTTGATTTCTTTGACATTTACTTTAAACTAGATTTTGACATTGTCTCTTAGTTATATACCATTTACCAACTTTTATATGCAAGTTTATGTAACTACCATGTAATCTTTATGTACATATTGTTTTTTTGTCACGCAATTTTGAGAAACATTGTTATATCCCCCAATTCTCTTATAAGGTGAGAAAATTCTTGTTATTACTGTCTTCTGCCTTTTTGGTATATAGATTGCTTTTTTGTCCAATTTCTGAGATGAGAGAGTTAAATATGAAGAGTTGCTATGGATGCAGTGTGCACCTGAATATATGAAAATTTAGTTCTTTAAGCATGGGAAATAAAGCATGTATTAAAAAGTGAATTTTTTAAGTTTTGGAAGATGTATTTGCATGTTTAGATGACATATTTATTTTATGGGATGGTTCTGAAGATTTAACAAACAAATTTATTGATTTTTATTGCCCAATGTTGCCAATATTTTATGTTTTACTATTAACTAACATATGGAGATGGCGAGTTATTTGAATGTTACCAGGTCAATCATTTATAGGAAGTCCACCTTCAGTAATTCTTACCTGTACTTTTCCAGTTCACATCCTTTAGTGGAAATGAGAAGTTTGGTTAAGGGGCAGGAAAACAAATTGGCTAGAATGATTTCTGATTCTGTAATACTTCTTGAAGAAATAGTTAAGTTAAAAACTATGTTCTACAACAGAGGTTATCCTAAGAACATAGTGAAGAGTATTACTGGTGAAATAGTGAAATCAAGAAAGATCAAATACAAACCACTTTTAGGAGCTGGTCTGGGCGATTTTGGGAGACAAAATAAGGACAAGATTTTTAAATTTGAAACAGCTATGATATTGGACTGCAACAATGAATATTAGGAAGTTAGGAACTTAGATCTTTTGTTGAGAATAAGTGGACAATACTTAGGACCAACTCACTGATTTTTTTCAGTAGTGGGTAATAAGCCACGATTTGTAAGCAAAACCTCAAAATATTAAAAAAAAATTTTAAGAGTTGGCCATGGGGATTATGGAGCTTTAAAGGGTAGTACTGTGGAATGTGGGCATTGTAAGCAATGCTGATACATATTTTACAGAGAGAATAGCTTATTATTAATGAATTTAAAATTCCAGAAAGGGAACTGTTTGACTACTGGAGTGGTGTATATTGCTAAATGCTCCAAGTGCACCTTTTTTATATTGGCAAGGCCAAATGAGCCCTTAGAAAGAGAATATATCACCACAATTATGATATTCCTATTAAAATACTAATACTCCCCTGTATTTAATACTCTACTACATTTTCAGGGTTCAATGGTTTTATATTTGCTATAGTGGATAAGGTACTTATGAATCCAAGATAAGGTGAACGGAGAACTGCATGGAGTATAGGGAGCTCTTTTGGCAACTAAAATTAAATGCAGGTTCTCTGGTTTAAATGAATACATTTCTACTAAACCTGTATAAAATATAAGAGCTGCCAAGTTATTAAGACAGTAATATTTGATATACTCCAATTTATTTATTGGCCAGTGGAGGTTTGAACTGATGTGATGATTTTATTTTAAGAGAAACTTATTTCATTATAACTGTTTGGTCTGATGAAGGATTTATAATGTGAAAGTGCTTACCGGTTTTAATAACAATTATTTTTGCTTTTATTATAGTTCTGTATATACGGTTCCTGTGCTGATATATATGATTCTTTCAGCCAGGCTTTGGTGCCCATTTTTAGTCTGTGTTTGATACTTGTTTTAGTTTTTGGTCATCATTCATTCTAGGTGGATTTTACATTGTGTGGATTATTTATTTAAAGAGTGGATTACAAATTTGGATGCATTTATTTATTTACTTAATAAAATCACTAATTACTTTTCTATACTCATTATACTTATTTTATTCAAATATTTATCTAAAGGACTGACTGCAAATATACACATGCTTGTTCATATATGTTGTATTGTGCTTTTTTATACACTGCGACATAACTTATTTCAAGTTATTTGCTTCTTAATCTGGGTTGAAAAAGAGAATTCTTATTGATTTTTATTCATGTGTATAATACTAATACATGTACATTTCCTGTAATACTTACATTTAACTTGAATTATATCTATTTTTGACAAAAGAATTGGATATACAGTTGTTTTTTCTTGGGGTGATATCCCTTTAAGAGAAGAATGAAGAATTAATTTTGTCATTAATTGTTAATTAGGTTCCTTATATATTCAGTGGTGTTTGTACAAACTAGATAGTTCTGATCGAGTCTCAACTGTTACTTTAAGAGATGAAAGTGCTTAGCTGTATTGTATTTTATTTTATACTATGGATTAAATAAATGTTTTTAATTTTCTCAGATTTGTCAAGTTTACGAATTAATAAACATACTGGGCAGCCCTTCATCTTTGTGAACCAATGCTACTAGTATTGGGTTACTTTGTCCAATGTTGACAATAACTGTTATATCACCTGATGATATTATGAAATACCCTGTCTCTGTTTTCAGCAAAAAGAGATTCATCGACTAGCTCAATCAATCAAGTAAAAAATAAATAAATTAGATTAATACATACATACATACACACATAAATATAGAAATAAACAAATAAACAAGGAATGTAGTTTGTTTGGAATACATTTATTTATTTACTTAATAAAATCACTAATTATGTTTCTATACTCATTATACTTGATTTATTCAAATATTTATTTATCTAAAGGACTGACTGCATATATACACATGCTTGTTCATATATGTTGTATTGTGCTGAGAGTAACATGTAGTGATGTCCCTCATATCTAATGCATGCATCCATGGAATTACACTCTTGGATATCTGGCCACACTGCCCTCTTAGGTATTGTGCCTGCAGTCATCTGCATCTTCTTTAATCTGTCAGATATCATGCTAGTGATGGTAATGCCCACTGCTATTTCCTAGTGTAAGAGAATCACCCATATTCTCTGAGGTTCTTCATAAAACTCCCAAAACACTGGTGAATTAGCCTCTTATACAGTTGGGCATATTTCATATTCTCTGCTCCTTCTTTCTTCTCAAAAGTTCTCTCTCATACCATTCTTTACACTATAAATTGAATCAATAAAAAAAGAACTTTTAATCACGTTTTTATTTGCTCACACCTAATCCACTTTATTACCATTTGTTACTGCGACTTTATGTTTCACAATGAATCCATCCCCATCTATAAAATGCAAAACTCTTCTTCTTCGTCTTCTCATTTAGTAACTGGTTCAGGTGAGCTGAGAGTAACATTCTGTTATAGGCACACAGAACCCATGAGTGCACCTTTTAGGGAGATAAAGTGCTTACCAGGTTCTATGAGACCATATCTTGGAGACAGTAGTTCGCAACATCAAGACTGTTGGTGAGCAGAACTGCACAGCACAATAATGTTGGAACATACCACTGACATTATCAGGTATGTCTGCAAGAAGCAGTGCAGTATAGCAGCAGACAGCCACTGGAGGAAGCCAAGTCCCACTGCAAGCTTAAATTATAATAAGGATTTCAGAGGTTCATATGGAAATACTAGGTTATCAGTCTGCAGACTATTACAAGCCACTCCAATAACCAGATGTCAGAATCAAACCCTGTACCTTGTATCTGTGATGTAAAGACAAGGTAAAGACTATAACCATTATGTCAAACCCGCCTCAATAATTTCTTAGTATTCTTGAATAGAGATGAAGAAAGCAGGTGTATCATACCTGGAGGAGTGGACACAGGTTACAAGAGAAAATAACCAATAAGAATTTTAGAGGGAGATGCATAAGATTGATAACCATAATGCACATGTATATAGAAGCCATGCAGTAAATGTCAGTCAGCCACAGATACCACTACATAAGCTTATCATAGGTACATGAGATGTGCAAGCACATAGGATAGGTGACAGAGTTATGTGTTTGGTATAGTGTGTATGTATGTATGTATGTGTGTATATATATATATATATATATATATATATATATATATATATATATATATATATATATATATATATATATATATATATATAGTGTGTACCACTCTTTGCAGCCATAATTCAGAATCTCTCATGTAGAAGGTGTAATCACATTTTTTTTCTTGTATTGTATACTCACAGGCTAGACAAGAGTTGCTGCCTTCATAGACTCTATAAATTATACCTTCTGGATATAAATGACAATTTTAAAAGACTTACTATTTAAATTTATAGAACTAAAGTTTCCACCATGCCTCTCAAGTGTCCAGATTTTTGCCTCATATTTTTGGATGATTCCTCATACAATTTATGGTTTTCTGGCACATCACTGAGGTTTGAAATCACTAAATAATGACATACATTTGAGTTTCAGATTTCATATCTAACAGAAAATGTTTGCCAACACAAATTCTGGTATTCTATCAACTTTATAAGTTTATAAGAGCAATATTTAAAATCTGTCCCTATTTTTGAACCTTTGCCCCCCCCCCCCGCCCCCCACACATCATTTAAGGCTTTGTCCAGATTTTTGTTCTAAGAGGTTGTGAGGTATGGTTTCCACCACTGGAATACTGCAACAAGAAGGAATATATACTAAATTCATGGTTGCAGTGCTATTTCCCCTACTTGAAGGTTCAGCAGTCTCAGAGTTAGCATATGTAAGTAGCACTGTGAATGAATAGGTGCAGGATGTCACATTTGGGGCTGAGTTAGTGGTAGTGTTGTAGATATAGGGTGGGGAGTTTGAATCATACCCATGTGACCAGCTAGTGTTATGTGGAAATTGCAGGATTTTAACCCACCCTGTCTCAGATTAAGTATTTACATAACACTGACTTTAAGAGTCTGGCAAATAAACATCACAAGCATTGACATTGCCTACAACATATGGCACCAAGTTAGGGACCATACTGAGCAAAAATAGGCCAGAACTATAACCACTGCCTTCTCAAAAAATATTTTTCCCCCTATTTGCTCAGTACCTTCTAGTGTACTTTATCAACATTAACTGCTGCTTTGGCAGAAAAAAAAAACTACCTTACATTCACACACACAGACACACACACACACACACACACACACACACACACACACACACACACACACATGCGTGCACAAAGTAGTTTTCCCAGGAGGGGACAATTATATCTTGTACAGCCAAAACTACTTACCTTCTTTCCATATGGCAGACTTCCACCATCCAAACTACTACCTAGCAAGGCAAATATTCAACTACTATTGATCCCTGATATGAAGCAACAGTCATAAAAAATATTGGTAGCATTCACACAAAGCAGTTGAGCTCTTTGAGAGGTAGCTTCACAGTTAATGTCATCAAAACAGTGCAGTATGCTTATAAATATAAAGTCACAAACTCTTAAAAGTTAAATAGGACTTTCTTTACTTGCACGGACAATGCAATAACATAAACAAAGAATAAAGTATCAATACATAAGGGCAAAATATGCACAGGCAAAATAAAAATAAATGTGTTCAAAGAAATAGGTTACATCAGAAAATACTCTCTGACATCTACCTTTGCTATATTCCAGCCACTGAGACAGAATTTGGCTTTTTTTTCTTACTTGTAACCCATATAGTTACACGTTTTCCAGGAAGACCAAGCTCTAGCAAAAGGGCACCTTCCAGAGTAAACAAACAACAATGATCCTTCTCAATGCTATATGAGACAAAGAAGAGCTAACTGGTAGAATCCAACCCCCAAAACTCATGAGGAAGGTACCAGTTTACTGGAAGTATGTCATTTCTACTGTTAAATATTTCCAGAGATAGTTTGTTAGTTAATCAGGCTGCCGACCTGTTTGCAGCGTTAGAACAGTCCGACTCCCACTATTCACAACTGAAAGAGAAAGAGAGCATTGGAGGGGGGGGGGGGAGTTGAGGTTCTACCTGATGGCCTTTGATCTCTCCTGTTTGTTAGCCACACCCAGCTATGGGAAGCTTTGTGAAGGAAGACATGAAAATGTGTGAACAAGTTTATAACAGTCTTGATGCACTTTGAGCAAAAGCAAATGCATTTCTGCTACCATTTTAGATTAGTGCAGAACACTATAGAATCAAGCAGAATAATGCAACTTTTTTTAGTTTAGACACACCTTTTATATTTAAATCTTGGTATGTTATAGCACTGTACACATATACAAAGTTCAAACAATTTCACAATGTAAACCTTCACTGGGAGTATAGTTGTAAGTACAGATTTTTTTCTGAAGTTGCAAGGTTCATAATGATGGATACTAAACGTATTTTTTAATTTGGTTTCAAAGCAATAAATAAACAATTATAAAACAAACAAATAAATATTTACATATGTTCACAGCTGGTCAATACTTCAAAGTTATACATATCAACAACAATTGATGTTTTTTCCAGTAAGTCTTTAAGTTTAAGCCAAGATTTATATAAATGTACAATATCAGAAATTCTCATCTTTATAGTATGTAATTCACTGCTGCAAATAATGTTTGCCATACTAATAAATTCAAGACTAGAAGAGGTAAATTTACTTTTCTGGCTATAGCAAGAATAGACCAAAGAAGAGGCACTTGGGTTTTTGAAATTATCTCAGTAATCAGAGCATTAGATAAAACTAAAGATTTAAGATTACATCTATCTGACCATAGAGCTTGAATGAAGTTATTAATTTATTTCCAAAAAGGGGAGATGGCTTCACATTCATATATCATAAATATCCAATAAGCTATTATTTCAGAATCACATCTCCAGCATTTAATTCTATTCGACTTATACATAATTGTAATTTTGTTAGGAGTAACAAAAGCTCTGTGTAAGAATTTCCAAGTGAAAATTTCCAATATAATGAAGACGTAGTTTTATCTGCAGATTTTAATATTATTTTCTTGTATTCTTCAGAGAAGTCTTCATTATTAATTTTGAGGAGTAGTTCTAAAAGGAATCGTCTAAATATATGAAATCTAACTTAAGAATTTTATAAATATATGACAAATATAATTTAATTTTCATTGCATTATTATTATTTATTAAGAATTCTAATACTTTGGGGAATGATTTCTAGTTTAAATATCTTATTAATCTCTCCCCGGAATTCATGAAGCTTGCACCAGGTGCCGGAGTAGCGTCAGCGATCTAACGCCAAATATGGCTGCTGAGCGATTCAGGTATGAGCTGTTTCCACGTGCACTATCAGCGTACGCCAGAGCTGCGCAGCTCCCGGTGCATGCATGCTAATTACCCCATGTGCAGGAGTGTAGCATGCAAATGAAGGTATATAGCGATTCATGAAGTGGTGCAGGCGTAGCGCAAGCATGAAGAAATGTAAACCAAAAAAAAAAAAAAATGGTTTACATTTTTTCAAACATAAAATCAGAGCCATGAAAGTGGACCAAACTTACGTATTATAATGTTAATATATGCCAATGGATAAATGCATAGCCAATGGCATAAAAAACATGCACAACACATAAAAAAATAACATTTAATGTCATGGCCACACTAACGCAAAGTAAATTCGCATTGCATCGGTGCGCAAACAGGATCACAATGAAAATATATTTAGATGTCATAAAACTGCAATATAACACAACTTATGAATTCCCCATAATAGTCAATGGCAAGCATGCTACACCACAACCATGGCGCAAGAGTTGCTAAGGGTCTGTGACAGTTTTCTGCATGGTAACTAGGAATTAGTAGTCAATGCCATGCAAATGAGTCAAGTAATACTGAATCACAAACTCCCCGCAAGCGTAAGGATGTACCACACAGCGTAGCAGTACAACACTGAGGTGTGGCCTGGAGGTAAACATGACATCAAGAGAGGGGTGTGCCACCGTAGCTGTAAGCCCATTGGAGCATTGCTAATCCAGGTTGCCTGTTGCTAAGCAAAGCCGCAGGATAGGGGTGTGGAAGTAGCCATAGCTTTGCTTAGCTGAGAGCACACAAGGTAACCAAAAGTGCATGTGAACGTGGATGAAAACGTGCTCGAAACCCGGTAAACGGCTGTGCGCGGTGCGCACCATAGCTGAAATAGTAAGGATACGGGAAGACAATAAGGAAATGCTGCAGCATGGTAATTGGAGTACAAATGAGTAACTAACACCTAGGAACTCACAGTGGGCCATTGACAACAGCTAACAAGGCTGCTAGCAGCTACCTGCAGAGTAGCAAAGGGGAGGTGCCGTACTGCAAAGAAAAGAGAACTGTCACAGCAGAACAAAGCAAACTTGCAGTAGATCAGCTACATAACACATTTCACAACACAATACTGGGTTGGGAAAGTACAAAACAAGAAAGCAGGCAGCTAGATGCATGCCTGACAATGGGAGGGGAATCGGGTTGAAAAGTGAAGTAAAGGGCAATAGATGAATCATGGCAGCCAAGCGTAAGTCAACACCAAAGGCCCCACAATAGCAGTACCTGCTGTAAAACCCATAATTAAGATACCCTGCAGCTGAAATTGCACATACACATCCAAATACACCAGCATCATCCATTGCACAATAGTATAAGGTGTGAAAGCCCCATACACACACTTGTGTATTCCCAGACACTCTGCACCATTGGTGTATACAGATGGGGAACTTTTAATATGTACATGTTAGGGGCTGCCATAGCTTTGATTCACCAGCATGTGTTGGAGACTGACTGTGGTGTGAAGGATGATGCTGACAACCATCTCAGGTACCGGAGGAAGAGAAGAGTGTTCAGACCCAGGGTAACCTACCAGGGGCTACATGATCTGGAGATAGTAGAGCATTACAGGGTGGACATGGACACCATACAGCAACTTGTTGAGCTGTGCCAGCCACGCCTCAGAGCCAGAAGTAACAGAGGGAAACCCATCCCAGTGGACACGAAGGTATGTGTAAGCTTGAGAATACTAGCCACAGGTACCTTTCAAAGGTCAACTGGGGATATCATGAGGATTTCACAGGCATAAGCATCCAGGGTACTCCACCAGTTCCTGGATGCCATGTTACCACATACCAATGAGCATATATACTTCCCTCGAATGTAGGAGGAGTTGGCCAGCAATATGCATCTCTTCCACCATGTGGCAGACTACCCAGAGGTACTGGGTGCAATAGACTGCACGCACATACACATCAAGACACCACCCAGTGAGCAGGGTAGGCACTACGTTAACTGCAAGGGATACCCCTCCATCAACTGCCAGGTCATGTGCAATGCCCAGGGCATTATCATGGATGTGTGTGTTGGCAGTGCTGGAAGCTTTCAGGACTCCCAGATCTGGCATGCCTCACAGCTGTATCAGGTATTTGCCAGGGGGGACATTCCATATGGCCACCTGGTGGGGGATGTTGGCTATGCACTGGAACCGTGGATGATGACTCCCATCAGAAATGCACACACAGCCATGCAAGAATGCCATAATGAGGCACACGCAGAAACCAGAAACATCATAGAGCGTGTGTTTGGGATGCTGAAATCACAGTTCCATTGCTTGGACATATCTGGTGGAGCCTTGCAGTACTCTCCAGGCACATGTGCCCAAATCTTCATAGTATGTGCCATGCTACACAATATGATCCTGCGGAAACAGCTGCAGCAGGGACAGAATGGTGAAGGCCATCACAGTCCACCACCATTGCCAAGGGCCCCACAGGCACAGAGGGACTCAGACCACGAACATCCTGTGCCAGCCCCAGTAGGCAGACGGAGGCGTGCCCAGTATGCTCATGCCTTGGCAAAGAGGGAACATATAGCACACACACTGACAGTGTAGGCACTTATGGACTGGCACCCTTCTCCACCTGCACACACAGCAAACATGGATAGCACACCCACAAGACCACCTGTAAATTGTCATGTATAGGTGGTCTACTGTGTGCATCCTACATAGGTAGCCCTCAACTATTGTACACACAACTGCCATTGGCACAAGATAAGTCAATACCTGAACAGTAAATTAAGCTATCAGCATGTGTGCATACTGTATGTATAGGTTTATAGATACATAGGTAGGTACATGCCTAACTGCCCAAGGCCACTCATAAACATAGCCAAAAAGTGTCTGCTATCGCCACCCCATTGATTAACTAACTGTCCCTCTGTGGAGCAGAGCCAATTGCAGGATCCCTGGGGTGTATCCACTGTTACCCACCCACTCTGCAAGGATTCCCTGGAGTGTTAGTGAGGGGTTTCGTATAATGTAATCAGGGATGTAGTTCCAAATAATGGGGAGTATCCGTGACAGGAATCTTTTCAGATGATTTACATGTTACATAGTATACCTTAACAACAGCTTGCATATATAGGTAGTATTCCACAGAATAATACATTTGGAATACACAAACGCTGAAATGTGCGTTAATCACCCTTGCACTACCAGTGCCTGCTCTGAAAGGTAAAATTACCACTGCCCGGATTAGAACGCGCAACCATGTACACAAGCTTCACAATAACCTACCACTAAGCTACCTGAGATGTACCAATGGCAGTTGTGTATGCTGACAGGTTAAAACACAAAAGGTAGGAATGTGTGGCATGTACCCAATGAAAGGTGTACGCTATATATATATATATATATATATATATATATATATATATATATATATATAGAGAGAGAGAGAGAGATGTCGATATATGGGGATATACATATATATGTAGATATATAGATAGGTTAACAACATCTACATAACCATGGAGGTACATATAAATGGGATACCTACCACATACTGACTGCCTGACATACCGACGCGCATAATCATGAGGCTTAAAGTCTGAAAGACCACAGTACCGAAACACCAGAAGCGCGAGGTTTAAAATCCCGATGTTAAGTGACATTTAGTCAGTGCTTCTGGTGTTGCGGTTTAGGTAGGTTACTGTGTGTAAGTGTGTTTCTGAGGGCTGTAGTGTGTGTAAGTGTGTGTTCTGAGTGTGGTGTGTGTTCCTGGGGGACTGTAATGTGTGGGTGTGGGTTTACTTTGTGCGTCTGTTTGTGCAATCTAGGAGGTAGAATATTAAAGTGGGGGTGTGTGGGAGGCACAGACACCCACATGGGGGGTGTAGGGGGGGCTTGCCCCCTCCTACTCATATGTAGTGTAGGATGGTTTGTTTGGATGTGGTGGGTAGCAGTGTGTCTGTTTGTGCGTGTGTGTGTTCCATGTTTGTGTTTCTTTCGCGAGTTACTGTCGCTGTCGGTAATGTGGGGTATGGGAGAATGGGCTCGATACTGTGGGCGTCGGAATTGTGTGGTTTTGGGAATCCGTAGGTATCCCATATACAGTGGTTGAAGTGTTCATATATGAGTAAAACATGGACCATAGTAATCACACATTCTGCCACGACCAAACTTTATGAACAAAGGATATGGAGAGTATATGCCTATACACTATTACAAATATGTGCTATGGACATGAGTCAATGATTGGGTTACCAACTGTCCCACTTTGCGAGGGACAGTTCCTCTTTGGGCGGTTGTGTCCTGACCAAAAATATTAAATGTGGCAAATGTCCTGAGATTGTAGGACATAATTATGTCCCATATGTAATGTAATAGTTGCATACAATAGTTCTTTCTGTATCTAAAATACCTACATGTTACAAGAAACAGGATAAGCAACTAAACTGCTACAAGAATAAGCTTATATTTAGGCAAAAAAAGGAAAGTTCTATCCCTTGAACTGACCGTGGGTTTGTGTCGGCCTGTAAAATCTGATGTGTGTCCCGAAAATGTCCCACTATGGCCATTTGAAAAGGTGGCAACACTAGCCAAAGAGGGTCAGTCACCAACACAACTCCAATGACTGCAAATATCTATGACAGAAATACACAGCTTTCATGTAGCAACACTTTATTACATTCCGATGTATTGCCGAAAGGATTCAAGGACTAACATCACCTGCATGCTATACAGGAACCAATTAACAGTGCCTTAATGAGTCAGCCTGCAATTACCATAGTATTAGTCCACTAAAGGATAGGTGTTCAAATAGGGAAGGAACCCTCATGCACATATCGATTATGTATAAAAGCAGTTCCTACACACCTGCATCTGCTATGTACACCCACCAACATCACCCCCACACCCAAACAAATTACAATACAAACTGTAATAATGTCACAAATCATTCATTCACTGTACGACATCTGCAGAAGCCTTGACATACCTTGTCAGTGACACATTAACATGGCCCTATGTGAAATAGTTGCTGTTATACAATGGAACAGCTGCTGGTGTTACAGGGTTTGTTTGCACTAATCCCATTTCAGAGGGTTGTGTGTACACTGGGAGGTGTTACCAATTACTGATTAACAGCACAGTATGATACGCATGTACAGCAAGCCAAGGATGTCTAGTGAGCACACTGTAAACCACCTAACAGTTCATGCATAGCCATACAGCCTTGAGCTGCCCAAACATCCTTGCCAGACTGAAACATCTGCAGAAGTATCAGGTACAAACAAACCCTGCGTAAGTAGCAATGTTCTGAAATATAACAGCTGTACTCACATGTAGAACATCTTCTAGCCATTACACACAATCCACGGGAGTCATGAAGCTAACATATCTCTGTCTGTCTGAATATAGCTGTTGAAATACATCACAAACAACACATCCAGGCCGTCTTCCTCGAAAGTAAGGCAAACGGACAACACCCAAGTGGATTACTCAATTATACACCACTGTTGCCATGGTATTGGCTAATAGAGTAGCTGCACAGCTGATGTGCATCTAATTAACTACTTTGGAACACCAATTGGTGGTCAGGATAGCACATGTTACTGATATTTAACTATAAAATGATGGCTTATCACACATTCAAACCATCAGTATATACCAGCAGAACGTTACAAAGAAGATTGAAACACAAACTGAAAAGGATTGAATTAACAGTCAACGACACCTCGGGTTACTAATAAGGTATGTAGAACACTCAGTATGTCTGTGTATGTAGTACCTGTTCTGTAATATTTAAAGTGCACGCAATCCATATAGTGGAAACAGTTATCTTGTAGTGTTGTATTGATGAGCATAGTAACGCTTGTAGTATTTATGTGTGTACTGCTGTAGGTCACAAGGCAAACACCACATACACCACAAGGAATGCTATATAAGGGCTTTGAACCCAAATATTCCTCACCAGCTGCTGTCAGTGGCAGGGCTGGTCCAACAAGTATGTGCTATAACAGGGGATAGTATATGTTGATATATTGTAACAGTGGGCATATGTATGGGTGTATTACTGAGAATAACATGTCGAAGGTTGGCCCACTGTGCAATTATGATTTGCATTGTGGGATATTGTGCCAGTAACTGTGTAATGTACAGTATTGCAGGCAGATATGTATTACAAGTTACATAGCATTACTGTTATGTTAGGCAAACATTAGTTATGTCTATTGGCATTTAGAATACACAATACCAGGATACATATGACTTGTAGTCACCCAATAGTTTATCAGCATGATAGAAAAGTAAAATGGAAGAGCTAGTTAACTATCCATGCACATAAGACATGTAATAAGTGCAAAGGTAGGTACTAGGCTGTCTGCCCAAGGGTATTTATAAGCCTAGCTAGAGTGTGTTGGCTTTTGCCATCACTTTAGGTTAGTTCCCTGTGCCTCTGAATGGCAGAGCCATTAGTTCCCTCTGCCTCTGTCCAGCAGAGCCACTGCAGTGATCCCCGGGGTACATGTATGTCTCCCATCCACCCGTCAAGGTTTCCCTTGAAGAGTGCTAGTGAGGGGCCCTGCCTGATGTACATTGGAATCATGTTCCAAAGCATGGGGAGTCTCCGGGTCAGGAATCTATCCATCCAGCATGTCCTAGTTATCGTTGTGGTTAGGTGTATATCCCTAGAGCATGTGGCTCTCAGGGGCTTCTGCTTAGGTGGAGCATATCCAACAATACTGGGTTGGACATGGGCCTTGTATGTCAAGCAGAGATCACCTGTGAGTATGCGGTATGCAACCGAGTACAGCTGAAGTTTCCTAGGTTGGGCTGCATAGGTCATCTGTTTGAGGTCAGTAATCCTCTTGGTGTGGTACTGTTGTGGTTTTCCAAGCTGTTGCAGTTGTCTTGTAAGGTACATTCCAAATGGGGTGTTGTATCCTTTAATGGGTCTAATAAGTCATGAGTAGAGAGGCACAATGGCCTCCTTTGTTCTGGATGCGAACCAATTAGAGATTAGGGAGGGCCACATAGAAGGATATTCTAACCACTTTGTCATTATGGGTATTGAAGGAGAGATTGCTATCTACTGGGGTTCCCAGATCCCTTATTACCTTTTCTGTATGTAGGGGACTAGCACCTATGTGGTAGTCCGCGGGTAATCAGTTATATCCAAAGGGGATTACTATGCACTTTTTGGCATTAAGCTTGAGGCCATGATATAGACACCAGGTATCCGTCTCAGTGTGACCCTTCCAGAGGGTGTCTGTATCAGCTGGGGAAACAATTATGGCCCCTAGTTTGCAGTCATCTGCAAACCTTTTTAGCCAAAGCCCTCCTGTGCCTGCCTGTATGTCAGAGAATTATATACCGAAAATGAGGGGTCCTAGGACTGAGCCTGGGAGATGCCACTTGTAACTGGTATGCAACTCCCACTGTGTGGGTTTTGTCCATGCCACTTTGCAAACCATCACATGACGTAGGGGTTAATGTTCAGGTGGATGGGTATGTCGATAATACCAGAATGGGGAATGGTGTTGAAAGCCTTTGAGAGATCAAGGTAGGCTATGTGGACCTCCTTACCCTCATCTAATGCCTTGGTAACTGTCTCTAAGAAGTCCACCAGGTTTAGGAGGCATGGTCTGCCCTTAACAAAGCCATACTGGGAGGGGTCAAAGGTTTGGAGGTACCCAATGTCTCTGTGACTGAGATCCATGATGATGTGCTCCATAGCCTTGCAGACCAGGCTAGTCAGGCCTATAGGGAAATAGGTCCCGTGGTCCTTTGTGGTGCCACCTTTGTGGAGTGGGATAACTGTTGCTGTGCACCATTCAGGGGGCACAAAACCCGATGCGAGGCTATTATTGAACATGGTGCGTAGGTGGGGAGCCAGTACATTCTGAAGTTCGTGTAAAACGCAGCCTGGGATGTTGTCCGGTCCCATGGATGCTGTGATATTGGCTTTAGAGTGTGCAACTTTTACCTGCATAGTTGTGATTACAGGGACTCTACACTCTTCCTCTATAGATATGGGCCCTTTAGGGGGTGAGAGGGGGGAAAGGTAGCACTGAACCTATCTGCCAGGATGTTGGCAATATCAATTGGTTCTGTAATGTTTGTGCCTTTGTGCTGTAACTCAGAGCAGATCTGGGTGTTGACATTGAGATATTTGACATAGCTATAGAATGCTTTGTGGTTGTCATTGGAATTAGTGGCAGTTTTGTTTCCATAGCTAGCTTTGGAGGATCTTATAAGGGATCTCACCTTCCTACTGAGGCTGACCAGGGAGCTCCTCCACGTATGGGATTGTACTCTCTTTTCACAACAGTGTCTTCCTTCTGTTGTACAGTTTGTTTATGGCAGGGGACCACCAGATTGGCTTCCTTAATTAGGAGTATAGTGTCTTGGTTCTGTTTGGGATAGCATGATCCATGCACTCATGTAAGTGCTTAAAGAGTGCATTTGTGCAGGATTCAGCAGTTGTAACAGTATTGTCCATCTGCATGGGTGTCATGAAGTTCACCACGACTGTCTTAAGAAGCATGAAGTTGGCTTTGACATATTATACTGTGGTTCCCTTAATGGGGGGGGGGGGGTGGATGTGGATATCAAGGGTGTTCAGCTTATGGTAGGATCAGACCAATGAGGAGTTGACTTCAGGTGTAGAACACCAGTCACTCATGTTGGTAATGCCAAAGTCTAGGATATTGTTGCCCCTGGTGGGTGTGTGGATAAGTTGATCCAGGGCATTGGTGTTTATGAATTCCAGAAAGCATTGAGCTAATGAGTTGGTACACGAGTAGTTTTCTCAGTTAATGGTGGGGTAGATTCAGTGAGACTATGTGATGAGTGTGGTGTGGTGCGAATGTTTACCTTCTCCATATGACTGTCAGGGTCAGGCTTGGTTGGAGAGAGTTTTACCTCCAGTTTGGCTAGATAAGTGCATCTCTCACAGATTGTAATGTTGGGTGGTAGGTGGAGACGGTTGTCTGTGTACATAAGGCAATGTCTACATTGCCTCAAGATGTCCAGATTCATCAGATAGACAGAAGAGAACACTGATAGCTGACCCTTGGACATGCCTGAATATAAAACTAATTTCCCATAGATAAGTGAAGAAAGTGAGTACAATAGCTATTTTACTCTAAGCAAGTGAGAAAAGTATGTACAAAACCTGTTTACCTGTAGGTAATGAGGAATGCTATAGTAGTAGTGCAGACTTCATCAGAACATATGACATTTTGCAGATATACACATCTTGAATATATGAATAGTGCTATACAAAAAGGAAATGGATCATTTGCAGGAAGCTTATATGTATGTTGCATTAAGTTCTGCTGTATTTGCACTTTAAATTTAATGAACGGATTTTTGGCGCCAAATGGTTAGTAAAAGCATTTTAAATTAGATGGTTGGAAATCTTGGTGCTAAAAGTTTTTAAAAGGAATTGGATTAACAGTGTCAGCTGTTCTGATGAAGTCTGCATTCAGCAGATGAAAGCGCTTAACCGTTTTATGAATTGTTTGTGTTGTGGATGCACTACGAGTTTCAGTCTGTCATTAAATTTATTTTATCCCTATTCGAGTCATGTGTCACTCGTAACCTTGTACAATAGCATAGACGGAGGGTGCCGTCTAACATACAGTGATTAAGGAGTTGTTTTGTTTGTTGTTTGGATTATAGGCCATGAACCTTTATCAAATTATTTGATGTCAGCAGTACAGATGTAGATGACAGTAAGGTTGATTTCACACTGCATATCACCTTGCCAGGTCATAGGACATCAACACCCATACTGTGTTCCACCTACACTCGGTATACTATATGTACATTCCTATGTCACAGGAGTGTTTTGCAACAGGACTGCTGGCAGAACCAACAATACAGAAGGTGTCTGAATAATACATGCGCATCACACCAGTGCCAGCTACAATAAGGCAGGGTTAATTAATTATATTCCCCCTCATTGTAGTCCATACCACACAGACTATCAGAAGGCATCTGCCTATTGAAGTATGAGAATGACTATGACCTAGGAGCAATAATAGCTGACTCAGAGTGTTGTGGACAACATACAGAAGGGGCTTTGTGGGTGAGGTGTGTGTGACATATGGTCATAGTCTGACAGCTATATATTACATTGTCAACCCTATGTTAATAATCCTGTACCCATGAACTATCACCTAGGCAGCAATCAACATAATGGACACTGTGCGTAAGGGATGCAACTGGGCAGTTGTCTCTCCTTTGATAGCTACGCCACCACACCTGTCAGGTAGTCATATGTGGCAACCCTAATCATGACAGGGTGCCATCCATGAATATAGAGATCATTGTCCAGCCATACACAATACTCAAGTGACCCATATCAAATCACATATTTCCTTTAAGGGATATTGGCCATGTTCAGATGGTCTACACCAGCCTACCCCATTCCCCATCTCCACTATGTAGCATGATGCATACCCTGAATAAATCCATGTCAAAACCCAGTGATGTTGGACATGCTACACTTACACATCCTGATCTGAAACACATACTTCATGGACATCCACCTTCCTAGTACTAGGATCACCACATGCTGGACAGATCCTTGTCCCATACACCTTACATAGTACTGCCATACTATGCATTCCTGTCCAGCAAAGCTGCATATCGCCCCCCCCCACTCCACCTGGCCCCAGAGACCCGCTTGTCAGCTACAGCCAGGTAACCTTTCATCCTAGATTCATACATGGCCCAGGGCATATAGCCTACTAGTTGACTTTGACTGTACATGCTATAGTTGATATCCATCCCTGCAAATACCATCTGGCTAGCCAGTGTCCCATGTGTATCACATGTGCAACACAGGTGATACATGGCAGGATGTTGAATTGCTGTACAGTGCCATGTAGATGTATATGGCAGAACACATATATATAAAACCTTCCGTGAGCAAGTCTGCAGGGTCACAGGTCATGTCCGTTAAGGCAGTGTAAGTCTTTATATGTGACATATACACAGCATCAAGGTCGACTGTATTAATGTGGACACATCCACACATGTGCTGATAGGTAGGAACACCAGTACAGGCAAACAGACATGCCCACATCAAGACAGCATCCTATGTTACTCCTATTTAGGTACCTCTGGTGTTCCGCTGTGACAGCAGCCCGTTGCAGGTGAGACTGTTATTATTTATCAGGCATCGTAATGTACAGATCTATCTGTCATGTGGCCATTTACCACATGTACACATAATGTATGGTCCTGTCACAATATACAGGTCGGACCTGCAATGCATCACAATAGCTATCCATGTGCAACACTTGCAAACTATGTGAATCACTGACATGAATCCTCACAAACTGTCATTGCCAGATGTGTGGACAGCTGTGCATACAATGGTGGAGGTGCGGTTCACTGTAGGGGCATGTACAAAAGATCAGAACTACACATGTGGGGAATACAAACAGTACTACACAGTGAGCTGGAGTATGGCCAGCCCACAGGATTCACTGGTGTGGATCATAGCCCTGCTATGAATGCCACACAATGTGATGTGCTAGCTTGACATGTCCATGACACCTAGTGGCCTGGCTGCAACACTGCCTAACTGTCCTGCAAAACATATCCCACATACCAAACATACCACCCTTTGTCTGCATAGCCCTGTCGTCAGTGGAGCATATGACATCTATGGGTGTATGTCATATGGGACAACACAGACATGTGAAATAGACACCTGTCACAATAATTTGGCCAACACATGTACACACATGGCCATGGAGGATGGCCAGAGACATGAAGCAACACACGCAGTAGACGTGATGTGCTTGTGTGTACATCCAGTTGTACAATGGCTACACATGGTCCAACCATGGCCTTTGTGTAATGGTTATATTGCAGATGTGGAACACTAGATATCCTACAGGCCTGTGCACATCTTGTGTAGGCGTGACACCAATCCACCACATAAGATGTGTTGAACATCTTGAGTGTGTCACGACATGACAGCAGTCACCTGTACAGTATCCACATCAGCCCACAGATACAGTACATTCACCTTGTTGGCTATGGACATTAATGTCATACTTGCTCCTCGTGTGTGTGTGTGTGTGTGTGTGTGTGTGTGTGTGTGTGTGTGTGTGTGTGTGTGTGTGTGTAGTACACAGATGTCATGTGGGACATGGTGTACCAACGTGTTCGCCATGTCTGGCCATAGTTGCCAAGCAGCAGCAATATGGTTACAGGTGTGCAGGGGTGTCATCCGTATACTCTTCAGTGATCTGTGTCACACATTCCACATCATGGTTTAGTGTGCATACACCTCAGTGACGTGTGTCACATTCCACAGTATATATGTATTGTATCTGAACACAGTCATGGCTATGAACTGTGTCTGTAACTCACACTGTATAGCAATAGGGATGCCTCATGATTCCCTGCAATGGCCAAGCACATCAGCTAAATGTGCAGTATATCTGTAGAGTGGACAGACAACACTGCATTGGGACACCATTACCCCACTGTATATTTGACAGGACACCATTGTGTTAAACATGTATGCATGCCATTGCACACGTCAGCAGATCACATGTTATACTACATGTGATTGTCAAGGTCATATGCCACACATCAGGCAGATGTACTGTTAACCTGTGCTGGTCTACATGGTGTAACACAGGGATGTATGATAACTACTACTATGATTGTGTAATTTGCATGCCTTCTGCTATGACACATGCATGTTGTTGTGTGCAACCCAGGGATGTATGATAACTACCACTATTATTGTCTGCGCTGCATGCCGTCTGCCGTATCACATGCATATTGCATGTCTTCTGTCATATCACATGCATGTTGGGTGCCATAGTGTGTGTGTCTGTGTGTATGTCTGTGTGTGTGTCTGTGTGTGTATCTGTGTCTATTGTATAGATTGTAATGTTGCAAGGATACACCACGAGATAATCATAATTATCATATACTATAGATAGCTTCTCACATATTTACCTCTTAACCACCTATAGTGTTTATGTTCACATATTTAGAAGTGAAGTGTAGTGATTAATTTTAGATATATTTTTATAAATCCATGTTTTCGATACATGACAGTCAGTCATATACAGAAGATATCGTGAATTACAAGCTGCCAGTATTCACGATTTTTCTTTTTATATTGTTATGGTTCATTTCATTTTGGCTCTCCATGTATTGATGCAATGTGAATCAACGTGATGTTTCAAGTGTGAAACGAACGTTGGTTTAGATAAGCAGGCTAAAATGATACTTATTAATGTGCAGAAGCACATATAGACAGTTTTGTTGGAACTTTGAATGTTAAAAGTTATTTCTTTTTTCACAAGAATCCCATTATATTAACAACTGATGGTTCCTATGAACTGTATTTTGGACTGTTCTCGTGCACTTCACCATAGAACGAATGGATTGAATAAATATATATTAATTTAGTTTTTATCTGAGATAACAAAATGTAGATGCACAGTGCTATGCAATGTTATGTATTGGTTTGATGCAACTTTATAACATGATTAGGGCCATTTGCAATTTGATGAACCAATTACTAATTTAGTTTAATTAGTTGAATTAGTGTCTGTTTTTTATTGGTTGTTACTTGTTATATAAGAAATGCTTTTTTATTGTTTAAATAGATCTGATGAAGCGTGCACAGCGCACGCGAAAGCGCTTATCTTTATCACCTTATTTTATGTGTCGTTTGGAATAAAGCTAGAATTTTGTCCTCACTTCTCGTGGTGTATCCTTGCAGTTTTACTTTCCATTGTTTTGCTGTACTGCTCTTGCTGAAGGATACTTTGGAAATATAGTGGTATTGTTTTACATTTTACACATAGATTGTAATGTACAGTTCTTGTCTGCCCCTCACAGGTGATGTAGGTGCATTGCCCTCCTGCGGTCCATCTGTTGTTAGTTTCCCCACAGACTCTAGCAGTGATGATGAACGTATGATTGAGGCACAGGCAGGGTTGTCAGGGGCTGAATCTATGCCATTGGTTGCCATTCCACCTATATCCCCATCATCCCCACACACAGATCCCATGCCTACACATACCCCATCACCAGTGGCCATAGAGGAAGGACAGTTGGCATGTTTTAGCTTGGAACAGGAAAGTGTGGGGGCTATGGAGGGTGTACCTGCACACCATGGTGTCAGCCTACTGACTATTGGTGCCGCACACAGGCACGTGGCCAGTGCTGCTCGTAGGAGGACCTCTGGCCAACATGCCCCTGCAAGACAGAGAGCAGCAGCTGGTGTCACCAGACACATGTTTCAGGCTGTAATAGAGACACACAGGTACGTTCTGAATGGCACAACAGAGAAGATCAGAGGCTTCAGAGGGCTGCTGTCCATTCTGGTGAAATGACTCGAGTCCTTGACTGTGGCATTACTATCCGCGAGCGTGATTACTATCCGCGAGCGTGAGCTGTCTGTGTTGGAACATCTGGTAGGAGTGAGGTGTCGAGCACGTGGATGTAGACCTGCTACATCACCAGTTTCAGGTCTATGTGAATGAGCTACCTCACATGTCCACTCCCATAGTGGAGGTAGCAGCAGCAGTGCAGCTGGTGCTGTGCTCTCCACACCACAACACAGCAGGCCACGTGCACGTGGCCCTGGATGGTCCCAACAGGGACACGGTTCCAGTGGACAAGTGTCATCAGACAGTACCCAATCTGCACCTCTGCCTGGTAGTGCCTGTGCAACCCCTGGCAGGCTCAGGTCACATGTCTTTGGCTGGACACCGTGAACTGTAACACCTGGCCTGTACAGTCCGCAGCTGTCAATAATACCCCTGTGAAGGCCAGCCACATGCCAGAACTGTGTGCATACATACACGCTCACACCAGAAACATATGTAGAGCACCGCAACACACACATGCCTAACATTCACACACACCCAATTAGATCAAAGGCCCTAACCCACACACATGATGTCATCCAATGGTGCAGCCTAGGCCTCTGGCAAACATTATCACCCTGTGCATATGATGATGCCTGTGCTGCATCCCTGACATCCACACCATCGGTGCAGGGACATGCTCAAATGGTCTGATGCACAGGGTGAACAGACTAGGAAGATAAGTGTAGTTTACTATTGTTGAGTACTGTTGACAGGCAACAGACATACCATGTACTACAGGTGTACAATGCATTTCGTACTGTTAAGAGTATGTGTCTTGTGTAACAACAGTAACTGCATGTTGGTTATGATGTTCTGCTTTCCTCCTTCAGGTCTAATTGCATGTGCCAGTGGATGTCAGTGTTTGCAGTTAGTGTCCCATATGTCAATGTGGACTACTCACAGGTATGTATGAATATACCAGCATGCACTGTGTAGCTGCCACATAACAGTGAGAATGTCCCACGTTCCAAACATGTCTACTGATCCAAGAGCACGATAACTGTGTATTAAGCTATTGTGGCTAAAGACGTGACATCCATACTGGGTGACATCACAGGTACAGTTACATGGAGTGGTGAGGTAAGAGAGTGGTCTAGGTGATTACAAGGGTAGAGGCCAGTGGGAAGTGTGATGCCTCATTGGGAAGCAGTAATACATGTTCCCATGACAGGATACCAAGACACAACTGCACCCACACACTCAGGTATTGACACACATGTATTAAGTGACACAGTAACACACCCACACATTCACAGATTCACTGACACAGTAACACACACTCACACACAGTTGCTACTGTTGAGGTGAATACCCCTGCCTATGTGCAAATCATCATTACAGTACTGTGCACCTACATGATGTGCCACAGAGAATACACATGTACAGGTAGTCAGTATGGCCTAAGATCAGGGACATCAACACAGATAGTAGATTGCATTGCCTGGATGGGGGGAGGGGTCTTATCAGTTCAGTATGGTAACATACATCCTCACTCCAGGGAACAGACAGCCATACACACACAGACACGCGCACACACACACACACACACACACACACACACACACACACACACACACACACACACACTGTGGCATTCACTATTGAATACACCTATGTCACGCACATACAGATACCTCACATGTGTGAGATACACACCCCTGCCTATATCCTGCTTTCTACATTGCAGTCTGTACAGATGTGTACACTAGTGTACAGGAGAGTGAGTAACAATTGAGATGTATTCCCCACCATACGTGATATATATGGACACACACACAACCACACATGCCAGAACTGAGAATCAAACACCTGCCTAGCTCATGATATGTATGACAGACTTACAGCAGTATTGCACGCATTACAAAGTGTGCTGATGCTTCCTTTGGCAACAGTGCTGATATATGCACATGGGACGTCTTAACTGTTACAGGTGTCAAGTGATTTACCTTCGGTGTCACCCTGACTGCTGTCTATGTTGTGTATTATGTCCTTCAATTAACAAAATCATTGCTTACCGGTTACACAGGTTATTGTAGGAGCCCTTGTGACACACCTGTGAGCTGTCCTCAGCAAACATCCATCTGCAAAGATGCCCCACCACTTAGTTATTTCCACATATCTGTCCATACCTGAGGTACATCTTTCCATACATTCAGCATATCACCATATACAGTTGGCAATGTTGAGGCTGCATTGCAACTGCATGATGTACTAAGATACATGTCACCTGCATACATCAGCAACTGCACATGCATAGTATCTGAACGCACACCACTACATGTACATGTGTGTAGGTCCTACAATCCTGTCATTTGGGCATGTTTGTAGGCATTGCAATTGGTGGACATGTGTAATGGCATACATGACACATGGACTGTTGTATGATATGATAGGTGTAATGGGTGACTGGTACAGAGGGAATGTTACCTCTGTCAACATTGATATTACACCTTATGTACTGTTAGCATTCAGCAGCCATGGGCCTACATTCAATGTGCATGTGTGTAATGGTTGTAGCCACATGTCTGCACAAAGGACAACAACAGCTATGCTATTTACATGTATGTTGTGTGTGTGTGGCATGTACATATCCAGGGCAGGTACATGTATGTCATATCCAAACATGAGGGTGTGTACTGGTGTACAGCAACAGTCATCTGCTAATGCTGTAAATAACCGAGGGCCCCTGGTATGTGTACAGCTGACCTGGTTACAGACAGTGGTATCACTGCATTGCATAACACATGATGCAACTGTGTCAGTACATGGGTACTCTCTACAGTTGATGTAGAGCTTGGTACAGTCCACTGGTCAAGGGTCACATGGTGGTGTACTCTTATATGTCCTACAACATGTATGGATGTGTGTTGGTGGTCCGAGGGCATGGTGGTGTCTGAGGTTTACATCCTAGAATACAGCATTTGACACTGTGTCCTGCACCTGACTCATCTGTGATGCCTTTCATGGGGTTACTGGTCAGTACATGTGAGTGGCCTCTATGTATGTGGGGACACCACCACCTGGAGCGGTCCGTACCTGTGTTATGGCCCACATGTCTGGTTCTGAGGTATATGGTGGTAGTGCTATTGTGCACTACAGAGCCTTCAGTCAGGTGTTCCTCACTGCACAGATGTCAGTACTCCCCATTGTTGGATCCACAGTGAGCATCTGTGATTATGGACGCTACACATCTAGCACTGGTTAGCATAAGCATAAAATGCAGTTGTCCTCTAGGTGTCAGGGTGTTATCCTGTGTTTAGGACATTTGCCTTGGAATGGCACTATATGGGCAGATGCGACTTGGGTATTATCCCCACTCTCGATTTGATATGTGTCAAAGGCCTGTCTACTGTCAGTCATGTCATCCCAGAATGACAAACACTGGACAACCTCGTACTAACAGCAGGACATTGGCTCATTGTGTTGGTCAGACAGTTGACACTCCTAGCAAGGCTCATTGTGTTGGACAAGCAGTTTCCACTCCTGGCAAGACATCACTGTGAGCGGTGGTATTGTGCTTGGTATAGGATGGTACATCTAAGGTGATGGACAGCAGCAGATGTGTAAAAGACCGGTGTCAGATATATGTAGAGCAGCGTTTCTGCTAACAATGACAACTGCTAACACCAGAGCCCATTACAATGTGTTCTTTACATCTAACTGTAATAGCATGGCCACTGTGGCCTTCCATGTTTAGAATCAGAGTTCATCCCAGACAGCGCTGTGCTACTAAGTGTATGAGCATGCCCAGTATAACCTTGTGTAGATGGACCCATAGTGCATTCCGGACAGCCCTGTGCTACTAAGTGTGTGAGCATGCCCAGTGACACCTTGTGTTGGTTATGTGCCTCTGTGTATGGGCATGGCCATTATAACCCTGTATAGTGATAGTAGTCATCCATTCCAGAGATTGGCATACTCCAATTCAGGATGAATTCCTACTTTAAACACACAGGTTCACAGGTATGTACATCTTAACTGCCAGCATCCCTGTTGATGTCCGCATTCCTAGAAGGTCATAATGACAGCCTTGAAATGTGTAGTCTGTGTGGCGCGACTCGTAACTACGTAGTATTGTAATAGTGATCTGTAGATAGGCAGGTGTTCTGTTCGCATCACTGGCGTGTATGTGTGTGTGTGTGTGTGTGTGTGTGTGTGTGTGTGTGTGTGTGTGTGTGTTTGTCCCCGTCTGCCTGAGGACTGACTAATGCTTTTAGACTGCTCACACTCCATACAATTCTTATACCCACCTTTGGAAAGGCTGATGATGTCACCCACCTACAAATACTCCTCTGGGAGTGCTGTGTCCCAGTAATCTCGGTAGCGTGTTATGTAACTGTGTAATGCTGTAGTGTAATAAAGTAGTTAGGTCGGTGTTTTAATCCCAGACTTGCCAAGTGTGTGTGTTTGTCCCCATCTGCCTGAGGACTGAATAATGCTTTTAGACTGCTCACACTCCATACAATTCTTATACCCACCTTTGGCAAGGCTGATGATGTCACTCACCTACAAATACACCTCTGGGAGTGCTGTGTCCCAGTAATCTTGGTAGCGCATTCTGTAACTGCATAATGATGTAGTGTAATAAAGTTGTTAGGTCGGTGTTCTAATCCCAGGCTTGCCAAGTGCGTGTGTATGTTTGTCTCTGTCTGCCTGAGGACTGAATAATGCATTTAGACTGCTCACACTCCATACAATTCCTATACCCACATTTGGCAAGGCTGATGATGTCACCCACCTACAAATACACCTCTGGGAGTGCTGTGTCCTAGTGATCTCAATAGCGCATTCTGTAACTGCGTAATGCTGTAGTGTAATAAAGTAGTTAGGTCAGTATTCTAATCCCAGACTTGTCAAGTGTGTGTGTGTGTGTGTGGGTGTGTTTGTCCTCATCTGCCTGAGGACTGAATAATGCTTTTGGACTGCTCACACTCCATACCATTCCTATACCCACCTTTGGCAAGGCTGATGATGTCACCCACCTAGAAATACACCTCTGGGAGTACTATAGCTCAGTAATCTGGGTAGCACATTCTGTAAAAGCCTAATGCTGTAGTGTGCTAAAGTACTTAGGTCAGTGTTCTAATCCCAGACATGCCAAGTGTGTGTGTGTGTGTGTGTGTGTGTGTGTGTGTGTGTGTGTGTGTGTGTGTGTGTGTGTGTATTTGCCTGCGTGAGACAAGTACAGTGCTTTGTAGAGTATGCAATCTCTGTACAAATCACATGACCACCTTCGTCATTCCTGCTGTTGTCACCCACCTAGGGATACACCTGTAAGCGTGCTGCAACCCAGTATTCACCATAGCGCGTGCCCTAAAAGCGTATTGCTGCAGTGTGATACGGTAGGTAGGGGTTTGTATACAGGACATGGCAAGTGTGTCATTGTCTGTCAGAACCTGTGTAGAGGTGGCTGTGAGTGTCTTACCATTGGACATGTTGAGGAGTGGAAATTGTAATTTTCCTATATGGTGTCCGTCTTATGACACATTGGCCACCTTACGAGGAGTACAGCTGTCAGTCAGCCACGGGACTGTGTTGGCATGCCATACCCCTACATCTGGCAAAAGGCCTGGTGAACAAAGTATCCAACCCTACTAGTACTCGGTATATGTCCCACACCCATGTGCCATGCACAAACAAACTTGCCTAGGATATCCCGCTATGTTGCTAGTACCATGCACATTGATGACAGATAGTAGGCATGGTGTGAATGCAGTAGCCTGCAGAGGACATGGCATCCTGTACAGTGGTACAATAGGCACATATATGTGGACATTGTGCCTTCACTATGTTCCACACTGGATGCCTGCAACATATGTGGTGCCATCAAATGTGATCCACAGAGGCCATACAATGCTGTACACATGTGCCCTGTATGGACCCATGCCACTGACACTACCGAATACCTGTATCATACTATCAATGCAGGTGCAGAGTCGACCTGCTCACTATAAGCAGGTTTTGCCACACCAGGCCAGTATTGGCATATTGGGGGATAACAGGCTGTGTACATAACATGTGCCTGCCAAACCAGGTACACATGTACATGTCACTGTACAGTATTGTGGGACATGCACATCCTAGGCAATGTCCATGTGAAGGACTATCAAACACAGACATGACATGCATTGCAAAGCTATGGCCATACACATTGGTAATCAGGATGTCAGGGCAGATCATGCAGTACCCATCTGTGTGGGTAATTGCAGACACTGCACCCCTGAATTGCACACCATTGTTGGGATGTGATGCCAAGGATTACCCCTCACTCTGCCTTGTACAGCCATCCCCCCTGGGAGCAGGCACAGCCAACCACTACACACCCATGAAGCAATGCACACATGCATGCCATTACTGGCACCTTGTGTCTGCATGTGGGTTATGTTGCTCCCAACCACAGTCACTCCCAGTATAACCCTCGGCATACCAACAGATGTCAAACACTTTCACATGTCCTAGCCCATAGAACCTCCAAATATCCCCTGTGGTGCATGTAGTCCTGTGCATTACTGCAGTGTGGCAAACTAAGTAGTTAGGTTGTGTATTTGTGGCCCTGGCAAAGAGTGTCAATGCGTGTCCATTAGAGAGTGTGGTTGTGGTGACAATGGCATCCGGTCATGTAGACAGCCATGTGTGCCACACCTAATGTATGTCTACTATATCTCCATTGCAGATGTCACTCACCTACACACATATATGTTCTTACAGCACAGCAACATGTCGCCTTTGTGGCAAAAGTAGTAACATCATGCACATGTAATAGTAATGAGCAGTCATTCAGGGGTTTGACCCCTGTACTGTTAGGCATGTGTTATCAGTTCAGTATGGTAACATGCATCCTCACTCCAGGGACCAGACAGCCATACACACACAGACGCACGCACACACACACACACACACACACACACACACACACACACACACACACACACACACACACACACACACACACACACACTGTGGCATTCACTATTGAATACACCTATGTCACGCACATACAGATACCTCACATGTGTGAGATACACACCCCTGCCTATGTCCTGCTTTCTACATTGCAGTCTGTACAGATGTGTACACTAGTGTACAGGAGAGTGAGTAACAATTGAGATATATTCCCCACCATACGTGATATATATGGACACACACACAACCACACATGCCAGAACTGAGAATCAAACACCTGCCTGGCTCATGATATGTATGACAGACTTACAGCAGTATTGCACGCATTACAAAGTGTGCTGATGCTTCCTTTGGCAACAGTGCTGATATATGCACATGAGACGTCTTAACTGTTACAGGTGTCAAGTGATTTACCTTCTGTGTCACCCTGACTGCTGTCTATGTTGTGTATTATGTCCTTCAATTAACAAAACCATTGCTTACCGGTTACACAGGTTATTGTAGGAGCCCTTGTGACACACCTGTGAGCTGTCCTCAGCAAACATCCATCTGCAAAGATGCCCCACCACTTAGTTATTTCCACATATCTGTCCATACCTGAGGTACATCTTTCCATACATTCAGCATATAACCATATACAGTTGGCAATGTTGAGGCTGCATTGCAACTGCATGATGTACTAAGATACATGTCACCTGCATACATCAGCAACTGCACATGCATAGTATCTGAATGCACACCGCTACATGTACATGTGTGTAGGTCATACAATCCTGTCATTTGGGCATGTTTGTAGGCATTGCAATTGGTGGACATGTGTAATGACATACATGACACATGGACTGTTGTATGATATGATAGGTGTAATGGGTGACTGGTACAGAGGGAATGTTACCTCTGTCAACATTGATATCACACCTTATGTACTGTTAGCATTCAGCAGCCATGGGCCTACACTCAATGTGCATGTGTGTAATGGTTATAGCCACATGTCTGCACAAAGGACAACAACAGCTATGCTATTTACATGTATGTTGTGTGTGTGTGGCATGTACATATCCAGGGCAGGTACATGTATGTCATATCCAAACATGAGGGTGTGTACTGGTGTACAGCAACAGTCATCTGCTAATGCTGTAAATAACCGAGGGCCCCTGGTATGTGTACAGCTGACCTGGTTACAGACAGTGGTATCACTGCATTGCATAACACATGATGCAACTGTGTCAGTACATGGGTACTCTCTACAGTTGATGTAGAGCTTGGTACAGTCCACTGGTCAAGGGTCACATGGTGGTGTACTCTTATATGTCCTACAACATGTATGGATGTGTGTTGGTGGTCCGAGGGCATGGTGGTGTCTGAGGTTTACATCCTAGAATACAGCATTTGACACTGTGTCCTGCATCTGACTCATCTGTGATGCCTTTCATGGGGTTACTGGTCAGTACATGTGAGTGGCCTCTATGTATGTGGGGACACCACCACCTGGAGCGGTCCGTACCTGTGTTATGGCCCACATGTCTGGTTCTGAGGTATATGGTGGTAGTGCTATTGTGCACTACAGAGCCTTCAGTCAGGTGTTCCTCACTGCACAGATGTCAGTACTCCCCATTGTTGGATCCACAGTAAGCATCTGTGATTATGGACGCTACACATCTAGCACTGGTTAGCATAAGCATATAATGCAGTTGTCCTCTAGGTGTCAGGGTGTTATCCTGTGTTTAGGACATTTGCCTTGGAATGGCACTATATGGGCAGATGCGACTTGGGTATTATCCCCACTCTCTTGAATCCTGGATTTGATATGTGTCAAAGGCCTGTCTACTGTCAGTCATGTCATCCCAGAATGACAAACACTGGACAACCTCGTACTTACAGCAGGACATTGGCTCATTGTGTTGGTCAGACAGTTGACACTCCTAGCAAGGCTCATTGTGTTGGACAAGCAGTTTCCACTCCTAGCAAGACATCACTGTGAGCGGTGGTATTGTGCTTGGTATAGGATGGTACATCTAAGGTGATGGAAAGCAGCAGATGTGTAAAAGACCGGTGTCAGATATATGTAGAGAAGCGTTTCTGCTAACAATGACAACTGCTAACACCAGAGCCCATTACAATGTGTTCTTTACATCTAACTGTAATAGCATGGCCACTGTGGCCTTCCATGTTTAGAATCAGAGTTCATCCCAGACAGCGCTGTGCTACTAAGTGTATGAGCATGCCCAGTGACACCTTGTGTTGGTTATGTGCCTCTGTGTATGGGCATGGCCATTATAACCCTGTATAGTGATAGTAGTCATCCATTCCAGAGATTGGCATACTCCAATTCAGGATGAATTCCTACTTTAAACACACAGGTTCACAGGTATGTACATCTTAACTGCCAGCATCCCTGTTGATGTCCGCATTCCTAGAAGGTCATAATGACAGCCTTGAAATGTGTACTCTGTGTGGCGCGACTCGTAACTACACAGTATTGTAATAGTGATCTGTAGATAGGCAGGTGTTCTGTTCACATCACTGGCGTGTATGTGTGTGTGTGTGTGTGTGTGTGTGTGTGTGTGTGTGTGTGTGTGTGTTTGTCCCCATCTGCCTGAGGACTGAAAATTGCTTTTAGACTGCTCACACTCCATACAATTCTTATACCCACCTTTGGCAAGGCTGATGATGTCACCCACCTACAAATACTCCTCTGGGAGTGCTGTGTCCCAGTAATCTCGGTAGCGTGTTATGTAACTGTGTAATGCTGTAGTGTAATAAAGTAGTTAGGTTTGTGTTTTAATCCCAGACTTGCCAAGTGTGTGTGTTTGTCTCCGTCTGCCTGAGGACTGAATAATGCTTTTAGACTGCTCACACTCCATACAATTCTTATACCCACCTTTGGCAAGGCTGATGATGTCACTCACCTACAAATACACCGCTGGGAGTGCTGTGTCCCAGTAATCTTGGTAGCGCGTTCTGTAACTGCATAATGCTGTAGTGTAATAAAGTTGTTAGGTCGGTGTTCTAATCCCAGGCTTGCCAAGTGCGTGTGTATGTTTGTCTCTGTCTGCCTGAGGACTGAATAATGCATCTAGACTGCTCACACTCCATACAATTCCTATACCCACATTTGGCAAGGCTGATGATGTCACCCACCTACAAATACACCTCTGGGAGTGCTGTGTCCTAGTGATCTCAATAGCGCGTTCTGTAACTGCGTAATGCTGTAGTGTAATAAAGTAGTTAGGTCAGTATTCTAATCCCAGACTTGTCAAGTGTGTGTGTGTGTGGGTGTGTTTGTCCCCATCTGCCTGAGGACTGAATAATGCTTTTGGACTGCTCACACTCCATACCATTCCTATACCCACCTTTGGCAAGGCTGATGATGTCACCCACCTAGAAATACACCTCTGGGAGTACTATAGCTCAGTAATCTGGGTAGCACATTCTGTAACTGCCTAATGCTGTAGTGTGCTAAAGTACTTAGGTCAGTGTTCTAATCCCATACATGCCAAGTGTGTGTGTGTGTGTGTGTGTGTGTGTGTGTGTGTGTGTGTATTTGCCTGCGTGAGACAAGTACAGTGCTTTGTAGAGTATGCAATCTCTGTACAAATCACATGACCACCTTCATCATTCCTGCTGTTGTCACCCACCTAGGGATACACCTGTAAGTGTGCTGCAACCCAGTATTCACCATAGCGCGTGCCCTAAAAGCGTATTGCTGCAGTGTGATATGGTAGGTAGGGGTCTGTATACAGGACATGGCAAGTGTGTCGTTGTCTGTCAGAGCCTGTATAGAGGTGGCTGTGAGTGTCTTACCATTGGACATGTTGAGGAGTGGAATTTGTAGTTTTCCTATATGGTGTCCATCTTATGACACATTGGCCACCTCACGAGGAGTACAGCTGTCAGTCAGCCACGGGACTGTGTTGGCATGCCATACCCCTACATCTGGCAAAAGGCCTGGTGAACAAAGTATCCAACCCTACTAGTACTCGGTATATGTCCCACACCCATGTGCCAGGCACAAACAAACTTGCCCAGGATATCCCGCTATGTTGCTAGTACCATGCACATTGATGACAGATAGTAGGCATAGTGTGAATGCAGTGGCCTGCAGAGGACATGGCATCCTGTACAGCGGTACAATAGGCACATATATGTGGACATTGTGCCTTCACTATGTTCCACACTGGATGCCTGCAACATATGTGGTGCCATCAAATGTGATTCACAGAGGCCATACAATGCTGTACACATGTGCCCTGTATGGACCCATGCCACTGACACTACCGAATACCTGTATCATACTATCAATGCAGGTGCAGGGTCGACCTGCTCACTATAAGCAGGTTTTGCCACACCAGGCCAGTATTGGCATATTGGGGGATAACAGGCTGTGTACATAACATGTGCCTGCCAAACCAGGTACACATGTACATGTCACTGTACAGTATTGTGGGACATGCACATCCTAGGCAATGTCCATCTGAAGGACTATCAAACACAGACATGACATGCATTGCAAAGCTATGGCCATACACATTGGTAATCAGGATGTCAGGGCAGATCATGCAGTACCCATCTGTGTGGGTAATTGCAGACACTGCACCCCTGAATTGCACACCATTGCTGGGATGTGATGCCAAGGATTACCCCTCACCCTGCCTTGTACAGCCATCCCCCCGGGAGCAGGCACAGCCAACCACTACACACCCATGAAGCAATGCACACATGCATGCCATTACTGGCACCTTGTGTCTGCATGTGGGTTATGTTGCTCCCAACCACAGTCACTCCCAGTATAACCCTCGGCATACCAACAGATGTCAAACACTTTCACATGTCCTAGCCCATAGAACCTCCAAATATCCCCTGTGGTGCATGTAGTCCTGCGCATTACTGCAGTGTGGCAAACTAAGTAGTTAGGTTGTGTATTTGTGGCCCTGGCAAAGAATGTCAATGCGTCTCCATTAGAGAGTGTGGTTGTGGTGACAATGGCATCCGGTCATGTAGACAGCCATGTGTGCCACACCTGATGTATGTCTACTATATCTCCATTGCAGATGTCACTCACCTACACACATATATGTTCTTACAGCACAGCAACATGTCGCCTTTGTGGCAAATGTAGTAACATCATGCACATGTAATAGTAATGAGTAGTCAGTCAGGGGTTTGACCCCTGTACTGTTAGGCATGTGGCAGACAATGCTTAGGGTTAAGACTCCAAGCCCTTCCCTGGTGTACTTTGCCTGTCCCACCCGCACACTCTCTGGTGGATGTAAAGGAGTACACCTGCTCAGTAGCAGCATGTGTATTGTAAGTGATGGACATGGTCAGGTGATGGCCTCTGCATGTATTGCAGTCCTCCTCTAGCTGATTGCATGTGGAACAGCTGGGATGGTGTTCCCATAGCCATTCGCGTGATAAACACAGTACACTATCTAAGGAAAACATGTTGGTATTTGGCCATGACAGTCACTGTGAGTGGTACCTGGATGTAGTGTTCTGACACAGCATCACACATGATATCTGGATGTACCTCAAACATTATACACAGTGGGACATAGCCTAAAGACAGGAGGGTGATGTGCCACACATTGCTACAGCATGTAAGTGTAGCTATGCTGCATTGAGACTACTGCCTGTTTAACGTGTGTGGTAATGGCTATTCTGCATGTTTTAATACAGACATGACAGTACTCTGTTTGTGAGGGGCCCCCATCTGTAGGGCCATCTGTGAACTGGTCAGTGTGTGCAACCATTTGTTTCCTATGTTACACACTGAACACACATCTGTGCACAGCAGAAGCATAGTGTGAGGACTGCAGACAGTACATGATGATAGGGATGTGTTACTGTCATCGCATCCCTGACTGGACATGTGTCACATGAAACAGTGGTATGACAGACACTGTCTGGGGTTCCCAGTGACAAGCCAATAATGGGCAACTGTTCATAGCTGCGGTCACACGTCTACTACACATTGTACAGATGGCATGCAGTATATATGCATGTTTTGTGCTCCCTCTGCAAATGTATACCATCTGTTGTGTTGGGTTGATTGTGATATCTATGCATACTGTTGTAGGTAATCCTGTATGCTGTTGTCTATCACTAAGCCATATGTGGGTTTAAACTGCAACACCATAGGCTGAATGGGTTGGGAGGTCCCGGCAGCACCTCCTGTCCCACTTCAGCTGACCATGGCACCGGGCACTAGCATGTCTGGGGCCCAGTCCTGGACATCAACCTCTGTTGGCTCTGCACCACCTTCTGTTGGTACCACCACTGAGGATGGAGCATGTCCCCCCTGGGAGCAGGACCAGACAGGTACATGTCTGCTGTCGTGCGGTCCCGGACGTGTTGTGTTGGGGGCTCACTAAGGGGTTCTGAAGCCAGATACACAAGCTCAATGGTGGAGTGTTACATTTCTAGGGTGATGCTGCCCCTCCTGGACAGCCCCCAGCACTGCCTCCTTTACAGCTGTTTAGGTGCAGTGGCAGTTGCCCATGGCTGGAGACCTCCGTCCCACTGTTCTCATGGGCTTGTAAATGCCGAACACCCATCCCCATCTGGGGTGTATCCCCCCACATGTGTCATATACCAACCCTGTATGCTGTCTTTTCTGTGATCCTACCCTACCTATCCTCCACGGCCATACCTACACTCCTTCCCCTACATCCGACCCTCACCTACAGAAACATAAGGTCAATAGGCTCCTAGGACAATATCTGCCCTATACATAGCTGTCCATTTCACACACATGCCCAATGGACACAAGTAACTCTTGTAATATGCATCACAACATACTCCTGTTATCCTCACCCCTGTCACTCAGGCACACAATCCTGGTATGCACATCCCTCCTAAATGGTCAGGTACATGTGATGAGGATGATCCCATTGTACACACAACACTACCGGTCCCTCTATGGTTACCCCATTTACCTTTATGATGATGTTGCACACAGCACCTTGCAAGAGTACAGTTCACACATAATGATTGGGCAGGTACTGTTGTATTAATGAACATTACATGCACAGAGTGATGTATACGGCCAATGTACAACTATTTGTGTGCATGAATGACACATGTCTGTCTGAGGGAGTCTTGAGATCACATAGAACAACACCACTACATAATACAGGCATTGCTGGTGTTTCCCATTTCATTCATTTGTAATGCTTTGTTGCCACATGGTATGTTCCTGATATATCTCTATATATGTATGTGCCTATATGCTGGACATAAACACTCACATATACATCTACAGGATGGGATACATTCCTATACTGTTGAATGACTGCGCTGTATGATATGTTTGTGGTACTGTCCGTTGTCTGTATATCTGCCATGGCATATTGGTAATTCACATTAGCTGTGTGTGCAGGGTCCTGGTTCCGACCCTTGCAGAAGACGTTTGGTTGCAGGGCAGAACAAGGCCATTGGATATGGAGGGAGTAAGGCACATTAAAGCAGTTGGGAGCAGGTGTGCATGGGTTTGCACGGTGTTAAGCACTGTTGACCTCTGGTTACAGCTTCTTACACTCGGTTAGTCTCTACATTGCTTTACAAGTGCAATATTTGCATACTGGTAGCCAAACATGCTTATACCCGCTTGCTCCCACACTTGCAAATGCACAGACATTGGTGCTTGCATCTGTCACTCACACCCCTGGGTGGGAGCGAGGGCCACAATATTACCTTGTGATGCCTATTACATCGGACTACATGACTACACTATCGGGAATGGCTGCCCATTAGGCGACAGCATGGCGTTCGACTGTACGGAATTGGCGGCCTGTCCAATGAATTAATCATATTTGTGTGTTCCTCATACAATCTGCTACCGTCTGCCTGATACGTGGGAACCGAGACTCTTCAATACAGACAAGTAATTGGGTTTTGGGAGCCACATCCGTCGGTCAAGTCATGCTACCGCATACCTATTATAGGTTTGCCACCTTTTCAATTGGCCAAGGTGGGACTTTAGGGTTAACACCTGTCCCGCTTTGCGAGGAACAGTCCCTCTTTAGGCAGTTGTGTCCTGCAAAAATAATGAAGACATAGTAAATGTCCTGAGATTACAGGACAATATTATATCCTAAGTTTCTGTAATAGTTGCATAAAACAGTTATTTTATATATGAAACTTCCATATGTTATGGGAAGTAGCATAAGCAATTCAAATGTTACTAGAATAAGCTTTTATTTGTGCAAATAAGTAAAATTCTGTATGCAAAGCTGTAGGTATGTTTTGTCCTGGAAAATCTGACATTTCTACAGAACATGTCCCACTTTGGGCATTTGAAAAGGTGGCAACCGTATAGGACCTTTATGTAGAGACGTCAGATTTTGCAGGGCAAAACATACCCACAGCCAGTACAAAGGAGAGTACTTCACTGTTTTGCCTAAATAAAAGGTTATTCTTGTAGCATTATAGTTGCTTATACTGTTTCTTATAACATTTAGGTGTTACAAAATAATTGTTTTATGCAACTACTACAGACAATATAGGAAATCTTTGTCCTAAATCACAGGACATTTGCCATAATTACAATTATTTTGCAGAACACAACTGCCCAAAGGGGAGTGTCCCTCGCAAAGGTGGACAGGTGGTAACCCCAACCCTATTATTCTATCATCTTTCTAAGGTAGTCGGTGGAACATGTTCATAGATTAGTACTAAGCTAGCTGCCCTTGTGAGCCATTTCAAGCTTAGCCAATTATCCCTTGTGAGATTCAAACCCTGCACGTTGTGTTTGTAAAGTAAATACCTTAACCATTAGGCCACCCCCTCAACCATCACTAGGCCACCCTCCCAACTGCTTTCTCTCACTAGCAGACCTCTCATACGAATGGGGAAGAATGAACACTGAATCAGGGACACTGCATAACAACCTCAGGGACACATTTAGAAGTTTGGTACTATTAACCTGTCACATTGACAGACCCAGAGCACATATGTATTCATACACATTGTCTGAGGTACATGCTGTTTATGACTCTTACATGTTGTCATTATTCATTACGTGTATTCCGCCACCTTTCCTCCTAATATCACTAGTTCTAGGAGGGTTTAGTTGGGAATGAGTTAGATTCTGATTTGTAATCACGGACGTCCCTGGTAATTGGGGACAGTTCAATGATATGGTCCCTATGTGTTCCCCCAATGGTTTACGGACTATCCAGTAGATGTGCTCTTAAGGTTTGGGAGGTATGGGCGTATGCTATGCCCACATTGAAATATTACTTACATCCACGGGGTGGTCCTAATACGGCTCTGCCAGCCAACAACTGCACGCCTAGGCCCATAATCGCATACCCATAGTTCCCCTACCTGCCACTCCTCTACAGCACTCATCCTTACTGTGAGTGCAGGTGGGGTATAAACACACCCCTACACACTGCCCACTCTCCCCATGTTGGGAAACATGTCATACATTGTGTCAACCCATGTGTTATCAGGCTTGCACAACCTACTAGTCTGCGTACAGCTACATCCTGGTCACATCAATCTTTACAAGGCTTGGCTACAAGAACTACATTTTTGGTGTCCCACAAGGGACATCACTGTCCATGTTTAAAGTGTAGGTTCATAGGTTCATAGGTTGGTACTAGGCTATCAACCCTAGGGCCTATACAAGCCTAGCCATAACAATTCCCTGGCTATTTATTCCCACACTATTTACTTCCCTGTACCCCTGTCTAGCAGGGCCACTGACATGATCCCCGGGGTGAATTTCCTTTCCCCCATCCAATCGTCAAGGTTCCTTTTGAAGAGGACCAAAGAGACACTCTGCTTGACATGTATGGGCAATCTATTCCAGAGTCTGGGGAGTCTCTGGGTCAGGGACCTATCCCTCCAGCATGTTTTGTTTATTGTGACGACAAGGTTTAGATCCCTGGAGCATGTGGCTCTGAGGGATTGGGATTTCTTTAAGTGTAGCATGTCCAACAACTCTGGGTTTGACATGGCCTTGTATGTTAAGCAAAGATCGCCTCTGAGTAGACGATATGCGACAGAGTATAGCTAGAGTTTTTTAAGACGGTCAGCATAGGGCATCTGCTTTAGGCCTGTGATTCTTTTAGTGAGGTATTTCTGCGGCCTTTCCAGTTGTTGCAGATGTTGTGAGAGGTACATACCAAATGGGGTGTTGTATTCTATAATGGGTCTAATGAGGGATGAGAACAGTGGGACAATGACCTCCTTTTTTCTGGATGAAAAGCCCTTAGTGATGAGGTGTGCCACATAGATGGATTTCCTGACTGTTGTGGCGATGTGGTTATTGAAGGTGAGACCACTGTCCACCTGTGTCCCTAAGTCTCTTATCACTCTTTTGGTGTTTAGTGTACTGCCACCTATATGGTAATTCATGGATACATGTTTTTTTCCCAAAGGGGATAACTATACATTTCTTGACATTGAGCTTGAGCCCATGGCTCTGGCACCAAGCATCTGTTTCTGTAAGGCCCTTTTGTAGAGTATCCACATCATTTCGGGATTTAATAATGGCTCCCAGTTTGCAGTCATCTGCGAACTTTATTATCCAGAGTCCCTTAGGGTTGGCCTGTACTTCAGAGAAGTAGATGCCAAACAAGAGCAGTCCCAGGACTGAACCCTGAGGTACTCCACTTGTCACTTGTCTGGAGCTGGATTTGGAGTCGACTACTTTTACAGTGTGGGTTCTGTCAGTAAGCCAGTTAGCAACCCATTGGGTGACCTAGGGATTAATGCCCAGTTTAGTAAATTTATCTATGATTCCAGAGTGGGGGATGGTGTCAAAGGCCTTGGAAAATGCTAGATAGGCTGTGTGGACCACCTTACCCTTGTTCATGGCTCTGGAGACTGATTCAAAGAAGTCAATCAAGTTCAGGAGACAAGATCGGCCCTTCACGAACCCAAACTGTGTGGGGTCCAGTCTTTGAAGGTTGCCAATGTCTTTGTTTATAAGTTCCATGATAATATGCTCCATGGCCTTGCAGATAAGGCTTGTCAGACTGATGGGATGGTAGTTTCCAGGATCAAAGGTGGATCCCCCTTGTGGAGTGGGATAACTGTAGCTCTGCGCCACTCACTGGGCACAAAACCTGAGGTGAGGCTATGATTAAACATGACACTTAGGTGAGGTGCCAGTTCATATTGTAGTTCATGTAGTACACAGCCCGGGATGTCATCTGGTCCCATGGATGCTGTATTCTTAGCTTTGGAGAGTGCGTTTTTTACCTGTGTGGCCATTATTACCAGAATTTGGCAATCTTCCGGTATTGAAATGGGCCATTTAGGGGGTGAGAGGGGAGTTAAGTTGGCACTGAATCGATCTGCCGGGATACTGGCAATATCCTTGGGATCAGTATATTTAATGCCATTCTGTTTTAGCTCAGAGCAGATCTGAGCATTGCCATTTAGATTCTTGATATAGTTATAGAATGGCATGTGGTTGTCTTTGGAATCTTTGGCAATTTTATTTTCATAACTAGCTTTGGAGGATTTTATGAGGGATCTCTGTTTCTTACTGAGGTTGGTAAGGAAGTTTTTTGCATCCTGGTATTTTCCTCTTTTCTGCAACAGTTTCTTCCTTTTGTTGTAAAGTTTGTTTATGGCAGGGGACCACCAGATTGGCTTCTTTTTTTTTGGATGAGAGCATTTTGGTTCTATTTGGGATGGCACGATTTATGTATGAGTGGATGTGCTCGTACAGTGCCTTAGTGTAGGATTCAGCAGTTGAACTTTCAGCTCCCATCTGCATGGGTGTCATGAAGTTTGTCACTATTGACTTGAGTAGCATGACATTGGCTTTGGGGAAGTTTTTTATGGAGGTTTCCTTACTGGGGGGTGGGGGTGGGATGTGGATGTTAAGGGTGATTAGCTTATGGTCAGACCTGACTAACAAGGGGTGACCATAGTTGTGGAGCATCGATTTCCCATGTTGGTAATGACCAGGTCTAGGATATTGGTAGGACTATGGATTAGTTGATCCAGGGCGCAGGAATTTATGAATTCCAAGAACCATTAGGCAAAGGTGTTGGTACATGAGTAGTTTTCCCAGTTAATGGCAGGGTAGTTAAAATCACCCAGTATTAGGGTGTTTGGTTCTATCTTAATATTTTCCAGCACGTTTAGAAAGATGTAGTGAGAATCTTGGGGTATGGTGGGGGATCTGTAGCAAGCTACAGTTTGGATTGCAGTCTTACCTAGTGTTAGTTGCACCTGGAAAATTTCAGACGCATTGTGTTGGGCAACTAGCCTGGTGGTGTGAATATCCTTGGTGAATACTGACACTCCTCCACCTTTAGTGTTTTGGTCCTGCTTTGGTGGTCGAAAAGTGTGGTTAGAGTTGTAGCCTGGTATTGCAGGGGTGCTCTCTGGAGCCCTAAACCAGGTCTCAGTTACTGCACAGATATCGATGTTCTCCATTTTTAGGAGTGCCTCGAGAGAGTGCATTTTGAGGTTTAGACTTCTAGAATTGAGTAGCATTACCTTCAGATTTTGCATGATTGTACCTGTTATGGTGGTGGTTTTGTCCTTTGAACTTTGCCTAAAAAAGGCACTATAGGGGTGGCAAGAGCCTTAGCCAGTAACCTGAATCCCAGGGGCGACAGGTGCAGACCATCTCTGGCAAAGCATCGTGGTCTGTCAATCATGTCGTCCCAGACAGAGAGATACTGGATCCCCTTTGAATGACACCAGAAGCTTAGCCAATTGTTGAAGTCAATCATTTTGTCCTTATATTGTGGTATCATTCTGGGTGAAGGCAGGATGCTACTCAGGGCTAGAGTCATACCTGCCTGTGCTACATGATCTGAGAGCTCTTCCATGTCTCTTTTCATGTAGTCCAGGGAGGTACGTCTCAAGTCATTCACTCCAGCATGGACAATGACAGAGCCATATTTGTACTTGTTGTGGAATATCCTGAGTGCATGCGTTATGTGGTGGATCCTGGCACCTGACAGGCAGCTGACTGTAATTTTCTCCTTGTTCAACCTGGTGAGAGGTAAATCAGTGTGCAGACTATAGAGTCACCTATGACTAAAGTGTTAGGTACATTGTCTTGCCTTAAGGGCTGTTGCTGGGTGGCACACAGGTGTTGTGAACTATGTGACACTTTGGTTGTGATTGGTGTTTGCGTTTCAGCTTTCAGAGGTCCTTTTTGCTTGGGCAGGTTACAGTTAAGGGCCTCTGCATATGCAGATTTAGTGTTGCTATATGTGGGTGTTGGTGGTGTGCGTTTAGAAGGGCTATGTGTTGCTTGAGGTGTAGTGTGGGTGTTAACCTTCTCCTCTTGACTGTCTAGCACAATCTTGGGTGGAGAGAGCTTTGCTTCCATTTTGGCTATGTAAGTGCATCTCTTACAGGTTGTAGTGTTGGGTGGTAGGAGGAGAGAGTTGTCTGTGTACATGAGGCAATTGCTGCATTGCCCCAGTATGCCCAGATTCACCAGGTGGACAGGAGAAATCACTGGAAGATGACCCTTGGACATGCCTGGTTTGGTGCTTTTTTTTTGTAAAGTACAGGAGCAGTTTTCCCTTACCTTAGCAAGGTACTTTGCAATTATAGGCTGTTTAGTGCCTACTATTAATTTCTCCTTATTAACAAGGAGAGTTGAGTGCTTGTATCAGTTTAAGGCTTCCTAGTGCTTTCCAGCAGGTATTAGAGAAAGTGCTAGTCAAAGGGATGCTTAAAGGTAAGATGAAAAAAAATGCACACTGCAGTGTGCACTAGAGAAGTTAGACGTGAAAGTAGGTAACTTAAGTTTTACATGTTTAAAAAGTTAAGGTTTAGTGGAGCGTTACTATTTTTAAAACAGCAAGATGGGTTGAAAGGGGTAGCCACTTTTGTATTCTGGTACTATGGAATACAGTAGGATGGCCAATAAATTTAAATAGTTGAAGGGGAGCGGCTTTTGATTTAGTGATTACTCACACAAGCCAGTGAAAGTAGAGAGGAAATGAGATATATGGTCAGATTAATATAAGAAGCCGGCAACTAGAAAGACAGTGGTATTTAACAAGACAACTGTGATTGGGTAGGATGGTGAGAAAAAAATTCTGCCTGACTCTGAAGAGAGAGAGAGCTGTGGTCTCTTTTGAAGTTTTAATATGCTGTTAAAGCAGAATGCAAGTAAAACACAAGGTAAAGAAAACAAACTACAGTATTTAAAATATACAATATACAAAAAATAAAAGCAAACTAACCTTTCCTTCACAGCAAAGTGTAACAGTGTCTGTATGAGCCTTTCTGGTAAAGCTCAGAAATGTTTTATTTTACCCCTTAAATAGAAGGTTTAGTTCCTAGCTCCACCCCTCAGTTAACAAATGATTAACATTAAGTGACCTCGTCTGTCTTATGAATGAGTCCTTAATTGATCAGTTCTAATTTCTGCCTGACTCAGTTTTAATTTCTGCTAGACTCAGAAGAGAGAGACAGAGCTGTGGTCTCTTTTGAAGTTTTTTTTTCAATAATAATTCTTTATTGTTTTTCTCCTTGTTCATATAAAATATTTGACAGAGAAATACACAGGTGGCTTCCAAACAAAGTTTCTAACAACATTCTGACAACATATATACACTATTTACATGAATGCTTCCATACTTTCCATAATTGTACAAATAAAGCTTATTTCTCCAGGAATAGTATCTTATAATAATGTGGTTCCAAGTAGCATTGTAATTTATAATATGTATAACAAAGGAATATTTCACATTCCATGTTTTAAACCAGTATAATATTGAAGATTTGTTCCCATAGTTTCAAATTATATGGATTTTTGTTTTGATTATTAATTATGTATTTATGGGCTAAGATGTGTTTTATCGCTAAGGTCCTAAAATTCTCCCATGAGGTTTGAGATGGAGTCAGCCAGTTAGTAGCTATATAAAGCTTCATTAGTAGAAAAATATTGATGAGTATAGTCATTTGGGATCTAGATAAGTTGTTTGGAGGGATATGCAATATCATAAATTCCCAAGAAAGTGTTGACTTTTGGTATCCCATCTTCTGTAGTTGTAGTTTTAAGGAATTCCAATATGCTGTTAAAGCAGAATGCAAGTAAAACACAAGGAAAAGAAAACAAACTACAGTATTTAAAATATACAAAATACAAAAAATAAAAGCAAACTAACCTTTCCTTCACAGCAAAGTGTAGCAGAGTCTGGATGAGCCTTTCTGGTAAAGCTCAGAAATGTTTTATTTTACCCTTAAATAGAAGGTTTAGTTCCTAGCTCCACCCCTCAGTTAACAAATGATTAACCTTAAGTGACCTCTTCTATCTTATGAATGAGTCCTTAATTGATCAGTTCTAATTTCTGCCTGACTCAGTTCTAATTTCTGCCTGACTCAGAAGAGAGAGAGAGAGCTGTGGTCTCTTTTGAAGTTTTAATATGCTGTTAAAGCAGAATGCAAGTAAAACACAAGGTAAAGAAAACAAGCTACAGTATTTAAAATATACAAAAATAAAAGCAAACTAACCTTTCCTTCACAGCAAAGTATAGCAGAGTCTGGATGAGCCTTTCTCCCCCACTGGTAGTTTCCTGCCGGTGATCTGGGAAGCAGTGGTGTATTTACCTTTATTGCGTGTCTGTATGTCTCACCGGCTTAGCTGGGGGTGGGGGGGTGGGATGTAGACGTTTGTTTATTGGACCTCTCACCAACATATGCCCCGACTGAACATATGTTACCCGTAACTGCTGTATCATATCCTAGGTATATACATGTGCATATTTACTGTAGTATATATATATATATATATATATATATATATATATATATATATATATATATATATATATATTTACATTAATATATACAGATATATCTGCATATGTATGCATACATGTATATTCATATCTTGCTGTCTATATATATATTTGTGTGTATATATATATATATATATATATATATATATATATATATATATATATAAAATCTAACAACATATGGGTCTATGGTTGTATATATATATATATATATATATATATATATATATATACATACATGAATATATGTACAGCTGTGTGTCTGTAATCCAATACATTCCCCACTCATACACTTACATATGCGTAATGGTGTTTATATATGCTTCACCAGCATACTAGTGCGTTATTCATTATGACACCGACACTTCACTCTAGTTATCTTGTTCATATGTTCATGTACAGATTACCAATGGTAATTGGAATGTGATACAGTGTGATACAATGTGATTTGTCCCCTCCCTCTTCTGTACAGCCTATTATTCCATCTACTTACTGTCTATGTTTGTATGTGCACATTCCTATTATTTATGTCAACAAATGGAATGCATGTGTTACAGAGAATGTACTTTAACATATTGTTGTCTGCATGTGTGTATGCATATATACCTATTACGAACTAGCTGACCTCCACGGGGCAGTCCATTAGAACCGGGCCATCCAACCGTGGCACACCTGGATCCATAATGTCATACCCATAGTTCCTCCACCCCATCCGTGTTGCATTTATCGCACATTTTAAAGTTCATATGTTTGTGGGATTGTGTTCTACAGTATGGCCTGTCAGGTTGTATTGCGGATGTGAATGTTTGTTCTTTGGTTTTCTTTCTGATTCACCCACTGCTCCATCGTATACCGTCAGCTCACCTATTGTGCATCCGACCCAGTCTCCCCTTGGCGAATTATTACATTACCCATCACCCCCCATCCCCATATTCCACACACGCCATCCATCCCTTCTCTGGTTGATGGCCCATGGCACAGTCAACAGAACACATTGCATACACTACATATCTCTAGTACCAATATGGTTGTGAGGACTACCCTAGCATTTTTTGATCTTCCACATGCTGTACTTCACACACATAGGTACACACAAATACTTACCTTTTATGACATGGTAGGTAGACCCAGGTAATACCCATTCATCTTTGGGCTGTCCTGACAAGGACGACTTGGACCGCAAATGGGCAGATATTGAGTGAATGCTCTGACCATTGGTAGGGTTGCCACGTTTTCAAATGACCAAAATGGGACATTTTCGGGACACACATCAGATTTTACAGGCCAACACATACCCACGGTCAGTACAAAGGATAGTACATTAGTTTTATGCCTAACTGAAAGCTTATTGTTGTAGCAGTTTAGTTGCTTATTCTGTTTCTTGTAACATTTAGGTATTTTACATACGGAAATAAGTATTGTATAGAACTATTACATAACATATGGGACATAATTATGTCCTAAAATTGCAGGACATTTAACATTTATAATGGTTTTGGTATGGACAAGTGGGACAGGTGGTAACCCTAACCATTGGGCTAGGCTTAGCAAATGGCAGCGGCACGCTAACACGCTGTGTTTTGCTTCCACTTGGTATAACAGTCAACACTACAATGGAATATGGGCACGGGGTTTTAAATGTCATTTGTTCGAGGGACGGGGACTCAATATTCAGCTACGTGCCTTTGTGTTTACTTTTTATTTTGGTGTTCACAAAACTGTCTTCTATGCTTTGCATACATTTCAGTATCCACGGACACTGACAGGAGTGATTGTTATTAGAGGCAGGCTATACTAGTCAGCATTTTAGGTTGCGCGTATGCAGCCAACATGTTCACGCCTCCATGCAGTGCTTAGACATGCTCCTGCACTCGTGCACGTTTCCTTTGCATGTGGACATTGCGGCAGCATGCCTTCATTAATATGCATGTGGTTCTTCTGCACCATCTCTACGCTGCACGGTCAGCGCAAGGCTAACACTGTCATTGTGCCGAGCTTCATGAATCCCGGGGTCTGTGTTCACAAAGTCTCTAAATATTTGTAAACTTACCCAATAATTGATTGTATTTGGACCTTAAATTTCCAGCAATGTCAATAAATTAAGTTACTTTGCTATGTCAATGTTACAATTTTGTTGAAGTTATAAGTTTCTAAGCAGTCATTTATAAATGCAGTTGGAAACAGAAAATATTAAGTCTTAAATACAATGGTTAGAATATGTGAACTTTTGGAAAGAGGAAATTATGTTATTTAAATAGAGAATTTGAGAAGAGGGTATAATTCCATTTACACAAAAATCTTTTAATAACCAAATAAAGCTATTCGGGATTATTTGTTTATGACTGGTTGTGATATAGTTATTATTTGCTAATAATTTTTCCTGATGTATTTGTTTCCATTTTGAATCATAAGATGAATCTACCCACAATACTATAACTTTTACAATTGTTGAAGAAGCATATAACTGAATATCAGGGAATCCTATTCCACCATTATCCCAACCTTTTCTGTGCCAGTCAAAGGAAACTCTGTTTATTACAGTGCCCAAAAAGTTAAGTAGACTATTATTTATCTTCTTCATAATTTCTTTGGTGGAGATAGTACTAAAGATTGTAGGACAATATTTTAGGGAAAATTACCATATTAATAAGCATTAATCGTTCTTCTGTGGGAAAGAAGAACTTGTTTCACTTTGTGACTAAACTTAAAATGTTATCAAAAACCTGTTGAAAGCTTATTTGTATCCTTTCTTTACTAAAAGACATAATAGTAATACGGGGTCTGAAAAGTCAGCAAGTAAAGGAGAGTGGTGGCACTGAAATTGAATTCATCCTCAAGTCTTGGTGAGTACCTTTGCAAGGTGGACCCTGTTTTCACAAAATCTCACCAAGGTGCCACTGATTTATAGACTGTATTTATATAGCATATATCATGGACAGAAGTAGGTCAAAAATGAAAAGAGATAGCTGGGTGCACAAGACCCAGGATAAAAAAGTGCCCACTCCTGGTAGGCACACTGGTGGTGGGACTGGAAAAAGTGACAGTGTAGAATCCTCAAAATATGGAATCATTCCTGCAATGGAGCCAGGCCAGGCCCAGGGGGGAGGATGGCCCCCATGTTGTAGAAGGAAGTAGCAGTCCACAAAAATCACAAAAACGTATAGGCCAAAGAAGTGCCATAAAGACGATAGAGTGGACTGTTGAGGATAAGAAAGAAATTATGTATTGTTACTAGTATGCAAAAAGCCCAGGATTTCCAGACACAAGATATACAAAATGATTAAGAGAGAAATTAGAGGAAAGAAAAATACTTCAACAAGAAAAACTGTCAGAAGTTTCAAATGAACATTTGCATTCATTAATACAACAGATTTATGAAAAACAGTATATAGATCAAGAAACTTTGATCTGTTTGGAAAAATAAACATCTGAAAAAGTGTGAAAATATAAACAACAAAACCTAGAGATATTTGAAAAGTATAAAAAAGAAATATGGACATGGGAAAGAAAGAGAGATTTGACATTGTGCAATATTTATGCAAAGGAGAAAGCCAATTAATCAATATAAAGAAGGCAGCCCCAAAGATAATCGAAGAGAAATACAAGGAAGGCATCCAAATATGGAAAATTTCTTAAAAAAAAAATATATAAATAATAATAATAATATCACAAAGATGGAGCATAGAAAAGAAGATTAGTAAAGTAGAAGATAAAAAAAATAGAATTTGAAGTTATGGAGTGCCTGCGAAGTGAAGGATTTGGTGTAGAAGGTCTAACACAGGTTACATCACAGCATGATGGAGTGAGTCCCCAAAGTAAGGAGAAAGAGGAAGACCAGGAGACATTTGAAGAAGAAATATGGACATGGGAAAGAAAAAGAGATTTAATATGGTGTAATACTTATGCAAAGGAGAAAGCAAAACTAACCAATACAAAATGAGCAGCACCAAAGATATTTGAAGAGAGATACAGGCAAAGGAATCTAGATATGGAAAAATTTACAATACAAAAAATAAGAAGACAAAGAAGAAAAGCAGAATATGAGATTAGTAATGGGGAAGTTAAAGAAATAGAAACTGAGGTTATGGAGTACTTGCAAAGTGAAGGATCCAGTGTAGAAAATTGAATGCAGAAAGCACCACAACAGGCTACAGCAATGGATATCCAAATTAAGGGGAAACCAATGGAACAAGAAGCAATTGGTCAGGTTCCATATCAAGATATTTTGGAGCCTTCCACAGGAAACCAGTATAAACATCCACTTGAAGCTAGACAGCAAGGAAAGGAACAGGAAACTGTGAAAACTCTGATGTAATCAATGCTGAGGAGTGATAAGCCAGTGAGTTCCCATATGACAGAGCAACAGATGACACAGGATGAAGGTGCCACAGGAAGAAGTTATAGTACTTTCTATAGAATGCCTGCAGGGAATGGAAAACAAGATATGTGCCCTCAGTTTGGAAGAAAATAAGTTAAGAGAAGAGTTGCTTGATTTAGCAAAGATGGATAGATATATTAAGATCAATGAGAGAAATAAAGTGCAGAAGGTCAACAAAACCCAAAAAGGTAGAAGTCTAATAGAACAAATGAATGTGGTAATTAGGTCTGACCATAGAGATCCATGTGATATAACAGAAGTAAACAGGCTATATTACTGTGCTGCTAAATTAATAACTGATAAAGTTCTACTGCAAGAACATAGGGTAGTGAGGGAAAGGAAGGGGAGAAATCAAAAGCCATCATGGAAATATTGAATAGACAAAACTATAAAGCAATTAACACAAGAAGTGTCACTGTTAGAAGACTATACAAGAGGGAATAAATCAACAAAATTACTAAGAAAGACAGATGTGATAAAAGCAATGTGCAGTATTAGAACAGACCAGGATCTATCATGTAGTATCGCAAATAAAAAACGAAAAATCTCAGCACAGGCGGAAAAACTTAAAAGACACACAGATAAATATAAAGGACAAGTACAAAATAAGCAATTTATTGATGACCCCAAAAAAGTTTTATAGAGAATTGGGAAACAAGGTAAAGGGAATTGAAAGACCACCAAAAAAAGAGGAAATATATACATTTTGGAGAAGTATCTATGGAGATCCTGTGGAACATAACAAAGATGCTAAAGGAATAGAAGAAATAAAGGAAAGAATACAAAGTTTAAAGGTGCAGGATATGAAATGGGATGAAGTACCAGCCAGATAGATTGAAACAAAGTTAAGAAAAGCCTCTAATTGGAAACCCCCCAGGCCCAGATGCAGTACCTAACTTTTGCTTACAAGTATTAACATCTTTACATGAAGATTTAGCCATGAGTAAGAGCTATTTATATGCACCCTGAACAGGCACCAACCTGGCTAACAACAGGCAAAATAATGCTCCTACTTAAGAGTGAACCTGCAAGCTACCCTAAAAATTATAGACCAATAACTTCCCTTCCGATGATGTATAAACTATACATGGGAATTGATGCTGACAGATTTTATAGTCATTTAGAAGAAAACTCAATTATGGCAGGAGAACAAAAGGGCAGTAAAAGAAAGTCATATGGAACAAAGGCTCATTTGTTGTTAAAGTCATAGTGGAGAACTGTTAAAAGGAGAAGAATCTAAGTATGGCATAGATTGACTATAAAAAAGCATTTGATAGTATCCCACATCCATAGATAAAAGAGTGCTTAAAAAATGTATAAGATACACCCTACGCTGATCGACTACATAACAGTGACCATGAAATAGTGGCAGACCACTTTGCAATTAAGCCATGATAAAGGACAGATTATTATCCTAGGAATAAAAATTCAAAGGGGGATATTCCAGGGTGACTCTCTGTCACTGTTGCTATTCTGCCTTGCCATTAACCCATTAAGCTGTTTACTTAACAGAAAAGAACAAAGTGTAAAGACTTCTCATCTTCTCTTTGTCAATGATTTAAAACTGTATAGCTCATCAGGTGAGGAACTGAAAGCACAACTGCAAGTTGTCAAAACTTTTTCAGATGATATAAGAATGTCATTTGGTCTGGATAAATGTGCAAAAGGAACCTTTAAAGCAGGAAAACTGCAGCACCAAGAAAACATCAGTTTGGGACAAGAATGCGATATAAAAGAATTTGAGCAAGAGAGAGTGTATAAATATCTGGGAATTGATGAATGAACAACAATAAAACATGAACAAATATGAATAAAATAAAACTTAGTAAGGAATACTTTACAAGACTTAAACTAATCCTGAAAACAGTGTTGACATCTTGGAACAAAATTCAAGCTATAAACCAGTTTTCTCTTCCTATCCTGACATACAATTTTGGGGTGACTGACTGGCCCCAAAATGTGTTGGATAGATTAGACAGGAAAACAAGAAGGATGCTTAATGCTCACCAAATAATTTATAAAAATCAATGCATACCAAGATTATACACTCCCTGTTCCGAAGGTGGGATGGGCCTCCTTGAAATTGATTACATGTGTAGCTCTGCAATTGTGGGACTGCACATATATCTACTGGCCTCACAACACCCAAATGTAGTGAATGTTTTGAAACATGAAGAGAATAAATCTAAAATGACTTTTCTGGTTAATCTAACAGAAGCATATTGGTGTCAAGCAGGAATGGAAATCAAACCAGAAGTAGATAAAAATCAGGCAGCAACTGAATGTGCCCAAAAAAACAAAAACAAAAGAAAGAATATAAAATGAGGGACCAGATGAGAAGGCAAGAAATGTGGAAAATGCATACATATAGTTACAAGTATAGAAAACTTATGGAAGAACCTCCTGTTGATCAGGATTGAACACAGAAATGGTTAAGGAAAGGCGAATTATAAACCAAGAGATGAAAGGTTAATATTGGTGGCCCAAGATAGTGGGCTACATACATGTTGCTTTACAAAGTCCATTGAACATTTGGAAGAAACAGACAGATGTAGGTTTTGTAAAAATGAATTGGAAACAGTTGCACACCTTGTTACTGGTTTTGACATACTAATGGCAGAAGGACTGTATACTGAAAGGCATAATAATGTGGCAAGACTGTTGCACTGGGGATTGTGAAAACATTATGGTATTGGAGGGGCTGAAAACCACTGGAAATATGAATTACAAAGCATAATAGAAAATGATGAAGTCTACATCACATGGTATCACCCATTACCAGCGGTTTAAAAGACAAATAATAGAAAACCAGATATAGTGATCCATGAAAAGAAGACAAAAGTAGCATTGATCATTGAAATCACCACACCCAGTGACTACAGTGTCTTACATACAGAGAGACACAAAGTCATAAAATATCAGGATTTGCAGGCAGAAATGAGAGCAATGTGGAAGAAAGATACCCAGACAGTTCCAATAGTTGTAGGAGCAATGGGTCATAAAAAATAATCTACAATCATATTTAGATATGTTACCAATCCATGTAAACCTGTACTAATTGCAGAAGGAGTCATTACTGGACACATTGCAAGTGCTGGAAAGAGCACTTCTGGCTGACGTCAAAGACTGAAACAATACTAATTTCATGAACTTTAATCATACTTTTACTTAGGAATGGGGTCCATTCCCATAATGGTATTATAAACCAAAAAGACTCAGAAAAATTAAAAAAGGCAACAAATAAGTGTCAATTTTGGATATGTCGTTCTGTTTTCAGAAATCATTACAAAATCTTATGGTGCCATCTTGCTTAAGGACCAATGCAATCATGCTGTTCCTTTGGGTCTATATTAGTTCCACGAAGTATGTATTAATCGAATACATATTCATCGACAGCTAAACAGCAAAATTCATTACAGAGAAGCACATAATTTTTCCCAGAGTTAGGAACCACTGGCCCTCTAGCACTTCGGAACACACACAGTACTAAAACAAACCTACCTAAGTGGAGGGCTTTGTCCCACCCTACACCCCCACTAACTATATATACAGACTCTGAGATGCACTATGGTGGGGAAAAGGGCAAAGTTGTGGTGAAGGCCCAGTGGTTCCTAACTGTGGGAAAAAAATCCATGCTTCACTGTAATGAATTTTGCTATTTAGCTATTGATTAATACATATTTAATGGATAGACCTGCTCCTTTCACTTTGGGACTTCTCAATAATTCTTAGTATAAGCATTTCGTCACTTCTTCCCTTATTGCTTTTCTTCATAACTCTGGTATCCTATACAGTATAAGGTTCACCTTCTCTTCTGGCACAGTTTGAATATGGTGTCATAGTTAATGTATTCTACCAGACAGTGCAGATAAAACTCCTGTTTACCAATAAAATCTTTTACTTTTTGCTTCTGGGCCTTAGACAAAATTTCAGCTATTTGAATAGAAGCAATAGAATTCCATGATGCCACACTATTGATATATATATCAGCTGAGCTCTCAGTCTGGCTAAAGAAATTTCATCTTCCACCTATAGTTTCACCTGATAACACATTTATGTACAATATCTGCTCTAGTTTTCTCTTCCCAGTTTGTCTCTTGTTTTGTAGGTAACTTTGTTCATTTTCTCTACCGCATATAATGCTTCTTAACATCTTGCTAGGAACTTATTTTTAGTAGAAGGAAATAATACTAACATTTTCACCCTGTTTTAATCTTCCTTAATCTGGTATCTTTTTTATATACTCTCTTGTCCGTCAATAATGCTGTTTGCATATGTTCATTGCCTATTGGTGTAATATTGTCTTGTAAGATTATAAAGTATGCTATCACACTTTTAAACAGCATTTTCCTCCTCTCAAGTCTCCTTTACAATATTCAGTAATCCTTACAGATGTCTACCATATAGTAATTCAAATCCTCTTGAAGCTTGGAGCATTACTTTTACAGTAATAAATGAGGTAAGGAAGTAATTGATCTCAATGCTTTCCATCCTGTTCTATGGCTTTCTTTACCCAGGACTTCATATCTTTATTAACACGCTTTACTATCCCATATGTTCAAAGATGGCTACACTGAAGTTCTTGACTATTTTACTTTAAAGTACTGGCAAACCGTATGCATTGCCCCAGGCATAAATAGGGTTTCCTGGTCAGTGAATATTTATTTGGGGATTCATACCTTAAGGAAAAGTAAAAGTTGTTCTCTGGCTCTTGGCTTAGCGCTGGCTTATTAAAGAGATATAGTTTCAGGAAATGTAGTGGCATAGTTACTAATAGCTAGACTGTATTGGTAGCCACTACTAGACTTTTTAATCTATTTTTTAACCAAGTATGCCCACTGGAAACAATTGTCCCTTTTCATGGATGACCTGGGAGCACTGATTGGTTAAGTGACTTGCTCAGAGAACCACAGTAGGCAAACAGAGGTGGAAGGAATCAAACTATATACCCTTGACTATAGGAAGCAGCTCTTTAACAGCTCAGAGCATTAATCCTCTGTGTTAACTGACAGACAGACTCACAAGATTCATGGCTACATACTCTAATGTGACTTCAGCAATAGGATTGTATCAAATGACACTGAATCCAGGATGTGGTGCCATCTTTAGACATTCTGATTTAGCTGCACAGCGGTTTTCAATGTCTTTCATTACACCAGGCAATGAAATCTAGCTAGAATTCTTGCTTATATTTTATTTATTGGATTGGTTTGGTTTCTTTTATTACAGTACTTATTTCCACTATGTCTTTGTTTACACTGTTTAGAAAGCAACTCATCTACTTAAAATATGGATATGGAGTGGGTCATTCTGTTTATCTGTTTCTACTTTTACTCTGGGACCATTTTCCCAGGCTCTGCTTAATGTTTTCTGTTATTACTGTGCTTTCTTAAAGTTTTCATTGCTTATCTGAAAACCTGTCTACTCAAATATATATGAGAGTACTCTGATGTGATGTAGAGCATATAGCCTCTTCACTTATGAATAGAGGTAAAGGTGTTTTTCTTATCCTATACTTTCCTTTATAAAAGGCAACTTATGTCAGTGACTTTCTACTTTTAGTTTTGGCACCTCCTTACTTTTACATCAGTACTTCTGTCTCTATAAGTACTTGCTCTTGAGATACTTCTATTTTGACATTACAGAGGGAAACTTAGGATTCTCATCAGGTTTACTTTCTTCTCTTAGGGCATTTATAATTATGAATCTCTACTTCTGTGTCTCCAAATAGGCATCCTTCCTTACTTTGATGAAATCTTCTGACAAGGTTCCATATTGTGTCCTAAGTTGGGGACTATTGTTTGTTATTGGTGCTATATTTGTGCGTTTGGCCACTGGCACACTTTTTATTGTGGTTGTGTGTAATCGTGAGTTGCTTTTTAATAAATATTCAAGCTGTTTCAGCTGTAAACACTGCCGTTTCCTCTTATTTTGTTGCAAGGGAAGATAGCGCAAGTGTATTTTGATTTTACTATCAAGTTAAATGAGGTGGCATTCAAGGCTGAAGACTGATTAGTCACATTGGACATTTACAGCCTTTATACAGTTATACCTATAGACTTGAGTCTGTTATGGTTCAAAGAATATCTAGTGGAACAAAATGATTTTACAGAGAAAGAACTTGATTTGGTATGCTTCTCATAGGAATTGTAGTTGAAACAGTTATTTTATTTTTGGAAAATAATACTAATGAATACAGGGAGTAAATATTGAGGGTGGATAATGGCCCCAGTTATGTCAGCATAGTATTGGGACACTGGGAGAATTTATTTCTATATGAAAGCACTTTTTCTATATATTTGAACAAAAGATTTACACTTTATTGATGACATCCTCATAGTGTAGTCAGGAACTCTTGAGTTGTGAAATATGTTTAGGGAGTATATGAAAAAGATATCCACATTTTGAGGTTGACCTTCAGTTATAGTAAAGTAAGCGTTATTTTTTTTTTGGACATTTAATTGAGTAAATCCTTGGAAATGAGAGGATTGCCACTTCATTAACTAAGAAGGAGGTTTTGAGTAATAGTTGTTTTACATTTTAATTGTATGCATCCCAGAAAATTAAAAAGCAACTTGGTAAAAGGTCAAATGATTAGAATGCACAGATTGTCCAGTTCAGAAGAAGATTTAAAAAAAGAATTGTTCAATTTAAAGATAACATTTACATAAAAGGGTTACCCTGATATTTTATTGGAAAATGTTGAGAATTAAGTAATTTCTCACAGACAAGTTCTTTATAAGCCAGTTACATGACATGTCAGACACAAAGAGAAGATAGTTATAAATGAGAATACATCTAATTTTGATATGAAGGAACAAATGTGATATTTTGGAATGGTAATCCAATAGTGAGTAGCATAATAGCTGAGGAACCTGCTTTTGTGAATAAAAGAATAGGTAACTTAAAAAAATATGTTATAATATACTTCTAACACTAGAAAAGAAGATTACACTATTTAAGTAAGTGGCACTATTTAAGTAGTCAGTGTAAGTATATATCTAATTCACCCTCATGTTTTGTCTGAATACTGAGAGGTGTAATTGAGCCCCAAATTATTGTAATTGTAAAACCAATAATGCAGTGTATGCATCAGAATGTTTGACATGTCAACATTTCCATACTGAGTGCACCACTAGAAAATTAAAACCTAGGGTATATGAACATTATCATGCTATAAAAAAGGAGAAATAACAAGAACACATTCTTTAAACATTCAATTAAATGTTGTTGTTGTCTTTCGGCTTTTCCCGGTTAGGGGTCACCACAGCGGAACTCCGGTCCGCTAATGATTGGCAGTAGATTTTCACGATCACCGAGGTACCAGTTCGACGTTCAACCTTCAACAAAGGCACGCCCATTTACACGTCTTTCAAATGCCCACCCAACTGTGGGGAGGACATGCAGACTCCACACAGAAGGCACTCCCCACACTCCAGCCGAGAATCGAATGGGAGAACCTCTTGCTGTGAGGCAACAACACTACTGCTGCACCACCGCGGATGTTAAACATTCAATTAAATGTAAACTTTTTAAAAAATTTATTTTTCATGTGATTGATAGTACTGAACCAGGCATTGGGGTGGGAGATGTTAAGATCCTTTTAGACTCCAAGGAATATGAATGGCAAATGAAATTAGATGCCATGCACAAAACAGTTTTTATTGATCACATCATTTTCATGTGTGTGTTAAAGAAACAGAAATTGAGAAGGAAATGATATACATGCATTAATTTAATTTTTTTGTCACATTGTTGCATGTTTTTATATATGTTTTGCTATATACACAATAGTTTGGTTAAACAAAGTAGTAGCAATATTATTTTACTATAAGAATGTTTATTGGTCGATAGATGATGACATCAAGTTTTTAATGTATATTTAACTTAGAATTCCCTGAGTTTTTCCAGAGTCTGATAGAGTCTAAATGTTAGGGACAAAAGCACTTACTCTGTTTTCTATTCAAGTTATTTTTATTTTCAATAAATATTGGTATTTAGTGAGCTTCAACTGGTATCAGCTAATATATTTTTATTGTTTTATTTTTTTAAGTTTCAAACCATTGCCCAACTTGTTTGCTGTTTGATTTTAAAAGTGTAAAGTAGCTGTAGTTAATTGCTAAGTATAAACTGCAAGAAAAACCCAACCAAACTCCAAGCTAAAGTTTTCACTGTGTAGATTTATTCACCTGAATACAACCATAAATACTTAAAAAGTCAAAAACAAAAAAAGTTATGGACATTCAGAAGACATGTAGCTGAATCACTTGATGTCTTTAAGGGATCATTTGCATATACCCCATAGGCCTCCATTACAGGAGGTTTAAGGTATCATGCAGTGAAAAGTCTAGATTGGTTGGGTTTTTCATGCAATTTTTACTGAATGTTTTGTTTGTGTGACCTTTTTATCCTTTGGTTTTAATTATTAAGTACGTGTAAAGTACTACATGAAACTACTTTGTCACATAGATGTTTTTAAAGGAATACATTCACATTTCATTTCCATGGTGAATAAATCATTACTTTTAAAGGTTTTGGTTTACTGCTGTTATTATTTATTTGAACAATAAACTTGAATGTTATGCATTCATCATTTCTATAAGTATTGCTTTTGCAGCACTGCAGCAATAGAAATTCCTCTTTCTCATTTCTGCAGAAATAAATCTTATTGTGTGTGTCATTATGAACTTATATTAAGTTTTAAGTGATATGAGGTGATGAGGTGTGTCAGAGTATACAGGCTGGATATGGATTATGCTTTATGATTACTCAGGCTCAACTGTATTTAACTCCATTTTTCCTTTTACAATCATAGGAATATTAGAAAATTACCAGTGTTGTTTGTGTATTCATGAGGATAGCTGTGGTCTGCCAAGATCTCCACAGCTGTACATAGAATATTCATTTCTACGTCGAGGCCTGGTTATGTGGATTAGTTGAGTTACACACTCACGTATTAGAGTGATTCATAGAGATAAGCATAAAAAGCCTAATTTGCATGCACCATGTGTAAATGACTTTGAATTTATGTGAATAAGTTCACAAATACCATGACCATGTTAACTTACTTACAATCACTTGCTTTTGGTGGCAAATGGTTTAGGAAATGGTAAACTTTCTCAAGGAATAAATACTAAAAGGTTAGAAATTATTAGCAAGAAGTTCTAACTGGTAGCAGATTACACTATTTACTTGGGGAATTTTATTTCTTATTATTTTGATTGTCAAGTGTTGGTGATTAGTGCCAATACTAATTAAATGAGTATCATTTATGAATGGAAATTCATGATATCAGAAATGGATATGTATATTGAAGTAGTCATAATAGCAATGTTAAAGACATTTTGGAAATTAATTTTGGTAGCATTTAGTGATTATGCTACCCATACACGAACTTCAGAATGAACTGGCTCCCCACCTAAGCACCATGTTCAATCATAGCCTCACTTCAGGCTTTGTGCCCACTGAATGGCGCACAGCAACAGTTATCCCACTCCACAAAGGGGGAGCCACCACTGATCCCTATTAGCCTGATGAGCCTGATTTGTAAGTCCATGGAATGTATCATCATGGAACTCATAAACAAAGACATTGGTAACCTCCAAACTCTGGACCCCACCCAGTTCAGGTTTGTGAAAGGCAGATCATGCCTCCTGAACCTGACCAACTTCTTTGAGGCAGTCACCAAAGCCGTAGACGAGGTAAGGTGGTTCACACAGCCTATCTTGACCTCGCCAAGGCTTTCAACACCATTCCCCATTCTGGAATTGTAGCTAAACTTACTAAACTAGGTATAAATCCCTACGTCACAAGATGGGTTGCCAACTGGCTTACTGACAGAACCCAAACTGTAAAGGTTGCAAACTCCAAATCTGACTTCAAACCAGTGACAAGTGGAGTACCACAGGGTTCAGTCCTGGGACCTATCTCGTTTGGTATCTACTTCTCTGAAGTACAGGCTAACACAAAAGGGCTTTGGCTAACAGAGATCACAGATGATTGCTAACTAGGAGCCACAGTTGAGTCCCCAAATGAAGTGGACATCCTACAGAAGGGCCTCACTGAGACAGATGCCTGGTGTCAGAGCCATGACCTCAATGGCAAAAAGTGCATTGTCATCCCCTTTGGTAAAAACTCTGTACCCATGAACTACCACATAGGCGGCAGTCTACTTAACACCAAATGTGTGATAAGAGACCTTGGGAACCAGGTGAACAGTAGTCTCTTCTTTGATAATCACATCGCCACAGTAGTTAGGAAATCCTTCTATATGGCACACCTCATCACAAAAGGTTTCTCATCCAGGAAAAAAAGAGGTCATTATTCCCCTCTATTCGACACTCATTACAGCCATTATAGAGTAAAATGCCCCATTTGGAATGTACCTCACACAACATCTGCAGCAGCTGGAAAGGCCACAGAAGTACCTCACAAAGAGGATTACTGGCCTCAAACAGATGCCCTACACTGACCGTCTCAAAAACCTCCAACTTTACTCCGTAGCATATCGCCTACTCTGAGGTGATCTCTGCCTAACATATAAAGCTATGTCAAACCCAGAGCTGTTGGACATGCTACACCTAAAGAAATCCCAATCCCTTAGAGCTACATGCTCTAGGGACCTAAACCTTGTCACCACAATAAACAGGACATGCTGGAGGGATAGATTCCTGTCCCAGAGACTTCCCATACTCTGGAACAAGCTACACATTTATGTCAAGCAAAGTTCCTCATTAGCACTCTTGAAGAAAAATCTTGATGAGTGGATGGGAAATAGGAAATACACTCCGGGGATCACTTCTGTGGCTCTGTTTGATAGGGGCACAGGAAAATAACTTTCTTGGGTGGTGAAAGCCAGGGAACCTTGTTGGCTAGGCTTACTTAGGCCCTTGGGCCAATAACCTTGTACCTACCTATAAACCTATGAACCTATGATATAAGTACATAATTTTAAGAGATTGTAGTATGATGTGATGCATTTGCAAGAATGTATTGTTGTGGCAAGATGCTGGTTGCTTTACTGGGGGATTTTGGACTGTCACTCCAGAATACAAATACAAAATAATAATTTGAATGCAGGAAAGTGTTAGGGAAGGATACAAGTCTGTTAGCAAATACTTGCAATAATTGAATGAAAGTGTGTTGATGATGCTGCACAGATTACTGAAACACAGTTTTAACTTGCTGGATTTTGACTTGCCATGTGTATATCAAATATTGATGCTGTGTCACCAAACCTGGATTTTTACTCAGATCTTTGATTTATTTGTGAAGAAAGCAGACATGCATTCATTGTTGTGTTTTATGGCTGATGACTGGATGAAAATTTTCAGTGTATGACTTCAGCATGCTGTTTAGGTGTATTAATGAGGCAGCAGCAGAGATCCAGACAGAAAAGAGGACAGTTTTAGCAATGTGGAGAACTGCATCCTCATGGCAGCCCTTAGGACATACGTCAACCTCCTTTTTAGAAAATCAGGACCCAAACAAGCTGATAGGCAAAGGCCTGGAACAAAGTGCTTATAGATAAAAATGGTAGAAGGAACTGCACGATAACACAGTGGAAGAAGATGGCCAGTGATATGGTAGGATGTGCTAGAACAAAGGCTAAACAGAATGCAATTGCCCATAAGCAGTACTGGGTGGGGACCCATTACAATTATCCCTTTAATACCTGATGAGGAATACTACTTGTCTATTCATGGGTGTATTTGTGAAATAGACAATGATGACACTGGCATAAATAGCATCAACAGACATCTGCACAAGAAAGTTGTTTTAACAACAATAACATATTTATGTAGAGAAATGAATGCTGCTGAAATGGAATTATTGCATGTAATAGATGAAAATTTCTACTAACAAGTAAACCTTCCACTTCTGCACACGACAATGAGTGTGCATGGTATGTGTCCTCCAGATCTTCTTACACATACAGTAGTGTATGCCAGTATTTGGTTAGTAATTTATTTAATGTATTCAGTTAATGCTTTACAGGGTCAACAGCAGAAGCAAACAGTTCCACTATACTAATAAATTTAAAAGTTATTAGAAGCAGAATGGCTGCTGCTGCTGCTGATAACCTAGTTATATTTACGAGACAGTCTGATGGAAGTGGCACACAGTTCCAAAGTTTAGTGGCAGGATCTCATACCCCAGAACATGCTATCAACTCTGCAGAAAGTGACACTGGATCACAAAGTGAAGTACTGGGTGACATTATACTGCAGGTTGTACAGGGCAAAAACCCATGTACCTCTACATCTGTGTCTCCAAAGCCATGGGAACACCTTTTGGATAATGGCAGAAATTCAGTGTTAATGTCTACAGTGGCACCTTTTCAAAGGGGTGCCAGGTACAGGCATATGTCACAGCTATCCCAGGAAACATGTAGAGCGTTGGTTGCCCAGCAGCGAATATGCCAAGATTTCTTAAGGTTCAGTGTATTGCAATAGAGAGTTAGTTAGACATGGTCAGAGTATTGCAGGGTGTAAGTGATAATTGACACCACTACATGCAAATGTTAAAGAATGGGGATAATGCCATGAAAGCACTTATGTGCAGTATGGTATCACACACATCAACTATATCCACCTCCACATATACACTACTCAGGACCTACTAGACTCAAATCAGAGTCAGTTTTAGAAGGGGTAGGGACATGGAACTGTCTGGACATGAAGTGCTTCTCAAGAAGGTAATATAAATTGTAGGGTGGAATCAAACATGCCAAATTTCATGCAAGTCACAACAGCATTCATCTACATATGGCTGAGCCTTTCATTTGATGCCCCGATTCTGCAGCACTGTAAGATCAGTGTCTGTAGGATCACCTGCATCAAGTAGGTCATGACATCACAGCAATTCAGCATCCAGCTTACATGACAGCCTCTCCTTAAGATCACATGCAACTTCGCTGAGCCTATCTTTAGATCTGTATGACACATTTAACCTTGACCTACTTGAATCAGGCTAGCCATTTCAGGTTCTTACAATCTGACTTTTAGCACCTGAATGTCAGTGTTTAACTTGAAGGGCAAAATGAAATAAAAATAAAACAAAACAAAAAATAAAAATAAAAATAAATGAAAAAAAAAGGCAGTAGATGCACTTGTAGAATGTAACCCAGTATAAAGACACTTCGCATCTGAATACATTTCATTTCAATAATGGTATTGCTTACTATCAAAGGAAAATATCTAGAAAGAAAGCTGTGAATCATAATGTTCACCTTCCACTGATTTGCACCATTAATGGTCTTGCCATTATCAGGTTTACAGCTGACAATATCTGAGAACATAAAACAGGTACTACACACACTATTTAGCGAAACACTCTTTAGAAAATAAAAAAGATCAGTATCCTACCATGTAAACTAGCACTGCTGCCACTTCACCTTCTGTACTGTACAAATAATGGCATCTCTGAGGACACAAGTTATTGTACACGACAATATGAAATAATCTGATATGCAGCTTAACAAAGAACAATAATACATTTTCAAATATGTAATAGGTAAACATTATACAGAAAACATAATATATTTTCCACTCAAGTTCAAGGTATGAACATATGTGAAATACTGAAATAATACTTTTTATTAAATGTAACACTTAAGGAGATTTAATATGTGCATACATCAGTACACAATCTAAACAAAATATGTTGCACAAAATAGTTAGAATGTAATTATTCATTTTATGACGTTTTATAGCACTGAACAGTTGTCAGTGAGAACTCAGGCAACACCTTTATACTCAGGCAACACTTTTATAATCAACAATATGAGCTCCCCTACCCCCATTCCCACCCACTCCCACTTCAATTACATTTATTCTCACCTCATCTCTAGCTTTCATTGCATACCACCCAATCAGCAAACTTCCCACTAAGTATCACCTAATCACTTCACTTACCACCACCTCTTATTACTGTTTTACTTCCCTCACTCACACACCTCATCTTTTCTTCCTTATCAAACCATATCACACACACCACATACTAGTAACACCTGCTAGCTTATATTACTAGTAACTACTTTCCTAGCTGTTACTATCTAAAGTCTCACCACCCCAAACCTCTCCAAAATGCCACTTAAAAATGACCTGATACCCTTCCTCCTCTTGCTACCCTTAACTCTCCTACTACATCTTACGTCCTTACAGTATGTCACAATCCAGTATATACCCTCATCTACAGCCTACAAACATAAAGTAACACGCAAAACCTTCTCAGACATTTTTCCTAACCTATATCCTACAGATAACATACTCTGCTTTAAACAAACACTTCTGCCCACTAATGATAAAGCTATGACAAACTATACCCCCTTACTTAGCCAAAATGCTAACAAGAAAAAGGAGCCTACAACCATCCTGCTCAGATACTCCAAACTAATCTTAAATGGAGTTATCCATCCCAACCCTGGTCCCCCCTCCCCATCTATCAACTCACACCATCTCTATAAGTCTCTAAACCTAACTACTATTAACCTGCAGAGCATTAGAAATAAAATCCCTGACTTCCACACCTGGATAACACACAATAAACCCAACATAATTACCGTTACAGAAACATGGCTAAAGCCATACATCGAAAGCGCAGAATTTCTCCCTCCTGCCTATGCAAGGACAGACCCCAAAAAAAGGTGGTGGGGTAGCTCTAATCTACCCTAACATCTTCTATATGATCCCTTACAACTCACAAATACCCAACTTTGCTACAGCTAAAATCTTAATAGCCTTCCTAAAAATCAATGACAACAAAAATATATGTATAATTGCCCTGTATATACCCTCTGGTAATAATATCCCCATATTAGAGGACATCCTAGCCTGGAGTTCCAATAACATAACTACATAAACAATAATCCTGGGTGATGTTAACATAAATTGGCTTGATTTCTCACACTACCACCAACCTTCCACCAACATCAACTTATATAAATACAGCCAGCTCATAGATGACATTACCTGACCCAGCAAAAATAACAGCCATGGTACAATCTTGGATCATGGTCTCTGACCCCAATAAAATAGCTACTGTAGGAATCATCCCAAATAGCATCAGTGGCCACTTACCAGCATTTGTAATATGCATAACCACAACAGAAATTCACAAACATCAATACAAATATACTAGAGAATTATCTCAGTTCTCTCCTGTAACATTTAATGGCACCCTACGAAACATTAATTGGGAACCCCTTAAAGCACTCCCTCCAGACAACGCAGTACAACATTTCAATTCCTCATTCCTTAATATTCTGAATACCAAAGCACCCCTCTGGTTAAAACGCATAAAATCCTTGCATGCCCCATGGCTCACCAGAGCCACTAAAGTGAACATGGTCATCAGGGACAAAGCCTGGAAACTTTGGCAAAAGCACAAAAAACCCTCTGACCTCATAACCTACACCTTCGCAACCAATCCAACACCCTAATAATGGGCGATTTCAACTACCCCACCATTAACTGGGAAAACTACTCATGTACCAACTCTTTTGCTCAACGTTTTCTAGAATTCATAAATTCCAACGCCTTGGATCAACTTATTCATACCCCCACCAAGGGCAGCAATATCCTAGACCTGGTCATTACCAACATGGGAAACTGGTGTTCCACACCAGAGGTCAATTCCTCGTTGGTCAGATCCGACCACAAGCTAATCAGCCTAGACATCCACATCCCACCCCCAGCCCCAATTAGGGAAACCATCGTAAAAAACTTCTCAAAAGCCAACTTCACACTTCTTAAGACAGAAGTGGCAAACTTCATGACACCCATGCAGACGGACAAAAGAGGTATGACTGCCGAATCCTACACAAATGCACTTTATAAGCACTTACACGAGTGTAGGGATCATGCTATCCCTAATAGAACCAATATGTTATCCTCTAAAAAAAGGAAGCCAATCTGGTGGACCTCTGCCATAAACAAACTCTACAACAGAAGAAAGAAACTGTTGCAAAAAAGAGTAAAATCCCATGACTGGAGGAACTCCCTGGTCAACCTCAGTAAGAAGCTGAGATCCCTCATAAAATCCTCCAAAGCTAGTTACGAAAACAAAATTGCCACTGACTCTAAAGACAACCACAAAGCATTCTATAGCTATGTCAAGAATCTAAATGGGAACACTCAGATCTGCTCTGAGTTACAGCATAATGGCACAAAATATACAGAACCAACTGATATTGCCAACATCCTAGCAGATAGGTTCAGTGCTAACTTTACCCCCCTCTTACCCCCTAGAGGGCCCATCTCTATACCTGAAGAATGCAAAGTTCCTATAATTACGGCTGCACAGGTAAAAAACACACTCTCCAAAGCCAAGAACACAGCATCCATGGGACCTGACAATATCCCAGGCTGCGTTCTACACGAACTACAGAATGAACTGGCACGCTACCTAAGTACCATGGTCAATCATAGCCTCACCTCAGGCTTTGTACCCACTGAATGGTGCACCGTGACAGTTATCCCACTCCACAAAGGGGGAGCCACGATGGACCTTGGGAACTACCGCCCCATTAGCCTGACGAGCCTGGTCTGCAAGGCCATGGAATGTATCATCATGGAACTCATAAACAAAGACATTGGTAATCTCCAAACTCTGGACCCTACACAGTTTGGATTTGTAAAAGGCAGATCATGTCTCCTAAACCTGATTGACTTCTTTGAAGCAGTCACCAAAGCCATAGATCAGGGTAAAATGGTTCACACAGCCTATCTAGATCTCGTCAAGGCTTTCGACACCATCCCCCACTCTGGAATTATATATAAGCTCACTAAAAATCTCGCCAAGGCTTTCGACACCACCCCCCCACTCTGGAATTATAGATAAGCTCACTAAACTAGGTATAAATCCCTATGTCACAAGATGGGTTGCCAACTGGCTCACGGACAGAGCCCACACTGTGAAAGTAGCGGATTCCAAATCCGACATCAGACCAGTGACAAGTGGAGTACCACAGGGTTCAGTCCTGGGTCCTCTCCTGTTTGGTATCTACTTCTCTGAAGTGCAGGCCAACACAGAAGGTCTTTGGCTAACAAAGTTTGCAGATGACTGCAAACTAGGAGCCATAATCGAAACTCCTAACGATGTGGACAAACTACAAAATGGCCTCAATTAGACAGATACCTGGTGTCAAAGCCATGGCCTGAAGCTCAATGCCAAAAAGTGTATTGTCATCCCCTTTGGTAAAAACTCTGTACCCATGAACTACCACATAGCTGGTAGTCTACTTAATGCCAAAAATGTGATAAGAGACCTTGGGACACAGGTGGACAGTAGTCTCTCCTTTGATAATCACATCGCCACAGTGGTCAGGAAATCCTTCTACGTGGCTCATCTAATCACAAAAGGATTCTCATCCAGAAAAAAAGAGGTCATTGTTCCCCTCTACTCATCACTCATTAGACCCATTATAGAGTACAATGCCTCTTTTGGTATGTACCTCACAAGACATCTACAACAACTGGAAAGACCACAGAAATACCTCACAAAGAGGATTACTGGCCTCAAACATATGCCCTATGCAGACCGTCTCCAAAAACTACAGCTTTACTCCATCGCATATCGCCTACTCAGGGGTGATCTCTGCCTAACATACAAAGCTATGTCAAACCCAGAGCTGTTGGACATGCTCCACTTAAAGAAATCCCAATCCCTCCGAGCTACACGCTCTAGGGACCTTAACCTTGTCACCACAATAAACAGAACATGCTGGAGGGATAGATTCCTGTCCCAGAGACTTCCCATACTCTGGAACAGACTACCTATCTATGTCAAACAGAGCTCCTCATTAGCAATCTTCAAGAAAAATCTTGATGATTGGATGGGAAATGGGAAATTCACCCCGGGATCACTTCTGTGGCTCTGCTCGACAGGGGCACAGGAAAATAATTTTCTTGGGTGACGAAAGCCAGGGTACATTTTTTGGCTAGGCTTGTATGGGCCCTAGGGCTGATAGCCTAGTACCTACCTATGAACCTATGAACCTAAGTAAAGCTCCAAATCATTAGGGATAAGAAAGAATACTATCATACCTTACAAAATCAACATAAGCTTAACCCTAAACATTTCTGGAGCTCTATCAACAGACTTCAACACCCAGGATCAGAGACTAACCCCTGTCCAGACCCTGACAAAAACTCTGTAGAAATTGCCACACTTTTCAACACATATTTTATTGATGTTATAGCTAATCTGACTACCACCTTCCCTCCAACTACACCTAACCAACCCAAGCCACCAGCCACTAATAGCTCCCCTGACCATTCTCCCAACTGCTCACTAGCCCCTATTCCCACAGCCATAGTAAAAAAAATGCTTCTGAAATTAAAACCTTGCACAAATGCCCCTGACAGCCTGCCCCTAGAATTCCTACAAAAAGCTGCAGATTCCATTGCATACCCCATCAGCATACTTCTTAACAGATCCATACAAGAGTCGTATGTTCCTTCCATCTTTAAAAAAGCATTTATTCTCCCACTCCATAAAGGTGGAAACAACATAGATGTCTCCAACTTTCGACCCATTGCCATCCTTTCTCCCATCTCAAAAATCACTTGACAACAACATACTATCTCCAACCCAGCATAGCTTTAGACCAGAGCACAGTACCACAACAGCTCTTACCTCCTTCTGGGACACTATCAATTGGGCTTGTGACACCAGAAAACTTGCCTCCTCTTTATTTCTTGACCTGTCCAAGGCCTTTAATACTACCTCTCATCCACTCCTTCTTAGAAAACTATCCAACACAGATATCTCTCCTTCTACTTTACACTGGTTTTCCAACTACCTATCAGACAAGCAACAAGCTACAAAATGGCTAAACTCCTTCTCTCCTTTCCTTACCACCTCCACAGGTGTTCCCCAAGGGTGCATCTTAGGCCCACTACTTTTCAGCATTTTCATTAATGACTTCCATTCTACTCTCACTCAAGGAACAGTCATCCAATATGCAGATGACTCTACTATCATCTGTACTGCCAACTCCCCACACAAACTCCACTGAAATATAGATTGCTAACAACCATTTAGCATTAAATCCTAAAAAAACTAAACTCGTGCTACTTACCCCCAAGAAGTCTTGCACCATAAGCAAATACACTTTCACTAATTTCTCCCATGACACCTCCATAGAGGTTGTCACACATAACAAACGACTATGTGTTACTATAGATGAACACCTAACTTTCGACATGCACATCCACAACAACATTAAAAAAGCACATCAGAAATTGGGCATGCTATATTGACACAAACATTCCTCAATTATTCTTCCAAACTAGCCCTTGCCTCCACTTTTCTGCTCCCCTCTATTCTCTGTGGAGCTCCTCTTTTCACCAATATTCAGGCCAGTCTTAAATCCAAACTGCACTCATGCTACAACAAAATAGCAGGATTTGTTATCAATGGTAAGCCCTTATCTCACCACTGTTTCTCTCTTAGACTTCTGAACTGGCTAGAACTACCTCACCATCTCATGTATATTCAACTAACTACTGCCCATCAACTAATACACAACCCTTCCAGTTGCCCAGCCCTTTCTAACCTATTTACTCCATTCCACCTTAACAGGCACCTCCAATCAGAAAACCAAATGCTCCTACAGGTAGATAAACACAACCTCTCAGCTGGACAATGGCTCCACTCCTTTTCTACTGCTAAACTGTGGAACTGTCTCCCTCCCTCCCTTACATCAACTAGTAATACATGTATCTTTAAAAAATCATTGAAATATCACCTCTCCTCCCACTGGCAATGCCTGTGTGCTAACACTTCACAACCCATAACCTGACTTCTGTCTCTTCCCTTCCTCTTCTCCCACCTTTCCTTCCTTTCTTTCCACTTTTCCCTCCTTCCTACCCTCCACCGCCAGCACCTTCACCTTTACCATCTCCTGAACAATTAAACTGTCTCTATGCCCCTTGATATTTGACACCACTACTTACTCTATCTCAATGCCAACTACTATCTGGGACTGTCAGTCTAATCTGGAACAACTGTTGTATAGATTCTTATGAAACTGACTATATTGCACTGTGGCCTGAAGCTAATGCAGTTTAATCTGTCATATTCGATCCATGTGTTTTTATTACATTGAATGTATTGTATGCTTGTATGCTTTAGCAGTTTATCTGATATGTCTGTTATCTTGTCTTCTATCACACTGTAAGCATTATATTGTTATTATGTTTTATCTCTGTGGAGCTTTTCTCCTGGGCCTCCACTGACAATGGACACTCTTTGGTCCAGTGGACCTTCCCGACCAACAAATGCAATAAATAAATAAATAAAATAAATAAAGTTATTTAAAGATAAGAGGAAATGTCTGATGAATTGTGATAGTAGACCATGTACCACACAGCATAGCTGGCAGATTTCATTGCATGCATCAATTATATTCTATGTGTTTCTTTTTTACAAGAAAGGAAATACTTAACTGAATGTCATAGTACATAGTTCTGGACTAGATACCACCTCTTTACTTGCACAGTTGTATACTGTGCATGAGCCTGTCGCATTGGGGGCCCCTTAGTATTGCTGCCAGTTTGTCATCATTACTCATATTTGGAGTGGAACTGCAAGCTGCAGTGACAACACAGGTCATTTCACCACCAGACTGGCAAATGATCATGCAATGTAGAATGCGACATGCAGTAAACATCCTGCATGCAGTAGCTTGGTCATACTGAAAGGCACCCTGAGACTCATCCAGGTACCTTACTTGACCCTTCAACATGCACAGACTCTCTCAATGACAATACAGGTCTGGGACAGGGCTGTATTGAAATTACCTACAGCAGTTCCACTTGGATTTCTCACCAGTGTCATGAGCAATGGCTCCATTAGATATCCAGTATAATCTCAAAAAAAAAAAAAAAGAGAGAGAGAAAAGGGAGAAATAAAAGTGGTTTAGTATTCAGCAGTGTATTGTATCATGAATAACTACTTAAGTAAAAAGAAAAAAAAAAGAAAAAGAAATTTTCAATTACCAGCAAGATGACCACTGAGCAGCCTTTCATGTGGAAGGTGGTGGTAGAAGGAGCTGGTGTGCCAGATATGGGAATTTTGCACACTGCCAGGATGCTGAGCAGAGATATTGGTGATGCACCCCAGTGTATCACACACTACCTGGCAGTTAATGGAATGGCAGCCTTTCCTATTTGCAGTACCCCCCCATGGACCAGATGGGGCCCTAATTGCACTGCAGGTGCAATCTATCATACCGTGCAATCTATCATACCGTGCACCTCAGGAAAAAGTACTGCTCTGTAAAAGGCATGCATATTTTAGGCTTAGTGATGAGGTGACACTGGGAAATAGATTTACTGCTCCAAATATGCCAAGAGTACATCCAAGAACTTCTGAAGTATCACTGAGGTAGAAGCATGTGAGATACCCAATGTGTCCACAGTCTGTCTCTGGAAGATCCTTATGGTAAGTATAGTGAGGGCTATGCATACCTTAGTATCCACATGAGTAGAAAGCCACATATCCCCCTAGTGACCATTTGGAGCCATACATACTCACTAAGAGCCCTACAATATCCCTGTCCACATTCAACCTCTCAAGGATTTCCTGATTATCAAAATTGTAATGTGCTATTCTCTGCCTATATCTTGGCTGGGCACCTGCATTTTTTTCTTGGCCAAGAAAAGCAGATCACACTGGGAACTAGCATGGCTAGCAGCAAGGGCAATCATCTTTGTCAGTTGCAAAGAAAATAAACATGATGTAATTCTGCCTTTTAAAATGGATATGAGGATGTACTGGAACACATTTAATTATGACTATGAATCACAAACAGACAGGACAAGGACTTATTAGAGTAAGTGGATTTACAATGTTTCTCATTTAAATCCCATTATTACTTCATTTGCTTAAATATTTTCACTGCCCTTGTGCTTTGGCATAAATGGCCTCTATGAACAGTGTCTTTGCTGTGGAAATGCACAAACAGTGTAGGTAGCCTTAATGCATTTACATAATGGCCATGAATACCACCTTAAATATTAGCAGATACTCTTTCCTGTATTCTTACACACATATTTTTTCTTGTTTTATGTCATACATACATATGGGTCTGTAATATGTGTAACCATACTTCTATAATCTAATATTTCTTTTAATGCATTCACACCTACTATCATTATATTCTTGGCTAATTTGATAGTGGCACAGCGATTATATATTGATTTCACTATTCTAGCAGTTACTTGATTACATCCCACTGGCACATTTTCTTTATCAGCACATTAGTGTAAAATGTTAAAATACTGTACTGTACCATAATTAGCTGGAAACACTGTATGCAATGTGAATGAGAAAACGAAAGCCTTAATTACTCAAGCTCGTGCTGAATAGGTGTCAGTCTCTCCCTTATGGACCAAGTCTTGTGCATTCAGAATGAATTCTCCAAACACTATAGATCATTTAATAAGGTTTTATTAAATGGTCACAATATCCGAATACTGTCTTCATTAACAGTACTGATAAACAATTCAAATTGCTGCACATCATTCTGATTGTCCTGAATAATGTAAACTGACATGGGTCTATATTATAACATCGAAGTCTTAAAACTTCAAATGTTATAATATTGAACCATTTCGATCGAAAGACTATAATATTGAACACTCAGAATAGCAAATTTTTTCCCAGGAAAAAAATTTGCTGTTCTGACAAACATGCACACAACACAAGCACACCAAAATAAATAATCCACACACATACACTTCACAAAACCCTACACTAAACCATACATACACTACTAGCTATCCACTTACCTTAACCCAACCCTAACCCTAAGGTCTGTAACTACCACACACTCACCTTACCCGCTCCCTAACCCTAAAGTCCCTATCGCACACTCACCTTACCCGCTCCCTAACCCTAAGGTCCCTATCGCACACTCACCTTACCTGCTCCCTAACCCTAAGGTCCCTAATTATCACACACTCACCATAACCCGATCTGTTCGCAAACTTACCTTAACCCAGTCCATAACCTTCACTCCACTGTCGAGGAAATAGCGAAGCTGCAGAAACAGCCCACTGAATACTTTCCCTAGGAAAGTATTCAATATTCTGCAGCTTCGCTATTTTCAGCGTTCGGTGCATAGGGTTCGATATTATAACATTCGAAGTTTTAAAACTTCGATGTTATAATATAGACCCAACTGACATAGTCTCTAGAAGACTGGTTTTCTGTACTCAGGCTCGAATGTTTGTCATCTTCTCTGAAGTAACAGGTCGAACGAACTTACTAACCTTAACTGCCCTGCTTATCCTGAACACCACATATCATATTGCTTCAGTTCAGTAAATTATTTACTTTTTCTAACCTTGGTCTCAGGCTTTGTCTTGTATGTGCAAAGAACATTCTGTAAGGTTGCATCTTTCCCTTGAGTAAGGAACATAGTAATAACTGTCTGTAATCTTCCCTTGAGAAACTGTTATTTCATCAAGGTTAACATTCAGTGGAAGATTCTCCGTTTCTAAAATGTATGCATTAGTGAAACACCATTTCCTAGCCAGCAAAGTCAACAGTCAGAGAATAATTTTTGTTTCTGCTTTTCTAAAATGTATGCATAAATGAAACACAATTTATTTTATCCTTTAGCCTGTCTAATGTCTAATAACTATTTTAAAATGGAAATTCCTAATCTAACAGTTAGAATATCACCAGTTAAACATTGTTAGCAGTGTATACTCTTTTCCCTCATCTGCATAGTCTTAGTTATAGGTTTAGTTTTGCCAGTTTCAAACATTAATTAGTTATCTCGAAACCTTTTGCTTAGGACAATCAAATTATCAGTACTCTTTTAGGTCACTCTGAAAAGCCCATTCATGTAAATTATTTCATAGTATCCTTTTGTATTTATCAGCTGCTTAACTCTCCATCATTTTATCTTTGCTGTCCACTTCTGGATCTTACCATAAGATTAAATATGCTTTAAATCAGAAATGTATAATATTACTATTTACCTGAATTAAATGTTCATTGGCGAATCTTTATTGCTTTTGTCTCAGAAGACATACCAACTCTAGCTATAAGTTTTTTTAACATTTTTTACAGGTGGTTCACATTTAACTGGGCTATTACAGGATGTGTGTGTGTGTGTGTGTGTGTGTGTGTGTGTGTGTGTGTGTGTGTGTATATATATATATATATATATATATATATATATATATTTGTATTATTATATTTTATTTGACATTTGTTAACTGGGTTAGTCCAACTGAGCCAAAGGCCCATTTTCAGTGGAGACCCTAGGAGAAAAGCTCCAAAGAGTTCACAATCTTGTAAAATTTGTAAGCATAACAAAAATGAACAGTCATACATACAACATAGCCAGAGTATCATTAGCAACAGTTAACATCATTACATGTTGTAGATGAGAAAAAAAATAAAAGTGAAAATAAGATACATAAATTGGTATCAAATATGTGGTACACTTAAAGTATTTGAACAGAAAGAAACATGGCGCTGATAGAAATTATAAAGATTTTAAGTCCTGGACTATAGAATTACAAGACTGAGAGAAGAAGAGAAAAGAAATGGGGGAGATTAAAGATTACATGAATACAAGATGAGATAATGATAAAGTTGTCATGTGGGGGTTAGACATGGGCAGGACCATGTCTTTAGTAGATAGTGTTTAAGTTCTTGCTTAATGAGGTATTTTTGGTAGATTTGCTTAATATTAAGGGGAAGTGTGTTCCGTGCGTGGGCTACAGAGTACTTATAGAGGGACTTTCCAATATTCTAGTTAGGTTTGTAGATTTTGAGGTAGTGTGAAGGTGGTGATGGGGGTTATAGTAAGAAAGTGTTCCCAATGCCCCAGTTTCTATATTGGAAAGACGATTAATGCACTTAGAAGTAGAATATACCAACATTATTATGACATCAAAAAACAAGACATCAAAAATGTCCTGGCTTTGCACATTAAAAACAACGAAGGACATTATTTTAAGTTTTGCATTATAGAGCAAATTTCGCTAGGTGAAAGAGGTGGACCCCTCAATGACTACCTAGAGGCTAAGGAACTTAGGCGGCAGTTGAGGACCAATGCAACACAAGAACCAGGTTTGAATAGTAACATTTCCATCAGTTCTATATTAAGACTAAAAGCAGAAGGTTATTTATAACTGAATACACACACATTTTATAAACATATGATGTAATTGGTGGCCATTCTTGGTGTTGTATTTATATGGTGAAAGAAAATTTTATGGACGTTGGTTTGTTTTGTATTCATATAATTTTATTTTTAAATTTAATTACTATGATGTCATTAATTGATTAATTAACAAATTGTAAGTCATTGGAGTAAAAGACTTGTGTATAAAAGGAGGGTCAGCTATGATGTACTTCATTCTGAAGAAGTTTTTATTAAAAAATGAAAGCGCTAAAGCATACTTTGTGGATTCTGGTTTATTCCTTCTGGTGGTGTTATAGTAAGAAACAAGGTTAGAGATGGAGGGGCAGGAAGAGGGGTCAGGATGGAATGGGCAATGTATTGCTTCTGAAGTAATAGTTGGTTAGAGAATATGGGCCATTGGAGTGTTTTGAGGACAAGACAGTGATGGGAACTATAGGGAAGTCTAGTAGCAAATCTGGCAATTTTATTGTATGTTTACTCAAGTTTGGAATGTAGAGTAGTCTGAATGTTTGTAAGAATAGGAGCTGCATACATAAGACAAGGTAATAGAAGAGACTGGGCTAGGGATATTTTGGAGGGAGGTTTAAGGAATTTCTGATTATGATAGAGTAGACCAAGTTTCTGTTGTGTTTTCTTTAAACAGTTTAGGATGTGTATGTCATATTTTAATTCATCATCGATAATGATGCCTAGTAGTTTGGTATGGGGTTCGGGTTTAATGATGGTGTTACTGAGGGAGATGACAGAAAAGGAGGATTTGTTATGTACCATTGTTTTAGGAAGGAAGAGAAGGAGTTTCGTTTTTTTGGGATTAAGTATGAGTTGATTGTCAGAGATCCATGATTCAACTGAAGGAAAGGAGTTCTAAGTTAGCGACAGGAGATCAGGGATGCCATGTGCAGTTGTAATAAGAGGAGAATTGGCATACTGAAGGAGAGTTGAGAGGTTACAGGCAGAATGTAGATTATTAGTGAAAATATTGAACAAGAGGGGGCCTAGGATAGAACCTTGTGGTACCACAGTGTTGACAGGTTGGAAAGGGGAGAAGACAGTCTGCCGGTGAATAGATTGTTGTCTATTGGTGAGGTAGCTTGAGAACCAATTTAGAGAGGAAGTAGAGGGCTGGAGGTTGGACAGTTTAGATAGAGGTTTAGAGTGAGAAACAGTGTCAAAAGCTTTAGAGAGATCAAGAAATAAACAGTAAACTAGCATATTGCTGTCCTTGGCCTCTGCTACTGTATGCATGAAGGAAAGAAGTGCAGTGGAAGTGCGATGATGGGGTCTAAATCAATGCTGGGTAGATGTAAGCAGGTTATTAGCAAGCAGGTGTATGAGTAGCTGGGTGTGAATACACTTTTCCCGAATTTTGGAAATGGGGAACAGGATGGTGATGGGCCTATAATTAGAAGGATTGGTAGAGATTCCATCCTTATGAAGAGGAATAGTATAGAAGGATTTCCATATGTCAGGCACACAGGCTTCAGTGATGGATCGATTTATGAGTATTGAGATGGGGTAGGCAATGGATTCTGCAGCGATTTTAAGAAAGAAGGCAGGTAGTTTATCAGCAGATGAGGAGCAAGGTTTGAGTTTGGAAAGGAGGGATTTGATGAAGGAGGTGGGGACAGGTTTGAATGAGAAGGTACAGAAGGGCATCATGTTAGTGGATGAAGGGGGATAGCGGAAGTATTACTATTCTGTGTATCAAGGGGAGTTATGTTGGGGGATAAAGGGGGGAAAGTGGAGAAAATACTATTTTGTTTGAGTATTTGGATTGTTTCAATGAAATAGCTGTTAAGGAAAGTGGCAGTTTCAGTAGCAGTTTTTCTGTGGGAAGGGGGTTGGGAGTTGGAGGATTGCCAGGGTAGAAAAGACGATTAATGGAACTCCAAAATGTTGGGGGGGGGGGGTTATGTGAATTATGTTGGTTGGAGCAGAATAAGTTTTTCTTGTCATTGTTAACAAGTTTTTTGGAGAGGTTTCTGAGCTACTTATATCTTTGAAGTAGAATAGTGGACTTATTTTTGACCCAGGCTTTCCAGGTACTTATATATATAGGGGCGCGGGTATATTTTGTGAGCCAGGGGGCTGAGATAGATTTTATTTTGATTTTTATGATAGGAGTCATGGAATTAAGAATGTCTAGGAATATGTTATTAAAAGATGTTATGGCCTTATTGAGAGGGAGGTGTTGAAGGAAGGACCGATTTACATTAGACAATGTGGAATTAAAAATATCTGGGTTGAACTGGTTGAGTTTGTGACAATCTCTATAGAGGTGGTTTTTAGGAGTATGTTTGTAGAATCTATGGACAAATGTTGGAAAGTGGTCACTAAGAGAGTTAGGAAGAGTGTCAGGGTTGTGATAGAGGTAGGGATCTGAGGTAAGACTCCAATCTAGGGTAGGTTCAGAGGTGGATTTTTTGGTAGTATGAGTAAGAGAGGCTATAAGTTGGTGGAAGCCATCAAGGTTGAGACTGTGTCTAGGAGAGGAGGTAGAAAGTTTGGTCCAGTCAATGTTAATGTCACCAAGAAGTATGGTTTCATAAGGAATATAATTAGCAAGCCAGGGCAGAATGTTTTTGAGGATGGGGATATTATTTCTGGGAGGTATGCAGATGGAGGTGATGGCAAATTTTTTTATGTGGGCTAAGATGACAATTAACGATAAGGAGTTCTGCTGCCTCAAAGTTGGGTATAGAAACTGAGAGTGGAGAGAAGATGAGTTGTTCAGTATAAAGGATGGCAACACCTCCACTCCTTTTATTGGTTCTGTCAGAGTGAAAGATGTTATAGCCTGGAGGTAAGATTTCTGCATTTGAAATATGGGGTTTCAGCCAGGTTTCAGATAAAGTTAAGATATAAGGGAGATGGCAATACAGGAACAAAGTTCTGTGATTTTGTAATTAGGCTTTGAATATTTAAGGAGAGGATATGTGATTTTTTAGGGGAAGGAGGGAGGGTAGGGGGAGGACTGGGGAGATTATGAGTGGGGTCTATATTATAAGATCGATGGCTGAAAACATTGAACAACATATGGTCGACACCATATGGTCGATGTCTTCAAGTTTCGACCTTATAAAAAGACAAAAAAAAAAGAAAAAAGTACCCTAATGGGTTTAAGCAGGGGGGCACGCTCACCTGCACCCCCCACTGTGGGGGGATGTGCCCCCCACACCCCCTGCTACTTAAATATACCAACTCCAAGACCGCACTGCATTGCAGTAAATGGAAATCTCCCCTTACAGAGGTTTCCATTTACACGCTCGAGATTCTGAGCATTTGATATTCTCATGTTGACAATGTCAGATTCGACATTGTCAGCTTTCGAAAATATAATATAGACCCTATGAGTGAGATGTATAATTCAGAGAGGCAGGGGCTGGTGATCCTGGGTTGGGGTGGATTTCCCCTCCTAGAAAAAGTGTTTCCAGGAAAGTATTAATGCATGTGAGGGGGTTTAAGGAAGCAGAACTTCTAGGTTTTGGAATGAGAGTATGGGAGGTGATTGGAAGTATGTTAATCTTGAAAAGGTGTATAGCAGAGGTATGAAAGAGGGATGGAGAGATGGGCTGTGGGTGGGGGAGGGTGTTGGTGATGTGAGCGGTGGGGAGAGTAGGAGATGGTGTATGATAGTAGAGTGGAATGTGGTAAGAGGTAGATAGGATAAGGAAAAGGAAGAGGATGGCAGAGAGATAGAGAGGTATCATGTTAATATGGTGAGTAGTGTTTGAGAACAATAAAAGATGTATAAATAGTGGTAGTGTAGTTTTCTAGAAGGAGGTTGTGGGGATAAGGAGGGTTACTATTATACAAGTAGGTGGCAGGAGAAGGAGGTGAGGTCAAATGAGGAAGGATGGAAATAGTGTAATGTGACTAGGGTGAGGAGGGTGTGGACAGAGTGGAGATGGTAGAGAGGTAATTGGTAATTAAGTGGGGGCTGCTAATTGGCCAGAAGAGTGGAAGAGGAGTGGCAGAGAAGAGTATAAATATAATGAAGGGGGGTGGGTGGGTGTGAATGGGGTAGGGTAGGGGAGCAGAATGAGCCCAAGTGTAGTGAGGGTGAACAGA